>NC_052357.1:57407064-57621533 GCF_009727055.1 Benincasa hispida
ACATTATGGGCAACCTCATCAAACTCATCCTCTTCCCGAACAGGTTCTCTATGTCTAGGAGCTAGTGGAGGAACAATAGATATATCGTACATATAATGTATCTCCTCCATATAGCTTTGATTGTCACTACATATAGCAAGAACCTGGTTCGGATCATTCACAACAACGGAGTCTACTGTTGTTCGATCTCTGTGGATTATAAAATAATTAGATAATATTTAAAATAAATTTAAATTAAAAATAATTAGATAATATTCATTCATTTACCAGATGATCCATAGCTGCTCCCGAACAAGTGACGTAGCGCCTTGTGATATTATTATACCAATGAATGTAGTCTTGAGTGACATCCCTATCAAATTGTTCATTAGAAACCCCCACTGCAATAAACCTTGCACGATAGTGCCATCGCACTACCAAATGTGCAATTTTTTCGGATCAATCTACAGTCCTTAAGTCGATATCATGCAGTAAGTGTTCAGTATTACAAGACGATGGGACATCCTATTGAAAACCAAATTGTCTCATCATCCTGTCAGGAAGATGCCACTCACCAATGTGAAAACATATGAGAGGACTCATCGTCCGTCATATATTTTGACCATTCATATAGAAATTGGGCAAAGTACGCATAATAATTTTGTACGGCTCCTAAATAACCTAAAACACAAAATATTATATTGGAGAACATTAAAGACAAATGCAATAAAAATGTGTATAAAATAATCAATTTGGTTCAGTGTTAATGTACCTAATCAGGTTGAAGCAAATCAAACATGTATTTGTACAGGCTGACTACATCTATGGCTATCCTAGTCACTTAAAAATTGTCTCTCCACCTAAATTTTTAAATTGATAATTTAGATTCTAAATTAACTAGATCAGTGATATAAAAATGAAATTGAATTAAAATAACATATTGAGAACCGTAGGCTTGTCCAGCTAACTGAGCGTCATTGACATGTTGTAACTGTGGAGCCATTGTTGGAAATCGTTCCGAAGCCCATAGTTGCAAAAGTATGAGAGGCTCAGCTATCTCACGAACCTCAGGTTTTGTTGCTTTGCATAGTTGTCTATACAACTATGCCAAACATGCTCCACCCCACGAATACTGCCCGCATCATAGAGGTTAGCTAATAGTGGCAGGAACATCAAGTAAATAAAATGACTTAATAAACTTCCACCCATCATTTGTAGTATATATGCTCGCACATATCTTATGACGGTTTCCTCGTCTGCATCATTTGCGAGCTCATGGAATTGTGTTCCTAACCATATCAAAATTAACCTTGATCCTTTAATTTTGTCGGCAGGTGGGGTCACACTGAGGTGCAATTGACAAACTTGTGACTAATCATCGTACATCAGTCCGATGATCAGCTCACCATCAACAGGTAACCCCAACAATACTTCTATGTCTTGTAAAGTGATAGTGCACTCTCCAACAGACATATAAAATGTATGCGTCTCGGGCCTCCATCTCTCGACCAAGAATGTGATCATATGCCAGTCCAACTGAAGAAATCTCAATCTGGCAACCCCATAGAATCCAAATGTGCAAAGTAACGGTAGTATTCGAGAGTGGAGTGAGATAGTGCGCTAGAGAACTGCCTCTCGACGCCTGCAGGATATTTCTCCAGTAGTACAATCTCGCCATACAATAGATGATCGATGAATGGATTGGTTGTACAAAACATCGAGATCAACAGGTCCTGGGTTTAAAGCCATGATCTGAAAGAAAAAAAAAATATTTCTCAATTAAAAAATATTTATTTCTCAATTAGAAGAATAATGTACAACTTAATTGACTAAATTAAATATACATGATAAAAGAAATTATTTATTTCTCACTGATAACTTGTAGGAATACAAGTTATTTATACTACCTTATCTAGATATTGCGGCCAAAAGAGAATAAATATGCACCAATTGTATGAAAATTAGCTTAGAAATACAATAATTATGAATTATCGCAATTACACCCACTAACTTCATTAAGATGGAAGAAAATGAGATTTCTACTCTATTTTGCAGGAAACCAAGTCACCGCTTGCGATCAAGGCTCAAGACAAACTGACCAACGCATCTCTGTCACATTGCGCCCAACAATCAAAAATGAAAAGACGTTAACGCAATGATGGCACGATGCGACAGTCGATCTAGAGCTGACTTTCAACCCCATGTGGTAATAAAAACAACATCGCATGCGAACTCTTGATCAAAAGATGCAGCTGAGTAATGCAAAAGCGAAGGATTATGACACGTGTATGACTAACGATTGTGCAAATTTGAAGGTCTAATTGCAAAACAGAAGGAATAAATATCCCTCCATCTTCAAAATTTCTATAACAAAAAGTAGGGTCCACAAGGCTGGAGTCAAAGATCTTCACCTATAAATACCCCCATAGAATTCAGAGAAACGATGCTACTTGATACGGGGCAAAAATTAATATTAGGTTATTGAGAGAAAGGCTGAGCTAAGTGATAAACGGAACAAATCCAGGAAGAAGAAGAGACAAGGCCGAGAGGTGTGTCTTAGTACTATTCTGCCAGATCCCCGCAGCGAAGATCTATACTCAGATCCCTGGTACTGGTTGAGCAAGCCTGAGAGGGAAGCTCATCCTTCCGCACGATCCATCCATACCGGCAAGCAATCCTCCACCCAAATCAGTGCCGAGACGTGGGCACTTGTTTGTATTTGTTTCTATCTCTTTTCATCATTGTATTTCATCTTCTTTATCTCTTTATTCACACACCATGTATCAAATGCTGAATAGATATATTGAATGTCTCGATCGTTTTCATTACCACTTCTCTGTCTATTTCCGTTCCTCTGTTTATCGTTTTCTCCATAAAGTCTTCTTAATCCCTTGGTAGTTAATATGAATTAAACGAGTACTTAATCTGTGTTAAAGAGATAAATGTGTTTAGCTAAGGCATGCTAGACGACATCTTCACCTGTGAGAGTAGAAGTGAAAATGCCATTCTGATCTATCGAGAGAATGTTAGAAGAATGCGTTAACTAAAGCGAGTAGTACTTCCAGAAATGGAAGCAACCTTGCGCTGCGTTTATTACATTCATCTTTGTTTCACCACAGACATGTGGGAACGCGACCGATCACTGAGAGGTGTACGCCAAGGGAAAGCGGGACCGTACTTATGTCATTAACGCAATTAAGTAACTTGCGCTGTTTATATTAGTTATCTTTTCTTTTCTGCTTCACACATAAGACTTGTCAACACATCATACTATCTTTGTATAATCTTCACAGCCAACCTTGACCTCAGTAACTCGTATCATGAGACCTGTATCTTGTACCATCTTAGCTTAGGTTTATTGCAATTTGTTTAATTATTGCATTTTTACTGCTTTCCTTTACTTTAATGCATTCTTAATACTTGTACAAACCATCCTTTTATAAAATTGAAAACCTGGTCGCATGTATCATAAACATAACGCAATAACCTCAAACAGTCCCTGTGTTCGACCTCAGATCACACCGAGAAACTTGTGGTGGAATTATACTTGGTTCCAACGTAAGGAAACTTGTGACAACTTACAGCATACTATAAGAACATTCATTAATGATGCATATCATTGGACTTGAACCATGCGTGCATATCATCATATACATTTTGCGTTCAACAAGTTTATGGCGTCGTTGTCGGGGATTGGTTAAGGTTTATTGTTTGAGTGTGTTTGTGGTATTTTGCAGGACAGATCTCGTTGTACTGGGTGTTCAATGCGGAGAGCAGCTTGATAGTTTATGAGTACTGGTGCTGAATCAGAATTCGAAGCTGACCCTGAGATTGAGCGTACTGTTTCGCGCACGCGCACGTCAGAATCGGATTAGGCGAAAAAAAGGCAGCAAGTATGGCCGATAACAATGACAATACGGTACCAGTAGTGAATCAAGGGGTTGTTCGACCAACGTAGGATCCCATTTTCCTAGCTGCTAATCGCAACATTCCAATGAGGAATTATGCGACACCCAACCTGTATGAATTTTCGCCTGGGATTTCAAGGCCTACTGTCGAGTAGAACGCAAGGTTCGAAATAAGCCGATCATGCTTCAAATGATCCAAAATGTAAGGCAATTTGGGGTCTGCAATTGTAAGACTCGCATGCACACCTGACCAGCTTTGTCGAAATTGTGGGCAATTTTCTCGCTATCTGCCATACCCCGGAGAGCATTAAGACTGTATTTGTTCCCTTACACCTGAGGGACGAGGCCAAGAAGTGGGCTCAGCTCACTAGAGCCAAATGAATACCACCGTAGGTTCAACTAGTGGAGTGATTTATGAAGAAGTTTCATCCACAAAGCAGTCAACACAAGGCGACGAAAGGATGTGTTAAACTTCAAAAGCAGAGAAGAATGAGACCCTTGAGCACCCCTGGGGTGCAATTTTAGAGATTGGTGAAACACATGTCCCTATATATCGGATCCCGATTACGTCTTGATGGAAACCTTTTATAAACGCCTGTAACAGATAAACGCAGGTATTGCTGACGCTCCACGGCAGGCATTATGAATAAAACGTACACAGAGGCTTAAGGTCATCCTTGACCGCATTTATGCGGAACATGGATGATTGGATTGATGATGGATATGGAGGTCGAGGCGTCGACAGAAGAAAGAGCGAAACTGCCATTGTCCCTTCGGAAATAATGACCACATTGGTTGTACAGATGGTCGCGGTGACCTCCATCCTCCAATCGATGGCAATTAGTCAAGCAGCCATCCCTCAACAATCAGCATAACTTGCTGCGCCGGCTCAAGTGGCCGCATTAAGTTGCGTCAATTGTGGAGGGGCTCATGTAGCTGAAATATGCCCATTGAACATCCAGCAAGTATGCGCCATCCAGAACAACCCCTTCAGCAACACATATAATCTTGGCTGGAGGAGCCATCCTAACTTCGGTTGGGGAGGTAATCCTAACCAAGGGGGGCTAATCAACCATCAAGGTGGCAGTCGAGGGAATCCCCCTTTCACCAAAGTTAAAATCAAGGGCAGCCGAGGCAATCACATCACCAGCAACCCTCATCTTCTAACACTTCTAGAAGCTCTTTGGAGACCCTGCTAAAGCAATACATGGATAAAAATGACATAGTGATGCAAGCACAGGCATCTTCAATTAGAAATTTGGAGATCCAAGTGGACCAGCTGGCATTTGAGCTGAGAAGTAGAACACTAGGAATGTTGCCCAGTAATTTAGAAGCCCCGGGATCTACTGGAAAGGAGCAATGTCCCTAGGACATTGGGCAGGCAAGCAGGACCGCCTGCGTAGATGTGAATTGTGCCCATTCAAAGAAACGCATCTGTCGGTCCATATCTCACCACTATGTTTAATGCTTTCTTAAATTCCTGTCTGTTTGAATTCTTGAATTTTGACTTTACTTCCTCATTTAATTCGTTCTTGACTTTATGAATTTAATTCCTCATTTATTTCCTTTGCATTTATTTCTGTATCGTCTTTAATTCTTTGAGCTTTTCATTAATTAATGTGTTGGTCTTTAAATGGTGAATGAATAAGTAATAAAGAGAAAGTTATTGTCGCAAGTTGCATTGTTGCAAGTCTTAGAAACTTGCGTTGATGAAAAAAAAACTAATAATAAAATTATATAATTAACAAGTATGCAAAGCGATAATGGACGCATCTTGAACCAATCAGATACATTTTTCATTCACCCAACTTGACTGAATCGAGCTAAGGGGTGTGTTATGCGCGTATATGTCCTTTGCCCGTCCTTAGCTAAACACACTATGTTGAGGTATCCTCCAGAAATGTGTTTGGTTAAGGGGTGTGTTGCAGGGATGTATGCATTGTTGCCCGTCCTCTATGAAGATACATTTGTGTTGGTGAGCACATTGCGTTAATCTTTATCTTGCGTCCATTCGAATAAAATATTAAAGAAAATTCTTTTTGTAATTTGGGGGAGTCCAATCGTTTCGTATCCCAAAGCAATGATGATTCGGCAGACGAAAAGGCATTTCTCTGAAATTCCATAAATGAAAGAAGTCGAACGACGCACCTTTTGAGTGTCTCAAGGCCTATCGCTACAAAAGTCGCGTTGGGCCCACTACGACCCAACTTATAAATAGGACACTTACCTCATCTTTGCAATCAGAAACCCTAGCACCTTTAGCGTATAGATTTCCTTCTTCCCCAACATCCAAGCCATTTACCAGTCCTTCCAAGCTCTTATCCATGGCTGACTAAGCTTCCAACCAATCTGCATCACTATCCACCCCTTCCTCTGACCAAGTTACAATGTGAGAGGCAGCATTCCTCGCTGCTAGCCGCAGGCTCACCGCCCAAGCCCATACTGTCCCCAGACTCGCTGGGAGAGCCCAGAGAAACCCTTTGGCCATTAGACCTCCTCTGTTCAAAAGAGGGGGAAGCACTAAGAGCACACNCTGGGAGAGCCCAGAGAAACCCTTTGGCCATTAGACCTCCTCTGTTCAAAAGAGGGGGAAGCACTAAGAGCACACTTGTTCCAACCCTAGTCGTCTCAACGGAGAGTGAAAAGAAGAGGCATGATGACAAGGAAGTGTTTGGCAACATTCTGAGTCATTTGGAGCAAGGAGGTGGATTACCCGAGGCAGGGGTTGTAAATCAACCACTGTCCATGGAGGAGGAGACGGTGGTGGTGGCGGAAGGAGTAGTGGTGGCGAAGGCAGCGGTGACTGAAAAAGAAACCAGAAGAGGCGTTCTGGCCCCAGAGATTCCTGAGGTGACTGCCAACGCAAAAACCTATGATGGACCTCCCAGAATGGCAGAAGAAGAGATTGCGGTGGAGGAGGCCAAGGAGGTTGAAGTTATGTTGGAGACCCCTAAAGTTGCGTTGGAGGAGGTTGCAGTGGAGACGCAATCAGAAGTGGCTGAAAGGAAAAAGAAGAAGAAGTAAAACAAAGGAAGGAAGGCTGGAAAGGTTGAATCTTCTAATCATCACAAAAAGAGAAAGAAGAAAGAGAAGAAGGATGATGATGAAGATGAGGAGGCCATGAAGGATAGAAAGAAGAAGGAGAAAGAAGAAAGAAAAATGTGCCGACGTGAAGAAAAGCAGAAGAAGAAAAGCAGAGGGCTACGAGCCCGGAGAAAGATGGAGAATTAACCTTCGTGAGAAAGGATAGGGGGAAACGGTGCAATTAATGAAGCCGAAGCAACCCGGAACAACGCAAATGGTTACGACCGATGAAAGAGAAGAAGAAGAAGAAACCCCCCTAATGCGGCGTCGAAGGTAGAATGCATGACAAGGGTCTACTATTGACCCTCAAAGACTAATCATCGCATTGGAAGAAAAGGAAAGAAAAAGAAAAGAAGAGAAGAAGAAGCAAGAGAAAATGGAGAGGGGAAAGCTATCGTAGAAGGAAATAGGAGAAGAAGATTGGAATATGAAGAAATGTGTAGCAATAATGAGCTTGCAAGACTTGAAGGGATACAGAGGCGCGAAGAGGAACAGTGTCTATTGCTGGCCTCCGAGCAGTTTGTAGAAGAGTTTGAGAGAGAAGAAAGAGAAGAGGAAAAAGAAAAAGGAAAAGAAGAAAGAGAAAGAGGAGAGGATATTATTGGAAGAGAATGAGAATAAGCGTGAAGCTAATTTGCGACACTTATATAATAAGAAGGGCAAAGAATCGTAGAGCGTGAGAAGGAGGAGCAACGCAAGGAGTGGGAGAAGAGACAAAGCCGCCTTGCGTTGGCCAAAGAAAAAGGCAAGGCAATCGCTGAAAGTAGCGAGCCCGCACCGGCCAGGAAGCGTTCATCAAAGAGAAAAGAGAATGATGACATTCTGATTGAGATGGGCTTCTATCCTGCATCGACGCCACTACCTGACCTCATCACAAGCGTGATTGTGGAACATGGCTGGGACATATTTTGAAAGTGCCCATCCATCATTGTGCCTCAGGTAGTGCGGGACTTCTACTGCAGGCGTCTACATGGGAACAGAGATGCGGTGACCTTCAAAGGAGAAACAGTATCTTTCAACGCAAGAGACATCAACGAGATATATCAAATGAAGGACAACCCTGATAGACCAGGGAATAAAATTATTGATGATCCCACGGAACAACAGATGGAAGACGCGCTGAGGGTATTAACGCAACCGGGCACGAAGTGGTCGGTTTCACTTAAGGGCATCCGCACCCTGAAGTCCAAGTCCTTGCTTCCAGAGGGAAGGCTCTGGGTTTACCTGGTCAAGAAATGGCTGATCCCAATAACGCATGACAGAACTATATCAGGGGATCGGGTCATGGCTGCATACTGCATCGCACGCGACATTCCTATCAACGTAGGGCAGTTGATTGCAAGGCATATCAGATCACTGGTGGGGGAATATCCGAGGGCAGTACTTCTTCCCATGGATCGTTTCAAGTCTGTGCCTGTCCATGGGCGTAGACATTGATGAGGAGCCCATGCTTGAAGTCCACAACCTCATCAGCATCAAGATCTTGAGAATGCTCCTCAAGAACTCCCCACATTACCCCGAGCTTCCAGCAAAGAGGCCCACGATCGATTTGATTGCGCCGCAAGAACCCAGGCCCAAAAGACAGTGTAGAGAAGACAAGGGAAAAGAAAAGGTTCAAGAGTCATCAACACAAAATTCAGAAGCTATGAACCCTCTTCCCTTAGTTATTTGTCCTCCAAGCCCTCCAAGCCCACCCGTACAACCTTCTTCTCCACTCCATGAGCATTTTACCAACCTTCTCCTAACTTCAAACTCTCCCACCACATTCTCACCAGTCTACTCACCAGCAGCATCATCACCGCAACCGTCCATCCCACCACCGCAAGTTGATGACCCATACGATTTGGGTGAAGGCACCTCTGCCCAACCCCAAAACGATGCTGGCGAGACATCGCAGGCACAACCTTCATCACCTCCATGGCTGCTGAGTTAGCAGAAATGAGATCCCTCTTCTCTCAGCAACAACAACTTTTCTCTCAACAACAACATTTCTTCAACCAAAGATTCGAAGTGGTAATGGAGCAGATTGATGATATTCAGCGCAGTGCTGCCACATTTTAGAGAGGCGCTGATCAACATGCAGCATAACATTTATAAAGTCCATATGCACCAAAGACTGATTACGGAGAGTAATCAAGAGTACTTCAACTTTCTCACTGCATATCTGCATGGTTCGATGGTACCCCCACATCTCCAGCAGCACTTAAATTTTGATGAAGCTCCTTCTGCACCACCTCAAAATCCTCCTCCAGACCTTCCAGCCCCTCGGCAATAATCCTCCCATATTTATTTTTTTTCTTCTATGCGACCAATATATATTCTTTTTAATTCATTTATTCTTTTATAAGTTAATCGAATTCTTTGATTCTTGTACAGGAAAACAAAATTTCGTATTGCATTCATTTGTAATTATTTGTATACTTTGTTAATATTCAATACAATGTGTACATATTCACTCCACTTTTTGCCTGTGCCTTTCTCTTTATCATCCTTTGTCAATACTTGCGATATTCTTAATCTTTTACTTTTGTGTCCTTCATTGCGTTACTATGATGTATAATGTGTCTATACCTAGAAACATTTCCCATACTTTGTAAATTTTGACTAACACTTAGTTAATTCTTTGTTTAACAGTACTTTACCTTTTATCTTTCAAAGTTCTGCTCAAACCTTCTTTTTGAAATTTTTCTTCCAAGTGTTTGTCTAGTCTATCCAAACAATGCAATGAGGACCTTGCTCATCTTTAAATTTTGGAGTGAGAAAGGTCTGAGTAGATAAGATCAAGAATATGTAGTATTGAAGAAAATACGTTCATTTTCTGTAAAAAAAAAAAAAAAAAAAAAAAAAAAAAAAGACACAAAAATGTAAAACTCCAATGTCAGTGCAAGGGAAATCCTTAAAAATGTTCCCATCTTATAAGAATTTAGTTATGAAAAGAGCCTGCTCGTAGTTGGATGTTCGTATGACAATCATAGGAGCAAGCCAAAATGAAGGTGGGTTTCCAAAATCAATGTAGTATAAAAGAAAAAGAAAGAAAAATATAATAAAGGAATGCAAGGGACAACTCCTCTGAATATCATGAGTTAAAGTTGAGATTGGCACACAACCGTAGTTGGATATTCGCATGACACCCGTGGAAACAGGCCAAAACGAAGAGTGTAACCATGACCAACTGTCTCTAGTAAATGACGCAAAAGTTTTGACCACTGTATTTAGATATATCAAATTGTTTTGACAAAGAAGAGATAAACATTCTATTTTGAAAACTAGAAAAGCATCTTTGAGCAAAATTTTGTTATATAGAAGAATAAAGTAGAGCTTTTTAAGAATTAGCAAGGATAGGAGAAAATTGCAATGTTAAGTAATGTGCCTAAGTGTAACATTCGGAGCACCAATTGACACAGAAATATAGGATAGGAATTGAGTATTATTGCCTTAGTAAAAGATATGCTTGAGGACAAGCATATATCTAAATTTCGTGGTGTGATAACTTGTAGGAATATAAGTTATTTATACTACCTTATCTAGATATTGTGGCCAAGAGAGAATAAATATGCGCCAAATGTATGCAAAATAGCTTAGAAATACAATAATTATGAATTATCATAATTACACTCATTAACATCATTAAGATGGAAGAAAAGGAGATTCCTACTCTGTTTTGCAGGAAACCAAGTCACCGATTGCGATCAAGGCTCAAGACGAACTAACCAATGCATCTTTGTCACATTGTGCTCGACAATCAACAATGAAAAGATGATTAACGCAATGACGGCGCGATGCGATAGCCGATCAAAAGCTGACTTTCAACCGCATGCAGTAATAAAAACAACACCGCATGCAAACTTCTGATCGAAAGATGCAGCTGAGTAATGCAAAATTGGAGGATTGTGACATGTGTACGACTAACGGTTGTGCAGATTTGACGGTTTGATTGCATAATAGAAGGAATAAATATCCCTCCATCTTCGGAATTTCCATAACAAAAAGTGGGGTCCACAAGGCCAGAGTCAAAGATCTTCACCTATAAATACCTTATAGAATTCAAAGAAATGATGCTACTTGATACGGGGAAAAAAGTGATATTAGGTTATTGAGAGAAAGGCTGAGCTGAGTGCTAAACGGAACAAATCCGGGAAGGAGAAGAGACAAGGCCGAGAGGTGAGTGTCAGTACTATTCCGCCAGATTCCCGCCGTGAAGCTCTATACTCAGATCCCTGCTACCGGTTGAGCAAGCCTGAGAGGGAAGCTCATCCTTTCGCACGATCAATCCATATCGGCAAGCAAACCTCCACCCAAATCGGTGTCGAGATGTGGGCACTTATTTGTATTTTTTTCTATCTCTTTTCATCATTGTATTTCATCTTCTTTATCTCTTAATTCATACACTATGTATCAGACGCTGAATAGATATATTGAATGTCTCGATCGTTTTCATTACCACTTCTCTGTCTATTTTCGTTCCTCCGTTTATCGTTTTCTCCATAAAGTCTTCTAATCCCTTGGTAGTTAATATGAATTAAACGAGTACTTTATCTGTGTTAAAGAGATAAATGCGTTTAGCTAAGGCATGCTAGACGGTATCTTCACCTATGAGAGCAGAAGTGAAGATGTCATTCTGATTTATCGAGAGAAGGTTAGAAGAATGCGTTAACTAAAGTGAGTAGTACTTCCAGAGATGGAAGCAACCTTACCTTCATTACGTTCGTCTCTGTTTCACCACAGACATGTGGGAACGCGGACGATCACCGAGAGATGTACGCCAAGGGAAAGCGGGACCGTACTTATGTCATTAACGCAATTAAGTAACTTGTGCTGTTTATATTAGTTATCTTTTCTTTTCTACTTCACACATAAGATTTGTCAACACATCACACTATCTTTGTTTAATCTTCACAACCAACCTTGACCTCAGTAACCCATATCATGAGACCTGTATCTTGTACCATCTTAGCTTAGGTTTATTGTACTTTGTTTAATTATTGCATTTTTTACTGCTTTCCTTTACTTTAATGCATTCTTAGTACTTGTACAAACCATCCTTTTATAAAATTGAAAACTTGGTTGCATGTATCATAAACATAACACAATAACCTCAAACAGTCCCTGTGTTCGACCTCGGATCACACCGAGAAACTTGCGGTAGAATTATACTTGGTTCCAACGTAAGGAAACTTGTGACAACGCACAACATACTACATGAACATTCATTAATAACGCATATCTAGAAGTAATATTGCATGAATTGAGCCAAGATAGGTCATTATTGCATATCATTGGACTTGAACCATGCGTGCATATCATCACATACATTTTGCATTCAACACTCACTTAAATAATGTACAACTTAATTAAAAGAATAATGTACAACTTTATAAATTATAATAAAAAAATTGAATATATAATAAAAGTATCTACACATAATTAAATATAAATGATAAAAAAAAAAGTATTCATTTCTCAATTATAGATTACAATAAAAAAAATTGAATATTATAATAAATTATAATAAAAAATTGAATAAACAATAAATTATAATAAAAAGTTGAATATACAATAAATTATAATAAAAAATTGAATATACAATAAATTGAATATATAATAAAAAAATATTTATTTCTCAACCCAAACTATCTAGAGCCCATCTTAGTAATGAAGGACACTTCCTTCGATTATGGCCTAACTAATTACAAAATCCACATTGTTGTCGAGTGATAGGTTCTGTCTAATCCATCTCGTTGTGATAACGTAACTTTTTTGGTCTACCAGATTTTCTCAACAACGATGATTCAGGATGTAAGACAGGCATATTAGGGTACGTGATCCAGTAATATTCATGCGGTACAGGTTGAAATTGAGGAGAGTAACATTTAGCAATAGTTGATAATTTTATAGTAGTCCTCAATAAAGTCTTCGTAGTTCATGTTAAAATGTGAGCAAACAGCCATTAAAATGCGAGCATTGAATGCAAACGCTTGTCACTTGTTACATGAACAGTACTGCTCGGACTTGTTTAGTCTCAATATTTGAATATTTTCTCCTTTGGCATTGAGAAATTATGATGTCCAGTCTTCACATGAAACACACCTTCATACCGATCTTATGATTGTACTTCATGTTTACTAGATCTTGCAGCTCATTTATTTATTTTCTTGTGTGCGTACCTGAATTTTTACTCCACTTAGTATTATAAAATATGCTTGAAACAAATTTTTAATAACATATATATATATATATATATATATATATAAAATAATATTACCGGGTGTATTTATCTTGATGCTCCAATGCATCCCTTATTTCTTCTCTTTTTTTCTCGAAATAATTCACGCACTTGAAGAATGTTATTTGAGCAAGAGCATTTATAGGCAACATTCAAGCACCTTTCAAACGCTATTTATGCACTCTAATAGATTTATCGTCATCCACCCATATCTGAACCCTCCATCATGTGCTTGAGTCCATTGCTCTAAACCAATGTTGTCAAAAAAACTAAGACAACTTTGATTTATTCCTTTGATATCTTCAATTGCTTTATTGAACTTCCGAATTTGAAACTGACACTCGACACGATAAACAAAAATTTTCAATGTATTAAATTTGTACTTTTTATTAAAGTTGCTGACGATATGTTGTAAGCAGAAACGATGGTGACATTTTGGTCCCATCTAACCATTTGCTGGATTGCTCACTACTGCGGTTATGCCAGCATGTCGATCTGAAATTAAACACACCTCTTCATGTGTTACAATTTCTCTCAAGTGTTTCAGGAACCATCCTCATGAGTTTGCGGACTCTTCATCAGCAACGGAAAATGAAAGTAGAAGAAGATACCCGTTCGAGTCAATTGATGTAGCAATCAACAATTTTCCTCGATATTTGTCATACAAGTGGTACCATCTATCTGAATTATCGCACGACATTTATTAAAAGCTTCTATACAAGGACCAAATGCCCAAAATACAGAAGTTAGGATAACATGGCCTTCAGTAAGCGTTTCTTTCACTCTCCACTCTACACGTGTTCCGGGATTGGTCTACTTAACCATATACAACTACCTGGGTAACAATTTGTAAGACTCATCCCAATCACCGAACACTTTAGCCAATGCTTTTCTTTTGCCTTCCCATACCCTATGGTAAGGAACATGATATCCAAACTTTGATTTGATGTCGGACTACAGTTGTGCCACACTCATAGATGATTTTTCTCTTACGGCACAACTGATGAATCTAATTGCATATGATTTTGACTTAGTTCTGAATAAAAACATGTGTGATGCTCATCGTACTTAGTGATCTCGAACAAGTCATGAGATTTTTTCTTTATTGCACGAAGTCTCCACTTGCAACCTTCCTCCTACTTCTTACACCGAATTGTCCAAATCATCGGTGTCGATTCCACAACCTCATATGGTGCGTGACATTTAATAGCAAAACATTTGACTGCGTGTTGTAGCATTTCTTTGTCTTGATAAATCATCCCTTTATACAACTGAGTATTGTCAACGTCCACAGGGGCTACAAGTAGGTCATGTTCTCGAATGCTATCTAGTACATTCATATACAAATCGTTGAATGTATCTGAAGGTAACTCATGTTCATGACCATCGAAATCCAACTCTTCAAATTCATCGTCCATTTTAGTTCTGAAATCTCTATACTGGTTGTTAGTCGTCATATCTTCATTATCATATGGCAATGCAACTGACTCCGGATCAGGATCAATACATTCAGTTGGATCTTCAAACTGACTAAATAGTGCATTCAAGTTTATATCCACCCCTATCCTATTTACATTTACATACAAATACACTAAATTTGGCAGTGGCATCACGATTGAGAACATCAAGTTCATAGCTTGTGCATTCGGAATAGGGAATGACATAAACCTTATTGATTCTGATGGTTCTAGGTTAGGATGTCTATATATTATTTCTAACTGATTTGTTCTCATATCTATACTAAGTGGCATCCCAACCATTTCAATGAATTGTTCAAATACAATTCTACTGTTCACATTTATGCTAAAACTCCCACTTAGTGGTTGGTCATAGTCAACTCCATCGATACCATCAATCATATTACCATTTGTAAACAACATAAATCCCAAGCATTTGTCTACAATTTTCTTAAAAAAAAAAAAAAAAAAAAAAAAAGACAAACAATACATTACATTGTTCTACTAATTATCAAGCTTAAACAAAAAGAAACCACAATAAAAAAATATATATAAGAAATATAAGAAATATATTTAAAAAATCAAAATCAAAATCAAAATAAGGTAAATTTTTTAAAACTATTTTTAAACATAACAATAAATTAAACTTTTTATAACTATTTTTAAACATAACAACAAATTAAACTTTTCAAATATCATAAGAAATTTATACAAAAAATCACAATAATTTTGTATTAAACTAAAAATATTAAAGTTTTTAAAATATNCATCAACTTTTTAAACATTACAATGAGATAAACTTTTTAAAATTATTTTTTCAAATTTAATAAAAAAAATAAAATAAAATATTATAAGAAGTATAATAAAAAAATCACAATAATTTTGCATTAAACTAAAAATATTAAACTTTTTAAATTATAAACATCAACTTTTTAAGGTTTATGAACATCAACTTTTTAAACATAACCAGAAATTAAATTTTTTATAACCATTTTTAAACATAACACAACTTACTTTTTCAAACTATTTTAAACTATATTTTCAAAGTTAATACTAAAAAAATCAAATATCATAAGAAATATAGTTCAAAAATCATAATAATTTTGTATTAAACTAAAAATATTAAAGCATAAACATCAACTTTTTAAACATAATAATAAACTATACTTAAATACAAACAAAAACAAACAAAATATAAATAAGATTAACATATAGGTATAACATAATATAGATAAGATTAGCACTAATAACAACTACTAAGATTAACACTAATAGAGAAAGAACTACTAACATCAATATGTAAATATTATTGAATTCAACAACTACTAAAAAATTAACATGATAGATCTACTAAATATAAAAAAAAAAAAAAAAAACTAGTAATAAATAAATAGTAAAGTCACAAATTTAATAGTGGTTTTACTTTTTTGCCCCAAAGTGACAATGGTCTCTCTTTTCTCCATTATCCGACAACAAAAACTATGAAAAAAAATATATTATAAGAATAAGGATCTACAACAAAAACTATGAAAGAAACAAAATATTATAAGAATATATAATGTTTTTGTTAATGTTACCTTTTTTGTTCTTTGTTTCCCAAACAACAATAAAAACGATAAAAGAAATATAATAGTATGAGAATAGGAACAAATTTTATAGTTCTTTAAAAAAAATGAAATTTTGTATAGTAAAGATACAAACCTCACAATTTAATGGACGAATGTGGGAGAAGAAGAAGATTTGCCAATGAAGAAATGAAGAAGGTAGAAGCAAATTCGTAAGAGTTTTAATTAGGTTCGAAGAAGGCAGAATGAGAGAATGAAGGTTGAAGGCAATGAGAATGAGAGAATGAAGGCAATGAGAAAATATGAGAAAATGAGAGGAGAGAAGGGGGGTTATAAGGTTAAAGGTTGAGTTTTGAAAACTTGACCCACGGGCGTTCGGCATTGGGAAAATTAAATGGATGGGATAGGACGAGACGTTGACATGCTGCAAAGATTTGGATTTGTTTTAATGGAGGTCGAGGGTTCAAATCACTCTGACACGTGCGTGACCGATTTTTTTTTTTTTTTTTTTTAAATGTGGCATATGGGGCTAATACTAAGCGATCACAACGTGCCAATCATCATTTACTTCACTAGGTGATCGTGTAGTAAAGCCTAGCGATCGTGTAGCACTTGGTAGACGATCGTATAGAAAAAGGTAGGCGATCGTATAGGTTTTGAGAAGACGATCGTCTAATAGTAATAGCTAAGCGATCGTGTAGGAGTTTGTGGGTGATCGTGTAGTGAAGAAAGAGAGCTCTCGAGAGTGGGAGTTCGAAAGACGCTTTCATGGAGAGGCCATCGTAGTGTGCCGCTCATCATGTACTTCCACTAGGCGATTGTATAGTAAAGTTCAGCGATCGTGTAACACTTGATAGACGATCATATAGTAAAAGATAGGCAATCGTATAGGTTTTGAGAAGACGATCGTCTAATTGTAATAGCTAAGCGATCGTGCAGGAGTTTGTGGGAGATTGTGTAGTGAGAAAAGAGAGCTCTCGAGAGTGGGAGTTCAAAAGACGCTGTCGTGGAGAGGCCATCGTAGCGTGCCGCTCATCGTGTACTTCCACTAGGAAATCATGTAGTAAAGCTCAGCAATCGTGTAGCACTTGGTATACAATCGTATAGTAAAAGGTAGGCGATTGTATAGGTTTTGAGAAGGCGATCATCTAATTGTAATAACTAAGCGATCATATAGGAGTTTGTGGGCGATCGTGTAGTGTGGAAAGAGAGCTCTCGAGAGTGGGAGTTCGGAAGATACTGTCATGGAGAGGTCATCGCAGCGTACCGCCCATCGTGTATTTTCACTAGGCGATTGTATAGTAAAGCTCAGTGATCGTGTAGCACTTGGTAGACGATCATATAGTAAAAGGTAGGCGATCGTATAGGTTTTGAAAAGGTGATCATCTAATTGTAATAGCTAAGCGATCATGTAGGAATTATGAGCGATCGTATAGCGAGGAAAGAGAGCTCTTGAGAGTGGGAGTTCGGAAGACGTTTTCATGGAGAGGCCATCGCAGAGTGCCGCTCATCGTGTACTTCCACTAGGTGATCGTGTAGTAAAGCTCAACGATCATGTAGCACTTGATAGACGATCGTATAATAAAAGGTAGGCGATCGTATAGGTTTTGAGAAGGCAATCGTCTAATTGTAATACCTAAGTGATCGTGTAGAAGTATGTGGGAGATCGTGTAGTGAGGAAAGAGAGCTCTCGAGAGTGGGAATTCGGAAGACACTGTCGTGGAGAAGCCATCACAGCGTACCGCTCATCGTCTACTTCCACTAGGCGATCGTGTAGTAAAGCTCAACGATCGTGTAACAGTTGGTAGATGATCGTATAGATTTTGAGAAGGCAATCGTCTAATAGTAATAGCTAAGCCATCGTGTAGGAGTTTGTGAGCGATCGTGTAGTGAGGAAAGAGAGCCATCGAGAGTGGGAGTTTGGTAGACTTTGTCTTGGAGAAGCCATCGCAGCGTGCCGCTCATCGTCTACTTCCACTAGGCAATCATGTAGTAAAGCTCAGCGATCATGTAACATTTGGTAGATGACCGTGCAGTAAAAGGTATGTGATCGTATAGGTTATGAGAAGGCGATGTGTAATAGTAATAGTTAAGCATCTGTGTAGGAGTTTGTGGGCGATCGTAGAGGATTTAGTAAGCAATCATTTAATCATACTGAAGGATCGTGGAGAGATTGTAAACGATCGTTTAACGTCTCATAAACAACCGATTAATCTTGTTTGATTCCTATCGTTTAATAAAGAAGTTGTTCATCATTTACTTGTACTTTCCGGAAGTTTGCACCTATTGTTACGTTAATAAAGAATTACTAAACGATCGCATAGTAATTTACTAAACGATTGTGTGTGATTGTGCATAATTACTAAATTATCGCATTGTAATTTATTAAACGATTGTGTGTGATCGTGTATAATTACTAAACGATTCTTTAATTTCATTTAGGTCGAAGGTCAAACCCTCGACCTCTTCTTTAATTTTCGACAGAACCCTCGAACCTTCGACCTCTTCTTCAAATTTTGTCCTCTTTCATCAATTTCCTTTAGGTCGAGGGTCAAATCCTCGACAAAATATTTTACACAAAATCCCTGCTTCGAAAACTCCAAAACAACCATAGATTTGTAAATAGTTTTAGAACTATTCTATTTTTCTAAATTGTTTTCCTAATCACAATATTTGAAAAAAAAAAAAAACCTCCTATAATAACTATCCAATTAACAAAAAAAAAGTGATTTAAGAAAGTGAGTTAGAACTTAGAACAAAAAAAAATAAAAAATAAAAAAATAATAATAATAATTTGAAAGGAAAATGGATAAGGCCAACAAAAGGTTAAAAAACGTATACAAAATTGACATTTTTTTCTCTCATCATCACTCCACCCTATGCGGTTTTCCAGAAACCAAAGGATAAAATTCCCGTTTATGTTCCCTTAAAAAAATAAAATTGTTATTAATAACTTTATCCCACTCGTCATCCACCCATGCACACCGACCGATACACACCCACACACGATCTGCACATGTCATCATGAACATATCAATTAAAAAAAGTAATTGAAGTCTTAATTTTACAAGATTGTAGATAAAAATATGGATAAATATTGATATTGATGAATCTTTAAAAAACTATAAAGATAAAAATTTTAAAGTAAATTTAAATTGATAAATAAATTTTTATATTTTTCAAACAAATTAATATGTCTATTATTTATATTATATTTACACAACTAACATTTAATTACTTTATCTTTTTTATATTTTATACATATCGAATCCGAAAAAAATATTATAAAAATATGATAATATTGATGGAAATATAATATCAAAAGCATAATAGATTTATTTCTTTGGATAAGAGAAATGATAAGTTTTTTTTTTTCTCTATAGACAATTAACTTTCCTTTTCCTCATTATTCTATTTCCCTTTTTACCCTCATTTCCTTTTAAATTTTAATGTATAGTGGTTTTACAAAAAAATTAATGTATAGTGGTTAAAATTAAGAGAAAAAAAAAAAAAAGTTGATATATACCACTACTTATTATCGTGCAGCCCATCAAAATATTTAATCAAAGGTCTACATAAAAAAAATTCGTTTTTGATTTTTTTTTATTTGTGATTGAAGGAGATTATTATTGAAAGGACAATCCATCTATATCATACACTAAAAAAGGAAAAAAAGTTTAACAATATTTAAAATAATAATTAGTAGAATTTAGAATCCAATAAACAATCATTAATCAATTGATTGGTAAGATAACTAAATAAGGATATAAAAAAGAATAAATACAAATATAAATATTAGATTCAAAGTATTAATAGATATAAAATAATATAAGAAAATATAAATATAGTCAAATTTAAGTAATTTATGGGGTAGACTATATTATTACTATTTTATAGATTTATATAAAAGTAAATCTAATCTTTCGTATAATCACGGGCCAATTTTTAAGTCACACGAAAAGTTGTCCATTTAAGTTATTATTATTCCATTTCAACCCTATCTATAAAAAGGTAATACAGTGTTAATCTCAATACACAATCACCAATAGTTCCTCAAACCAAAATGAATCTTCCCCTTGCCGACATGTCCTCATCCAACCTTGCTCTACCTGCAATTATTTTCACCCTTCTCTTGATCATCCTCTATGCTCTCTTCAATTCATTTATCGGCGGTCGTCATAAGAGACTACCGCCCCAACCCGGCGGTGCTTGGCCGGTCATCGGCCACCTCCCTCTACTCACTGGAAAAGAACTCATTCACAATACCTTGGGGAAATTGGCAGACACTTATGGGCCAATCTTTATGCTAAGGTTAGGTACCAATAAAACCTTGGTTGTTAGTGGATGGGAAGTAGCAAAGGAGTGCTTTACTACCAACGACAAAATCTTTGCATCTCGCCCCAAATTTGCTGCTGCCGAGCTTCTTGGCTATAACTATGCCATGTTTGGGACTAGCCCATATGGTTCCCATTGGAGGCATGTTCGTAAAATAGTCATGCTCGAACTTCTCGCTAACCACCGTCTCGAGAAGTTGCAACACATCTCAAGATCAGAGGTTCAAAATTCCATTGAGAGGCTACATGAGTTGTGCAAATCAAATAAGAAAGCGCTAGTGGAGATGGAGACGTGGTTTGGAGATATAACATTGAACACCATATTTAGGATGGTGGTTGGAAAGCGATTTTCGACTGCTTTTGAAGGGAGTGGGGGGGAAGAGTACCAAAATGCGTTGAAAGGATTTTTTAATTTGTTTACAGCGTTTGTTCCGTCGGATTTATTTCCGTTTTTAAGATGGTTTGACTTTGGAGGATACAAGAAGACTATGAAGAAGACAGCAAAGGTCATGGACGAGATGCATGATAAATGGCTTAGAGAGCATCGAGAGAAGAGAAATTTTGATGGAGTAGGGAGTGAAGAGCAAGATCTCATGCACATCATGTTGTCTATAACCAAGGATGAGGATTTTTCCGGCTACGATGTCGATACGGTCATCAAATCTACTTGTTTGGTATGTACTAAATTTTGAACAAAAATACTCAAGTGCATCTAGAAATTCAACTCCAAATATAGTAGGTCACGACTTTCCTTTCAAAAAAAACTTGAGTTTCTTTTTTTCTCATGTGGTGGAAACTTGGGTTAGTTGTGACGTAGTTTGTGAGATTTCTTAATTGTCATGGGATTTAATGCGTGTTAGGTTTTACGATCTCTAGTACTTTATAGATCTCATCTGAAAATCAATTAACAATGAAAAGAGTAATTCATATTTCAGGTATTTCTATATCTTTGAGTATGAGATTTTCAACTGTAAGATCATCACTTATAATGAATTTTCCATACAAAAAAATATATTAAAAGGTTAGGTAAGTTCTTTAATTTTATTTAATGGCGTCAATTAAGATGACCGATAATTATGTGTAGGCTATGATATTGGGTGGATTTCACACCACCACGGTAGAAATGGTATGGGCTCTTTCACTACTCCT
The DNA here is from genome assembly GCF_009727055.1 of Benincasa hispida. NCBI lineage: Eukaryota > Viridiplantae > Streptophyta > Magnoliopsida > Cucurbitales > Cucurbitaceae > Benincasa > Benincasa hispida. Next base: position 57,428,764 of record NC_052357.1, read on the forward strand.
CAATAATGAAGAAGCACTCAAGAAAGTCCAATCTGAATTAGATGAACTAGTTGGGAGAGAAAGACAAGTGAGTGAGTCAGACATACATGATTTAATATATCTCCAAGCAGTTGTGAAGGAAACGTTGCGTCTATATCCTGCAGCACAACTCTCAGTTCCTCATGAATCTATAGAAGATTGTACAGTGGCTGGGTATCACATTCCAGCAGGCACACGATTGTGGGTGAATCTTTATAAACTCCAAAGCGATCCAAATGTTTGGGAGAGTCCCAGAGAATTTCGTCCAGAGAGGTTTTTGGCAATTGAAAAGAATTTTGATGTGAAAGGACAAAGTCCACAATTCATTCCATTCGGAGCTGGTAGAAGAATTTGTCCTGGAATTTCATTTGCCACCCAAGTTATGCAATTGTCACTTGCAAGACTGCTTCATGAATTTGAAATTAAACGACCATCTGAAGAGCCACTTAATATGGAAGAAAGCGTTGCGTTGAACATTACCAAGAAAATTCCACTTGAAGTTGTCTTAACTTCACGTCTTTCACCTCAAATTTATAAATGATTTCATGTTCAAGTAATAAAAAATTGTATATCACTAGTTTGGTTTGTAGTAAATGCATATAAAAGTTAGATCAGACCAACGGGTACTAGTTTTTTTTTAGTGCAATAATTTATGCATGTGGGTGGGAGTGGGTTTCAAACATTTTATATTTGGTCTGTTTTAACTAATTAAAATAACCCACTTTTTATATTTGGTCTGTTTTAACTAATTAAAATATACATGCTCTAATTAGCAATTAAAACGCACTGTGTTTTCATTCAAAATAAATTGCTAACGAACATGATTGATCATGTATTTATAAACATTGTGATGTTTTTGGATTATTTTTAAAAGTTTATTGGGCAAAAGAATATTTATTAGCTTTTTTTTTTCAAAATCTAAAATTTAAAAAAAAAAAAAATAAACAGTTACCAAATCTTATTTATTTCGTTGTTTTTTATAATATAGATGTGGTTTAGAGATTTTGTGATTTTGTTGTACCTATCATTTCTTGGTTCGAGGTATGATGAGAGTATTAAAAATGTGTTAATCCAATTGAGATATTTAGCACACCTCTAAACTTTTTCATCCGTTTATTATGTTTTATGTATTATATATATATATAATTCGAATTGTGTGGATTTGAGTCGTTTTCAAGACGATTTACTTGTCTGATTTGTTTCCTTATTAAATTAAATACAATATTATTTTATTTTTCATATGTATTAGATATACTAAGCAACAAATCACTATCCGTTCCATCTAATTTTCAAAATTTGGAAATAAATAATGATGATGATGTAAAAAATTATTTAATTTAAGTAATAACAAAGTAGAAATGTTTTAAAGTCATATAATAAGACAAGAATTTGTAATTAATTGGAAAGAAAAAAGAAAATCATATAATAGTACTATCTAGTCAAAAAAAAAAAAAAAAAACCACAAAATATTATAATTTTCAGAAGAAGAAACTAATTATTAAAATAGTACAGTATATGTATTATTATTCTTGAAGTTAAAGATACGATTTTCTTATTTCACACTTTCGTTAAAGATTTATTTAACCTTCTTCTTAAATCTAATGACTTGTTACTAACATTTAGCGTTTGAATGGCTTTGTTGGTGAATTTATAATTTAACCATCGTGACATTATAAACAATATTTAATTAAATTAATTAATAAAATAAAAGACAGAAAAAAAGGAATAGTACCAGAATTGAGGACAAGAATTGATGAGAGTAATTAGGATAAAAAAGTTTTTTAAAATAATAATAAACAATAAGATTTTAACATGAAAAATACTTTCTACATATGACTTTTCATAAATGTCTAAAAATTTGATTTATTATAGAGATTTTTGTTAAAATTGACAAATTTATTCTTCATCCAGATTTTTCATTAAATTGTTGACTTGTAAGTTTGAAATATTGATATTGACGAAAATATTAAGATCTTAATTTTACGAAAATTTCACTGAAATTATCAATAAAATATTGATATAAAATGGATATTTCCATAAAATTAAAAAAAAAATTTAATTAGTAAATAAGTATTTTACTATTTTCAAACAAACTAGGTATATTATATATATATATTATGACATTTTGATGATTATTCTTTATATTTTGTAAGTTTTTTTTTATGATATAATGAAAATATCGATTTACCGCTCATGTCGATGTCGAAATCCATGAAAATATAGAAATATCGACACTCCGACGAAAATTTAATATTATGCTTGTAAAGTAGAATCCCTCTTATGTGTACAACATTTAATAGGATTAGAGGTTTTATTTTTTTTTAATATTTCTAAATATTAGGAATATTTATAAGTGTTGATTTATTTGACGAAAACACATTATACATAGTTTCGCTTAACTAATTTCATCACCGATTATTCGTCGATCCATTTCCAATTTTTCTAGTAAATTTCCACCGTCGTCAATTTTAATTTTACATTTTGCAGTGAGGTTGTGAAAAATGGGCCATAATTGAATGACGTTCAATTGTGCACTTATAAAGTATTTTTCGAACAAACATTCAATTCACTTTCTAAGGTCATTTACTATTCTGTTTTTGAGTTTTTTTTTTTTTTTTTTCCATCATGTTTAAAGACATGTTCCTTAATATATGATCTATTTTGTTAAAAAAAAAAACCACATTTCTTGGCGTTTGCAATTTATATTTTAAAGACGTCAAGAAAATGTAAAAGAAGTCGAGGTTGGAGGATTTTTTTGGGTTTCTTTTTTCACGCTGACAAAATATTTAATATTTTAAAAATGTTAAGTTTAATCTATGTTTTATTGTCATATTTTAAATGTCAAGAGTTATTAAGTTAGTTTTGAGGTTTCATTTTTAGGCACTGAATTTTGCCTCTTCCTAAAATTTTAGTAAGAAATTCGGTATTTGATGTCGGTTGGAAAAAGATAAAAATGGATGTACAATGTTAGTTTCGTAAAAAAAAAAAAAAAAAAAAGATTTTTACTGTCGATTTATAAAGATATATTTAATGAGGTTACAATGTCGGTTTAGAACTGACATTGTAGCTACCCATTTATTCTTTTTCCCTTTAATAAAAATCCTCAGTTTCATTTCTCTACCTTTCTTCTCTTTTTTTGTCACAAAAATACCTCTCCCTCAAAAACCTCTCGTCGCTGTTGCCTTCACCATCTCTCGTTGCCATTGTCAATCCCTTAGATTTAGGCGTCATGCATATCCATTCATCATTGTCAGCATTAACAGTGCCATCATGCAGATTCATTGGTCACATAGTTAGATCTGTCGGTTGCTAGTCAGATCCATTTGTTCGTGTCATGATTCAGCTCAATTCGCTAGGTCTGTTGCTCGTCGACATCGTGCATTTGCCAAATCAGGTCGTCGGCATCGTAATTCAACTCCATTCGCCAGGTTTGCCATCCGTTCATGATATTCGCTATTCTTCTAACCCGATCTCAACTTAGATCTGTTCCAATCTTCGAGCTCTGAGATAGATCCATTCAAAGCTCTGATTTGTTTTCAATATCTTCAAGGTCCATTTACAACAATATCATTATCGCTTGTGGGTTGAGTGGAGCTCTTCACGAAATTGTGTGGGTTGTTTGAGTTATTTGTTTGCTCCAAAGGTGAAATTTTCTTTTGATATTTATTTTCAATGTAGGAATTTAAAGTTATTTCATTCCTATTGTTTTTACCAATGATTAAGGTTATAAGATTTTGAAATGTTAGAAATAAAAATTAGTTCAAGAATATGGTCTTGTTTGATAGTCTTGCTTTGTTCTTTTTGCTTGGTGGTCCATGTGTATATTGAACTTTTTCTTGGATTATATTTTAGTCTTGAATCTTTTATTTGTATTCCTCTTTCGAGTTTTTCTCAAAATGTAATATAAACAAATTTAGATCTTTTTGTTAATTATGGTTCATAAGATTTTGAAGTGTTGAAATAAAAATTAGTTAAAAAATATAGGCTTATTTGATGGTCTTGCTATCATCTTTTTGTTTGGTCGTTAATGTGCTTATAGAACATTTTCTTGGATTATATTTTAGTCTTGAGCATTTTATTTGTGTTCTTCTTTTGAGTTTGTCTCAAATTTTCACATAAATAAGTTCAAGTCTTGTTGTTGATTATGATTCATAAGATTTTGAAAAGTTGAAATGAAAATCAGACTTGTTTGATGGTCTTGCTATCATCTTTTCGTTTGGTGGTTGATGCGATTATACAATATAAGAATTTTGGGCTTTTATGTCGGTTGGAAAAAGTGAAACTGGATGTATTATTATTTTTTTTTTTATAAAAAAAGCAGATCTTTAATGTCGGTTTTTATAGGCTACAATGTTGGTTTAAAATTAACATTAAAGATCCCCATTTTTTTTTAACTTTAGTGAAAAATATCTCACTTTCATTTTACTACCTTTCTTCTCTCTCCTTTCTCACTTCTCTCTTACAAACCCTCTTTTCCCCTTGACTATACCAATCATCACCAACGTTGGCGTTGGTCCAGTTGTTTTCGTCGTCTGCGTTATTCCAGTCGCTGTCATCGTCGCGTCGCTCAAGTTTTTTCGGCCATGCAGATCGTGTGTTTTTCACGTGTCATTCATGGGTTGTCGTCGTCGGTGTTACAAGCTCAGTCCTGTTGGGTAAGACATCCGGTCGTCAGATCTGGTCGACCAACTCCGTTGTGGGGTTCAATGGAGTTCAGCTCGTCATGGAGGTGGGTTGCTGACATCAAATCTGTAGATTTAGTCATGGGCTTTTCCGATCCGGTCGTCTATTTTCCTGATCTACTCGTGAGACATGGGTCTTTCGATCTGATCGTTAGCATGGTGATTGACCTTTGTTCGCAACGTCCGACACTCACCGATGTTGTGCATTCGCTAGATCCATCGGTTTTAGCTTAGATCTGTTCCAATCTTCAAGCTCTGTTTCAGATCTTTTAAGCATGTGGGTTTTTTGAGTTGTTTGCTTGGAAAGGTAAAATTTTCTTTTCATATGTATTCTCAATTTAGTAATTTAAAGTTCTTTCATTCATTTTATTTTTATTCTAATAATTAAGCTTCTTAAAATTTTGAAATGTTGGAATTAAATTAGTTCAAGAATATATATTTGGTTTGTAGTCTCACTTGGTATAGTTCAAGTGTATATGAAGACCATTTTTTTCCCAATTATATATAGACTAATTTGGTCTAACTTGGTTGATTAAGCTTGCTTGGTGTGATTCAAATATTCTTTCATTCATTTTATTTTTATTCCAATGATTAAGTTTGTTGAAATTTTGAAATATTAGAATGAAATTAGTTCAAGAATATATACTTGGTTGATAGTCTTTCTTGGTGTGGTACAAGTGTATATTAGAACAATTTTTTAAAATTATATTTTAGCTTTTAGTATTTTATTTGTGTTATTCTTTTGAGTTTATCTTAAAATTTACTGTAAACTAATCTAGGTATTGTGGTTGATTATGGTTCATAAGATTTTAAAGTATTGAGATGAAAATTAGTTCATGAATATGAACATGTTTGATGGTCTTGCTATCATCTTTTTGTTTGGTGGCTAATGTGTTTATAGAAGATTTTCTTATGGTTCATAAAATTTTAAAGTGTTGAGATGAAAATTAGATCATGAATATGAACTTGTTCGATGGTCTTGCTATCATCTTTTTGTTGGTGGCTAATGTGTTTATAGAACATTTTCTTGGGTAATATTTTAGTCTTGATTTTTTTTTGTGTGTGTTTTTTTATAACCAAGTTTTAGTTCTTATTGTTGATTATGGTTAAGTTTACAAACTTAAGATTACATAATTTTTCCTTGTTATTGTTTGTCTTTTTTGTAGATTAAGTCCATATTTTACAATCATGGATAAGTCATGGATGAAAATGAATAGAATGTCAACTGAGTATGGTTTAGGGGTTTAGATGTTTATTAAAAATGGTTTACAACATTCAAGTATGCCAAATGTCATGAGTTGTCCATGTTTGAAGTGTGTGAATGCAAAGACTCTAAATGTGAACACAATAAGAGATCACTTATTTTTTTAATGGTATAGATCAAAGTTATTAGACATTGATTTTTCATGGTGAATCATTACCGAATAAGAGAAACAATGAAAATGTCTTAACTAGCAAAGAGACTATACACAACTATTTTAATGAAAAATTCGATCATTTTAAAGCATTACTAGATGATGCAAAAAAACCATTGTACCCAAATTGTAAAACTTTTACGAAAATATTTACATTGGTAAAGTTATATAATTGGAAAGCTAAATTTGCATGGAGCAATAATAGTTTCACTGAGTTGTTGAAATTAATTCATGACATATTACTGAGTCCTAATGAAATTCCAACTTCTACTTATGAAGCAAAAAATATTTTGGGTACTCTTGAAATGAAGTACGAGATGATTCATGCATGTAGCAATGATTGTTGCTTGTTTAGAAAAGAACTCTTTGATGCAAATGTATGCCCCGTTTGTGGTACTTCAAGGTGGAAGATTAAAAAATTTAATGAAAAGGACTAAGAATATCCTAGCAAAAGTCCTATGATATTCCTCCCGAATTCCAAGATTTGAAAGAATGTTTCAAAGCAAGGAAACATCGTCCATTGATGTGGCATGCCAAAAGAAGAAGAAGAAGAAGAAGAAGAAGAAGAAGAAGAAGAAGAAGAAGAAGAAGAAAGAAACAAATAGTTCACTACAACATCCCAAAGATGCACTATCATGGAAAAAAGTAGACAATTTGTGGCTAGAGTTTGGGTCAGAACCTAAAAATCTTCATCTTGCTCTTTCCACTGATGGGGTAAATCCACATAGAGATCTTAGTAGTAGATATAGTTGTTGGCCAGTGATGTTAGTGACGTACAATCTACCACCATGGTTGTGCATGAAGCAAAATTCTTTTATGTTGACTGAATTAATATCTGGTCTTAAACAACTGGAAAATGACATAGATATTTATTTAGCTCCATAACCATTAAGTAGGGAAGAAATTCTTGCAGAAACAAGTAAGTATCAGTATTCATTTGGTAAGAAAACTATCAAGGAAAAGAATAGTGGAGATAGCCCTTCAACTTATTCGAAGAAAAAATCTATTCTTTTTTAGTTAGAATATTGGAAGTGTCTTTACGTGCAACATTGTTTAGATGTGATACACATTGAAAAGAATGTGTGTGCAAATCTTATCGACATTGCTTGAAATTCATGATAAAATGAAGGATGGAACAAAAACTTGATCAGATTTGGTGAAGTTGAACATTAAATCAGAGTTAGCCCCTCAAGTGGGAGAGAAAAAAGTCTTTTTAACTCCAGCATATTATACATTAGCACGAGCTGAGAAATTGAACTTTTGTAAGATACTATCAGAAATTAAAGTACCTTAAGGCTATTCATCGAACATTCAAAGTTTAGTGTCGCTCATAGATTTGAAACTTTATGGACTTAAGTCACATGACCATCACGTTCTTATTCAACAATTATTACCTATAGCCATTCATGATATTTTACCCAAACATGTAAGACTTGTAATTACTTGCCTATACTTCTTCTTTAATGCTATATGTTGCAAGGCGATCGATTCATCTCAGTTAAAAGATATGCAAGAGGATATAGTTGTCACTCTGTGCCTCTTAGAGAAGTATTTTACATCATCATTCTTCACAATAATGGTACACCTTGTAGTGTATCTCATAAGAGAAGTTGAGTTTTGTTGACCTATTTATTTGAGGTGGATGTATCATTCCAAATGATAAATGAAAGTGTTGACAACTTATGTACAATATAGAAATCGACCAAAAGGATGTGTTCAAGAAAATTATATTGTCGGGGAGACTATAGAGTTTTGTTCTGAATTTATATATGGAGTCAATTCTATTGGGCTAAACTCATCAATAAGGAAAGAAAACTCAAACATTGATAGAGCATTGTCAGCTGCTTCTTATATCAGACCGAGTAAGGATAAGTTGGATCAAGCTCATCTTTATGTCATTCAAAATGTAAATGATGTGCTTCCTTACATCGAGTATATAGATCTCCATCTTATTCTCATTTTAGGTTAGTTAATTATTCAATAATCTACTAACTTTGTCATTTATAATAGGCAACATATTGATATTTTATCTAAGCTCAATTCTGGTAAAGGAAAAAGTAGAAAGTGGCTTTGAGAATAGCATAATCACACATTCTGTCGATGGTTGTCCACACGGGTAATCTCTAGAGCCCTACTATTTGATGTGTAATTAAATGTTAAGTACTTAACTGTTATAAAATATATCATAGGTTGCACTAGCTCTCGAAGTACCCAAAAATTCCATATTGCCTTTTCTAAAATGGATAGCTAATGGACCTTGTCCAACTGTGGCAAGATATTAAGGTTATGTAGAACCCACACCTTACTTTCCCTTTGTAATTATGTTTATTGTTTGACTTAAGCAAAGTGATGGGCTTAAATATTTAAGTTAGATTGGATTTGTTCGTCTTGAGGTAAAGGATAATTTTGAAGAAGGAAAATGTTTAAGTATGGAAACTTAGCTCTTGGATACTTATTAATCTTGCCTTACAAAGAGAATTTCTGGCTAAGTGTTGGTCATGATGAGGGGTGACTGAGTATCAAGTGAGCATAAGGCAGACATCGAGTAAATGTTGTCCAGCGTCGAGTATAAGCGATCGAGGAAGGGTCGAGCATCGAGTGTAAGTAAGGAAGGGTCGCACATCGGGTACGAGTGATCGAGTAAGGAACGTACATCGAGGCATCGGGTATCCAATTGAGTATCGAGTCCTTCCCATCGAGTATTCAACAGAGAACCATTGAATTTTCCATCGAGTAATGTGTTGGGATTGATGTCTTAATTCTCCCGGAGTCGTAGTTTGTAATTTGTACACATTGTTATGAATAAAATAGAAGTTATTTTATCTGGCATTTACTCATATACAATAAACAAAGCTCCATGGTTATTGTATGTAAATTTAAGCATGTATATGAGATATACAAGTAGATCATGCCTTAAGTGATAACCTAAATAGATATGTAGTATACAGATTAAGGAGGGATACCTGATCCTAGTGACACTACAGATACGACCCACTTTGTAGAGGTTTGCAAGTGTTGTGAACTACTACAGATGGTAGATCCTGACCATTCATATGGAGACATGCGTGCGGGGGTGTCTTTACAAAGAGTTTGTATAAGACCAGACCACAAGATGACTAGTCTCTGTATATAACACCATTGATACTAGAGACTTACATCTCACCTAAGCGACCATAGGTGACATGACCTTAATCCTGAGTGTTTTGGGAACTCTTGCCTTTGAGGGCGGTCCTTTGATTAGTATGGGTGAGAGTGGTCAGATTGCCAACTCAACATGCCTATCTTTTTGGGGATTTGTCTACTTTGGGAGCTGGGAACTCACTTACACAAGATGAAATTCACTCCTTCCCTGAAGCAAGGGTAAGTAGATAGATTGCTCCCTTAAGGGCTGATTCCGGATCTTGAACATAGTGGCCAGAACATCTCTTTGGAAGAGTTCATTAGAAAGATCAGTGGTACTTAAAGAGTTAGATGTAACTATAGAGACATAACAGTTGTTGGCCCAACTATACTCACGAGCGATCTGTGAAGGGTTATCGCACTGTTGATTAGTTAATATAGACACAAAATATATCTGTAGTAAGGAGAGTTCAGCTATCGGTCTTTAATGGAGTGCCTGGCAGTTAACAGATGGTGGATCCTGTGACTAAAAAGTTTAGTCAGTTATTCCCCTACCGTTGGAGCTTCGAGATACAAGTCCATAAGGTCCCCTTGGTAGCTCAATGGATTCAAGTTGAGAATCAGTTCTTGGTGTTGATTTGAAATGTTCAAATTGACAAGAGGAAATTCAATTATATATGATATGATCGGTGTGATGTATGAGATACATCAAGTGGATGATTAATATACATGAGATTTACATTAAATGCCATGAAATAGAAAAAGAACTATGGTTATATGTTTCATGAGATGAAATATTAAAACTATAGGTTATAAATATAATATGATAAGTTGGTTATCATATATATTTATGGTAACATTAATTATTGGATAATTATATCTTTTTCTTTAATAACCAATTGAGTAAGAGATTATTGGTAGTTTCATGGTAACCGTGAGATAAAAGGAAAAATATTTTCCTAAATTTAGTAGTTGTTGGAAAGAGATTTTCTATTCTTAGAAAGACTCACGAAAAGGTTGTCAAGTGAAAAGGATTCACTAAACGATAGCTGAAGAGAGACTAAACGATCGTGCAGTGACACTACACGATAGTTCACTCAGCTGGCCATTAGCTAAACGATCGCATAGCATTTGTTAAACGATTGGGCATCGTCTATACGATAGACCTTTGTCATCTCCCACTTGCTCAATCTTTTACACGATTGTTCTTCCTCGGTCTCTTCCTCTAACCAAGTCCACATAGAGCCCACACTTCTGGATTTTCACACCGAGAATACGAAAGTAGTCATTGTGGTGGTGTTGTACTCAACTCGACATAGTCGAGGTTTTTGGAGGCCATTTGTTGTGTTCGGGGTGTTTGTGTAGTGGTGGCTGTTTGATTGTGTTGTGTTGCGATCGCTGTATTCGAGCGTTCGTGTGTTGCAGTCTTGGAGATTGAACGAGTGTTCATGATCGAGAGTGTTTAAAGATGAGTCTTCAAAGATATGTCATGTTATCAGGATCTCTTATGAAAAACATGTTGTAATTGTTGGGATTGGTGTCCTAATTCTCCCGGAGTCTCGTTGTTTTGTAAATATACACATTGTTTACTGAATAAAATAAATGTTATTTAATTCTTGCATTTACTCATATCTAATAAACAAAGCTCCTTGGTTATCTTATGTAAACTTAAGCATGTATATATGATATATAAGTGGATCATGTCTTAAGTGATAACCTAAATAGGTCTGTAGTATAAGGATTAAGGTGGGATACCTGATTCTGGTGACACTACGGATACAGCCTGCTTTGTAGAGGTTTGTAAGTGTTGTAAACTACTATAGATGGTAGATTCTGACCATTTATGTGGAGACGTGGAGTGGGGGTGTCTTATACAAAGAGTTTGTATAAGATCTGGACTACGAAATGACTAGACTCTGTATATAACGTCGTTGATACAAGAGACTTGCATCTCACATAAACGACCATAGGTGACACGACCTCAATTCTTAGTGTTTTGGGAACTCCTGCCTTTGAGGGCGATCCTTTGATTAGTATAGGTAACAGTGGCCGGATTGCCAACTCAATATGCCTACCTTTTTGGGAACTTGTCTGATCTGGGAGCTGGGAACTCAATCCACAAGATGGAATTCACTCCTTTCCCGAAGCAGGGATAAGTAGAGAAATTTCTCCCTTAAGAGTTGATTCCGGGGCTTAAACATAGTGGCCACAACTTCTCTTTGGAAGAGAAGACTCAGTCATAGTAGGACTACGACTTATGTTCATTAGAGGGATCGGTGGTACTTAAGGAGACAGATATAACTACAGGGGCATAACGGTTACTGGCCCAGCTGTACGTATGAGCAATCTTTGAAGGGTTTTCGCACTGCTGATTGGTTAAGATGGACACATAATATATCTATAGTAAGGAGAGTTTAGCTGTCGGTCTATAGTAGACTGCCTGATAGTTAACGGATGGTGGATTCCGTGACTAAAGAGTTTAGTCAGCTATCCACATACCGTTGGAGCTTCGGAGCTACAGGTCCATAAGGTCCCCTTGGTAGCTTGGATTCAATTGAGGATCAATTTTTGGTGTTGATTTGAAATGTTCAAATTGACAAGAGGTATTCTAATTATATATGATATAATCGGTATGATGTATAAGATACATCTAGTGGAGGATTGATGTAAATGAGATTTACATTAAGTACCATGGAATAGAAAAAGAACTATGGTTGTTTCATGAGATGAAATATTAAAACTATAGGTATAAATATAGTATGATAAGTTGGTTATCATTTATATTTATAATAATATTAATTATTGGATAATTAATACTTTTTCTTTTAAATAACCAAAGTAATGGGTGGTTATTAGATCATAGTAACCGTGAGTTTAAAAGGAAAATGGTTTTCCTATTTTGAAAAGAGATTTTTTACACAAGGTTGAAAAGGTTTTTGAGTTTTCTCTTGCGAAAAAGAAACTCACGTAGTCGATAAGTAAATTTGGATTTACTAAGCGACGGTTGGGCGAGCTAAACGATCTTGCAAAGTAGAGTTAAACGATCGTGCAGTATTTACTAAACGATCGCATAGCTTTGCTAGACGATCGTTGGGCCAAGGTTAACGATTGTGTAGAGTCTGTAGGCGACAGACTGAGCTAAACGATAGACTAAACGATCGCATAGCTTTTGCTAGACGATCGCATAGCTTTATCTAAACGCTGTCTCTTATACACATCTAGATGTGTATAAGAGACAGGTGTAGAGTCTGTAGGCGACAGACTGAGCTAAACGATAGACTAAACGATCGCATAGCTTTTGCTAGACGATCGCATAGCTTTATCTAAACGATTGGGCATTGATCTATATGACAGGTCTCCGCCATCTCCCACTTGCCCAGTCGTGTACGCGATTGTTGTTTCCTCCGTTCGTCTACCTCATACCAAGTTTGAACAGAGCCCACCCTCTAGATTCTCACATCGAGAATAGCAAGGTAGCTTTGTTGGTGGTGTCAGACTCAACTCAACACTATCGATTGTTTCTAGAGGCCGTTCGTGGTGTTGTGGTGACCATTCATGTTGCAGAGGAGTTCGTGACTGAGGATATCATTGAGGACGAGCGCAAAGTGTTCGTGCAATGTTCGTGCTGTGTTGCGGTCGTGTAGATTGACCGCTCGTGGTTACGGTTGTTCGATCAGAGTTGCGCAACGGAGCGTGGAGATGCTTTTGCCATTGTTTGTACAGCTTTCCCTTTGTGCATTTGAGACTTTCATGCTGTAATTTCTGTATGATTTGCATAACTGTTTATGTTTTGAAGTCGACTGTAAATGTATGTTCATTCATGATTGTAATTTGGAATAGTCTTATTTCGTTGCTAATGGAAATCTCAGTTCTGATTTCCTTCAATTGGTATCAGAGCCAGGTTCTCTGATATTCCAAATTACAGATCTGAATTGAATGCATTTTTCAGTCGTGGTGGGTTTTTGCATTTGTGGTTAACCGTTTTCTACATTTGTGGATGAATTGATGAAAATTTCGGGTTTTAATCTGCCTTTCTGTTAAAGCTTTCGGTATTATAAAGTGTTAATTGTAAGGGCCCCTGTGTTTTTGTGCGAAATTAACTTTGCAATCAAGTCTGTAATTCGAAAAGTTTGAGTTCGTCAAGTCGTTCATGATGAAGCTTTGGCGCATGGCGATGAAGTTCTCAATGAAGAAGGAGACCAAGCGTTGGTCGGATCATGTAGCGTCAGGTAAACGATCGTTGGATTTAACTAAGCTATCGTTTAGATATTTTCTTTCTAAACAATCATGTAATATTTTCTAATCAATCATCTAGCTAATGTTAAATGATGGGGTAAATCGTTTACCATATCGCGTAGCGTTGGTTGCGCGATCGTGTAGGCGCTGGAGGTAGACGATCGTAGTGGGAGCATTCGATGCTCGTCGTTTAGTAGAAGGCGTGCGCTAGACGATCGTGTAGTTAGGAAGCTTCATTGCTTAGTTACTACCTATGCGATCACGTGTATGCGATACGGAAGTGCTAGCTTAGGCGATAGTGCTTCGCAGTATCATAGTCGCTTAAACAATCTTGGAAGGCAAGCATTGTGCGGAGCACGCTAAACAATTGTGTACTTCAGGCTTCATCCCTTTGTAAAGGTACACAATTGTGTAGTAATATCTAAACGATCGTTTGGATTTTTCTAGACGATCGTATAGTAAATGCTAAACGATCATTTAGCTCTAGGAGAAGTGCTGGTAAGCGATAGATCAAAGAGTTGTTTTATTGTGTAGACGATCGCGGGGTGCTTAGTACATGATGGTAGGAGAAGCGATGCTTTGCTGAGCGGTTCAAGACCCAGTTCGCCTGTTTGAACTGAAGACTCATTGTCTTTGTAATAGTTAGTTTTTCTTTTTGTGTTTTGAAGGCAATTTTATCCGGTTCATCAACTCTTATTGCTTATACATGTGATGTATGGTGCTTATATGTCAAAGTGTTTGTCATATAGTTAAAAACCCACCTTAGGTTGTGCAATTATTCATGCATCATGTATTATAAAATGTTATAATCTTGCATGAAGAAATTACTTGAAAGCATGCGCATGCATCATGAAATATAAAAGTTATATTTTGCATGCAGTGAGCATTATCATGCATCATCCTTTTATTGTAAATGTTATAGTCTAAGGGTGAATGGAAGCATGTTTTGCTCGTTTCATTGTTGTTTTGTATAAGTGTTATATAAAAGAAGTAGCAATGGATGGACAATGCATTGAGCATGGCACTGAGGTTGTTTATAATCGTTATGAATGTCTTGCATGTGTTAGCTTACCATTGTGGTTGTTTCCGTTTATAAGTGTTATAAAGGAAATTATACCTAAAATCAATAATTTAGAGTTGCATGCGGACTTAAGGTGAACTCAAGTTTTTAAAGGATTTTAAAATTGGATTGAGATAGACCTAAGTTCAAGTGGTTCTAAAGAGTTTATTAACCTAGATTAATCTTTTAAAATCGATTTAATAGGATTAAATTGGTTGGGATAAAAGATTAATTTTTTTTGTAAACCTATCTATAAGGGACCTTTTGTCTAAGGCGGGTTCTTAAGTTGACGGAAACGTATCACCCCTACCTGGGAACCTACTTAGAAAGATGAATTAGATAGATTTTCAACAAGCATGCAACAATTTGGTCAAAGACTCCGTTAAAGAGTTTAATGGATGATGATCAAAAGTTGTTTCACTATCCAAGGTAAAAGTTACTCTTGGGAAATCCTAAAAAATCACTTAGTTAAAATCCTTAGCCGTGTTTTTTCTAAGTAAGCTAACCCTAGGTTATAAAATAATCAATGGGAGAAAGAGGCGTATCAGATATGTCTATGATTCCACTCATGTTTCTCCCTACATGTTCACACCGTGAGATTCATGCTTGGCCTGGAGATGCCCAGGATGCATCCCCTTTCGGATGGTGTTTGCATGAGTCAATATCAAGGTGGACGGAGAGAGTATTTATAGTAAGTGGGTGAAGGGTGTGTGTCAACACGTCCTGTGGTCTCTGTCTTGGTTCACACCGTGAGATCATTCAGTACGCCCTTGTGTTGCCTTCGAAGCGACCCCCTTCGGATGGGTTTTATGCAGTTAGTTAATATCAAAGTGAACTCCATAAATGGATAGGGTCGCTTTAGGTTTTTCCCTTCGGATTGGCCTTTTGGGACGAACCTCTAGGGCTTAAAATGGCGGGTCACACTTACCAAAGATTGTTAAGTAAGTTAATGATCTCTTGGCCAAATCAATGATGGCTTGTTGTTATAGGAACAAGAGTTGTTCTGGTATTAATGACTAGTTGAGAACTTCTCAATTTAGAGGAGTGATAACTGACCTCCCTTCTACGGCTTTTGTCCTAAACCTTTGAAGCATCATTACGAAATTAGATGTCACACGAGGTTCATGTTAGTTTTGCTAAAACCTTATTGGATGTTGTTTTGTTTTACAACAGGTATTTGCTTAAAACCTAATGTAGGTCAATATGTTTTTATTTTCAGCAACTCGTTAGTATTTTTGTCTAAAGTTTTTAAAAATGACCGATTACTTATAGTGGAAAGAATCGTATGAAACAAATTTTATGGCAAACGACCTCCATCCCACTACTCTTCAAAAGAGGAGACAAGAAAGTAAATATGATTTATTGGTCTTGGAGACATGTCTGGTAAAGAATGATGATTCTGCTTGGATCCTTGATTCGGGTGCTACCAATTATGTCAGTTCCTCTTACCAAGGATTCAGTTCCTGGCAAACGTTGTCATAGGGAGAGACGACTCTTCGAGTCAATACTGGTGAGGCTGTTTCAGCTGTTGCTGTAGGCAGGCTGAAGTTATTTGTTGACAAGAAACGTTATCTGTTACTGGATAATATTTTTGTAATTTCTCATATTAAAAGGAACTTAATCTCGGTTTCTTGTCTCATTGAACAAGGCTATACCATCTCCTTTTATGAGAATAAAGTGTTTATTTTCAAGAATGACATGGAGATTGATTATAGTTCAGTGGAAAATAAGTTATATGTACAAAGGCCATTAGTCATAAAAGCCTTGTTTAATACTGAAATGTTCAGTACGGCAACAATAGCTAAAAGACCAAAGGTTTCTCCAAAGGAAAACGCCCATCTTTGGCATCTAAGATTAGGTCAAATCAACCTCAATAGGATTGAGAAGTTGGTGAAAAGTGGACTTCTAAAGAGTTTAGAAGAAAACTCCTTGCCGGTATGTGAATCATGCCTCGAAGGTAAGATGACCAAATGACCTTTTACTGGAAAAGGTTACAGAGCCAGGAAAGCCTTGGAGCTTGTGCATTCAGACCTCTGTGGTCTGATGAATGTTAGAGCTCGAGGTGGGTATGAATATCTCATCTCTTTCATAGATGATTATTAAGGTTTGTGGATCTCTTCCTAATGCAATGTAAGTCTGAAGCCCTTGACAAGTTTAAGGAGTATAAGGCTGAAGTTGAAAACTTGTTAGGTAAGAAGATACAAACAATCGTGGCAGAGAGTATATGAACCTCCAATTCCAGAACTATATGATAGAACATGGGATTGCATCCCAACTCTCGGCCCCTGGTACACCTCAGCAAAATAGTGTATCAGAAAGGAGAAATAAGACCTTGTTGCACATGGTTCGGTCTATGATGAGTTTTGCTCAACTTCTAGACTTGTTTTGGGGTGATGCAGTGCAGACTACATGTTATGTCCTGAACAACGTTCCCTCGAAAAGTGTTTCTGAAACACCTTTTGAGTTATGAAGAGGTCGTAAATGTAGTTTACGCCACTTCAGGATTTGGGGCTGTCCGGCACATGTGCTAGCGACTAACCCAAAGAAGTTGAAATCGTGTTCGAAGGTTTGCCTCTTTGTAGGCTACCTCAAGGAAACGAGAGGAGGATACTTCTATGATCCGAGTGAGAACAAAGTGTTTATTTCCACTAATGCTATCTTCTTGGAAGAAGATCACATGCAGGATCATAAGCAACGAAGTAAGCTCGTTTTATATGAGATCTCAAGTGATACTGAGACTGCTAAGGGTTCAACAAGAGTTGTTGAATAGACCAATAGATCAACAAAAGTTGTTGAGGTCGGGACGTCTAGTCAACCAGCTCAAGAGTTGAGACTACCTCATTACAAATGTTGTTGAGGTCGGGATCGCTACATTGGTTTGACTGAAGCCCAAAACATCATTACAAATGATTGGGTCGAGGATCCGTTGTCTTTTAAGAAAGCAATAGAGGATGTTGATCATTGGACGACGATCAAGATGATCCTCAAGTATCTCCAGAGAACGAGGGTCTACGTGCTTGTGTATGGAGCTAAGGATTTGATCCTTACGGGATACAACGTTGCTAATCCCTTTACAAAGGCCCTCACGGCTAAAGTGTTCGAGGGTCACCTAGATAGTTTGGGTATGTGGGAGATGCGACATCTTGTCTAGGGCAAGTGGGAGATGATGTTGGGGTTATGCCCTAGTTTATTGTATATTGTATGTTTTTATATTGTATTGTACATTAGTCTCCCGAGTCATTAGGATAAGTGGGAGATTGTTGAGATTGGTGTCCTAATTCTTCCGGAGTCTCGTTGTTTTGTAAAGATACACATTGTTCAATGAATAAAATAAATGTTATTTAATTCTGGCATTTACTCGTATCCAATAAACAAAGCTCCTTGGTTATCATATGTAAACTTAAGCATGTATATATGATATACAAGTGATCATGCCTTAAGTGATAACCTAAATAGGTCTGTAGTATAAGGATTAAGGTGGGATACCTGATTCTGGTGACACTACGAATACAACCCGCTTTGTAGAGGTTTGTAAGTGTTATAAACTACTACAGATGGTAGATCCTGACCATTTATGTGGAGACGTAGAGTGGGGGTGTCCTATACAAAGAGTTTGTATAAGATCTGGACCACGAGATGACTAGACTCTGTATATAACATCGTTGATACAAGAGACTTGCATCTCACATAAACGACCATAGGTGACACGACCTCAATCCTTAGTGTTTTGGGAACTCCTACCTTTGAGGGTGATCTTTTGATTAGTATAGGTAACAGTGGCCGGATTGCAAACTCAACATGCCTACCTTTTTGAGAACTTGTCTGATCTGGGAGCTGTGAACTCAATCCACAAGATGGAATTCACTCCTTTCCCGAAGCAGGGATAAGTAGAGAAATTTCTCCCTTAAGGGCTGATTCCGGGGCTTAAACATAGTGGCCACAGCTTCTCTTTGGAAAAGAAGACTCAATCATAGTAGGACTACGACTTATGTTCATTAGAGGGATCAGTGGTACTTAAGGGGGCTAGCCCAGCTGTACGTACGAGCAATCTGTGAAGGGTTGTCGCATTGCTGATTGGTTAAGATGGACACATAATATATCTATACTAAGGAGAGTTCAACTGTCGGTCTATAATGGACTGCCTGACAGTTAACGAATGGTGGATTCGTGACTAAAGAGTTTAGTCAGCTATCCACGTACTGTTGAAGCTTCGGAGCTACAGGTCCATAAGGTCCCCTTGGTAGCTTGGATTCAGTTGAGGATCAGTTCTTGGTGTTGATTTGAAATATTCAAATTTACAAGAGGTATTTTCATTATATATGATATAATCAGTATGATGTATAAGATACATCTAGTGGAGGATTGATGTAAATGAGATTTACATTAAGTACCATGGAATAGAAAAAGAACTATAGTTGTTTCATGAGATGAAATATTAAAACTATAGGTTATAAATATACTATGATAAGTTGGTTATCATTTATATTTTTAATAATATTAATTATTGGATAATTAATACTTTTTCTTTTAAATAACCAAAGTAGTGGGTGGTTATTGGATCATGGTAACCGTGTGTTTGAAAGGAAAATGGTTTTCCTATTTTTAAAAGAGGTTTCTTACAAAAGGTTGAAAAGGTTTTTGAGTTTTCTCTTGTGAAAAAGAAACTCGCATAGTCGTCAAGTAAATTCGGATTTACTAAGCGACGACTGGGCGAGCTAAACGATCGTGCAAAGTAGAATAAACGATCGTGCGGTATTTACTAAATGATTGCATAGCTTTGCTAGACGATCGCTGGCCCAAGATAAATGATCGTGTAGAGTTTGTGGGTGACAGATCGAGCTAAACGATAGACTAAACGATCACATGGCTTTTGTTAGACGATTAGTCATCGATCTATATGATAGGTCTCTGCCAACTCCCACTTTCCCAGTCGTGTACGCGATTTTTGTTTCCTCCGTTCGTCTGCCTCATACCAAGTCCGAACAAAGCCCACCCTCTGGATTCTCACATCAAGAATACCAAGGTAGCCTTGTTGGTGGTGTCAGACTCAACTCGACACCGTTGATTGTTTCTGAAGGCCGTTTGTGGTGTTGTGGAGGCCGTTCATGTTGCGAAGGAGTTTGTGACTGAGGAGATCGTTGAGGAAGAACGCGAAGTGTTTGTGCTGTGTTTCGGTCGTGTAGATTGAGCGCTCATGGTTGCGGTTGTTCGATCAGAGTTGTGCAACGGAGCGTGGAGACACTTCTGCCATTATTTGTACAGTTTTCCCTTTGTGCATTTGAGACTTTCATACTGTATTTCCTATATGATTTGCATAACCGTTTATGTTTGAAGTCGACTGTAAATATATGTTCATTCATGATTGTAATTTGGAATAGTCTTGTTTTGCTGCTCATGGAAATCTCAGTTCCGATTTCCTTCATTAATTTCATATGTTGCATGAACAGTTAGTTTCTGTTTGTGTGCTTTAATTGTTTGTGTTCAAATACGAATGGAATTTTGAATTATCATTCCATTGCTCATGGAAATCCTCATGTCTGATTTCCTTCATAATGGCCCTTCTCCAGCGAGTTTTTCCAGCGGCGATCGAGTTTGCTTGAAACGTTCAGTTTTAAACTTCTCTTTTAGTTATCCACATAGATGACTTAATCTCGGCCCTTAATCTCCACTAGTGAGTGAGGTGGCTTAAGAGATTTCATGTAAAAGGGTTGGATTGTAGTATAAAAAGGGAAGAGAACTTCAAGAGCTTGTTTAGTACGATTTTCTCGAGTAAACCAGTCGAACTTAGTACCGTTGGAAGCCTTGTGAGTTTAGTTTTTGGAATCGAGCCTTTGGAAGGGAGTTCTTGCCAGAAAGAGGGTTAGAGAAGGAACGAAGATTCGAATGTTCATTTTAGGGCATTTTCGAGCACTCGATGAAGAATCATAGATCTAAACTGTTACGATAGAAAATGAAGATGGTGTTTTGTTATGCTATGTATTGCTTATGAACACTACTAATGGATGAATGTACTACAAGCTCATGTTACCATAAACATGATGACTAAAGATTTGAATGATTATCTTTATCTATTGCTCTAATGAATGAATGAATGATGCTCTAAATGCACTCAAGTTCTTTGCGATAAAGACATTTTATGCGATACTACGTTATAAGTGTATGTGTTGATAATGATATGCTCGTAGTATGCGGTGAAGTAGTGTGTGTCACAAGTTTCCTTATGCTGAAACCAAGTATAATTCCAATGCAAGTTTCTCATAATGATTCGAGGTCGAACACGGGGATTTTTGTTGTTAAATGCGATACTTATGTGATACATGCAACCGATTACAATAATGAATAAAGAATGTTGGTTTGTACAGAAATATAAATTGCGCTGAAGTAAAAATGTGTTGGCAAAGTAAATTCCTAAACTACTATGATACATGATACATGATACAGAGGTCAAGGACTAGCTGTGAAGTTGTACAAAAGTATCGATGAATGCGATGGCAAGTCTTATGAATGAAGCAGAAAGAGAAAGAGTAAAGAGTAAAAACATCGTAAGTTTGTCAATCGCGTTAAGGACGCAACTAAGGTTTCACTTTCCCTTGGCGTACACTTTCAGTGATCGACCGCATTCCCATATGTCTATGGTGAAACAGAGATGAACGTGATGAATGCAAGGTTGTTTCCATCTCTGGAAATACTTCTCGCTTTAGTTAACGAATTCTTCCAACCTTCTCTCGATTGGCAGAATAACATCTTCTGCTCTCACAGGTGAAGATGCCATCGAGCATGCTTTAACTAAACTTAATTGATTCCTTAACACAAATTACGTCAAAGGGTGACTGAGAGAGAATTTGGGCCTGGCGTGCATCCGGTTCGGTCAACAATAAGGTACAAAGCGGTACTCACTCGCTTAATTCTCGCTTTTTACCCCAGGGATTAAGAACACACCATGGATAAAATGGATGATAAATGTATGGAAAGAGACAAAGAGATGATAATGATGACGATGATAACATTTAGTTCTAAAATTAAGCGTTTTATACATGTTTGTGAATGAGGGATTAAAGAAGATCAACACAGAAGATGAAATAGAGAATAGAAACAAATACGGAAAGATTGTCAATGTCTTAACACTGATCCCGATCGGAGACTTGTGCTTGCCGGCATGTGGATGTGGTGGAGAGGAAAGCTTCCCTCTCAGGCTTGCTTTCCCGGTAGAAATGACCTTTTGCACAGAGCTTCAACTTCGGGAATTGGAAGAATTCTCTACTCGGAGACTCACTTTTCAGCCTTGTCTCGTAGTTCTCTCGAATTTACTCTGTAAAGTCGCTTCAAACCAGCCTCTCTCAGTATCAGAATATCTCTGTACATTTTTCAGTGACCTATTTCCTGCAAAACAGAGACTAAAACATTCTATTTCTCCATCATAATGGTGTTAGTGGGTGTGTTTACGATATTTCATAATTTTCGTATTTCTCAGCCAATGTTTATACTATCGACGCAACTTTCCTCTCTTTTTGCCGCAATATCTAAATAAAACAATATAAATAACTTGTATTTCTACAAGTTATCACACCCTCAAATTTAGATATATGCTTGTCCTCAAGCATATCTACAACTAAGGAAATTTCGCTCAATTCCTGTCCTAACTTTGCGTCGACTGGTTGCTCCAAATGCTCTACCTCTACAACATTACTTAACAATGCAATTTCCTTCTATCCTTTAATAATTCATCAACATGCTCTACTTTATTCTTTTATACAAAAAACCTCTACTCAAACATTCCCTTCTTATTTTGAGAAGAATGTTTACCTCTTCTTGCAAAAACAACTAGGTGCTTCTTTATATGGCGGTCTGGTTTACGTCATTTTATTAGAAACTGTTGATCATGGTTACACCCTTCGTTTTGTCTTGCTCCCACGGGTGTCATGCGAACATCCAACTACGGTTGTGTGTCAATCTCAACTTCAACTCTTGATTTTCAGCTAAGTTTTACTTTTGCTGAATAGAGAAGTTATCTCTTATATTCTTATTTTCTCTCATTTTTTTCTCTCTTTTCATGTTGCGTCGTTCTTGGAAACCTACCTTCGTTTTGACTTGCTCCCATGGGTGACATGCGAACATCCAACTACGAGTAGGTTCCTTTCATGACTTAACTCTTATTAGGTTGGGATTTTCCCTTGCACTGACATTAGAGTTTGTATTAAATTTTTTTGATAATGAACGCATTTTCCTAATGATAACCGCATCCGCTTGATCGCATCTGCTTAGACCTTCCCCACCCCCAAATTTAGAGGTGTGCAAGGTCTTGATTGCGTTATTTTGGACAGAAAAGACAAAACACTTAGTCAAAATTTTGAAAAGAAGATTTGAGCAGAATCTTGAAATAGAAAAGATAAAGCAATGCTATTACTATGAATTATCTTAGTGTTAGTCAGAAAGTGCAAGGTGTGAGAAATGTTGCTAAGGGTATGCATACTATTCATCATGGCAACGCAATTAATAACGCAAAATATAAGACAAAGAACATCGCAATAATTGACAAAGGATGATAAGTAAAGAGGCTAACACAAAAGGAAGGAATAGTTACTCAGTTGTATTAAAATTAACTAAGTATACAAAGAATTATAATTATCGCAACACAAAATTTAAGCGTGTACAAAAAAATCAAGATATAGCTTCTACACATAAAAATAATGAATAAAATAAAATAAAAGAATGACTGCAACAAAAAATTGCAGGTTTATTGAGAAGGTGGCACGCCCCCAAATTTAGAGTTGTGGCGGAGGCTCAGGAGGAGGATTTTGCAGAGGAACTCGAAGAGCTTCTTCAAAATGCAGAGGTTGCTGTAAATGCGGAGGCACCATAGGACCATGTAAATATGCTATTAAAAAGTTAAAGTACTCATGGTTGCGCTCTGCCATTTGCCTCTGGTTTAGGTGGATCGTGTAGAGATTGCGTTGAGTCTGTCTCTTATACACATCTAGATGTGTATAAGAGACAGCGTCGGGTGAGTTCGGAGCAAGGAGGAGATTTGTAAATTGTTCAGGGAGTGGGGAAAGGGGTTCAGTTGGTGGGCTTGGAGGGCGAATAATCAAAGGTAAGGGGTCCAAGGGTATTTCATCTTGCATATATTGCTCTTGGACTTTTTCCTTGCCTTTGTCAACTTTGCACTGCTTCTTGGGTTTTGGTTGCTACGGCACATTCAAATCGATAATGAGCCTTTTAAGTGGAAGCTCGGGGTAGTGAGGGGAGTCTTTGAGAAGCATTCTCAAGATCTTGGTGTTGATGAGACCATAGACTTCTGGCATTAGCTCCTCTTCAATACCTACACCCATTGAGAGGCATAAGCTCGAAACTGTCCAAGGAAAGAAATACTGGCCTCTCACACGCCCCACAAAACCTCGAATTTTCTTTGCGATCAGTTGCCCACATCGATTGGAATACCATGTGCTATGTAATATGCGGCCATCACTCGATCCCTTGAAACTGTTTTGTCATGAGATGTAGGGATGAGTCGCCTTTTCACCAAGTACACCCAAAGACACGCTTCCGGAAGCAGTTTGTTGGACACAAGGGTTTTGATGCCTTTTAAGGATACCGACCACTAAGTGCCCAGTTGCGTTATTATTCTCAGCACATCCTCCATTAGTTCTTTTGCGGGATCATCAATAATTTTGTTACCCGGGGCATCTGGGATGTCCTTCATCTGATATAACTCGTTGATGTCCCTCGCACTGAATAGCATTGTATCCCCTTTCATGATCACTGTATCTCTGGTGCCATGAAGTCGTCCATTGTAAAAAGCTCTCGCTACCGTTGGAATTATGATGGATGGGCATTGGCAGAATGTTTCCCACCCATTCTTCAGCACAACACTTGTAATTAAATCCGGTAGTGGCGTTGGGGTAGGAAAGAACCCCAATTCCATCATCATATTGTCATTCTCCTTCTTCTTTGATGGGCATCCTTTGGTCAACACAGGCTCACTGCTTTCAACTTTCTCTTTGCTCTTATCTTTTGCCAATGCAAGGCGGGATCTTTGCCTTTGTTTCCATTCCCGTTCCTTGCACTGTTATTCCCTTTCCTACTCCACAATTTCTTTTCTTTTCTTCTCTCTAATGCACTGCACATTTGCTTTGTGCCTTTTCTCCTTCTCTTCCTTCTTCTTCTTTTCTTCTTCTTCTTCCTCTCTCATTTC
Organism: Benincasa hispida; assembly: GCF_009727055.1. NCBI lineage: Eukaryota > Viridiplantae > Streptophyta > Magnoliopsida > Cucurbitales > Cucurbitaceae > Benincasa > Benincasa hispida. The sequence continues at coordinate 57,453,487 of NC_052357.1, forward strand.
TCTTTCAAATTGCTTCGAGGCCAGTAATATGCGTTGTTCATCCTCAATCCTTTTTGTCTCTTCTTCTGCTGAAATTGCGTTGTTACGGCACACTTCTTCATCGTGTAATTTTCTTCTTAAATTTCCTTCTGCGATGATTTTTTGCACTCATAACATATTTTCTTGTTTTTCTTCTTCCTCTACTTTTCTCCTTCCCTTCTATTCTACTACACTTTGCAAAAATTGTGGGTCGATTGTTGAACCTTGCGGTGCATTTTCCTTGCGATGCCGCATTAGAGGGGTGATGTCTGGATCCTCTCGATCTTCAGTTGCAACCATTCTTATATGCGTTGATGCCTCTTGAGGTTGTACTGATTCTCTTCGTTGTGTTGACACCCCCTCATCCACCCTTGCGGTGGTGGATTCTCCGTCGACATCCGGGTTCTCAACCTTCTTCCTATTTTCTTCCTTCTTCTTCAGACGCTTCTCTTCTCGCCTGCGTTCCCTCTTCTCACTTGATTTCTTTTATTTCTTTTCCTTCTTTGGCTGGGCTTCTTCATCTCCTTCTGTCCTCTTCTCCTTGCTTTTTCTTTTCTTCTTCCCTTCAACCGTTTCAGGCTGCTTCTCTACTACCACCTCCTCCAAAGCAACCCTAGTGGGTCCCTCATAGGATTCTGTGTGAATAGTTTCCTTAGGATCCGAAATGGCCAGGGCGCTTCTTCATGAAGCTTCTTCCATCTCTTCCTCCGAAGGCAAGGGCTGATTGACAACTCCAGCTTTGGGTAGCCTTCCCTCCTTCTCTATATTGCTGAGGATGCTCCTAAACACTTCTCTATCATCTTTTCTCTTCTTTTCGCTTTCAGATGATAGCGTTGGGAGTGAGGCACTCTCCGTGCTTGGCCCCCTCTCGGATTTGGAGTGGTTTAGCTACTAAAGGTTTTCGTCAAGGTTTTACGGTGATTCTTGGGATGGATTTTGAATGCCGCCTCTCTTGCTGTTACTTGGGCTTGGGAAGGTGATGAAGGTTGGGAAGATGAATGGGAGGATTGCTCGACCATAGCTTTGGTGAGTGATGGGGTTGGGAAATTCTTTGGGTCTTAGGAAGAAAGTTTGAAGGTTTGGGTATGTAGAGGCTACGCTTAGGGTTTTCTTGTTTGCAAAAGATTTAAATAGACGTCCTCGGATGGAAGAGGAGGGAATTTGTAGGTTGGGCCTTGATGGGCCCAACGTAAATTCTACATGGCAGGCTTCGAGATACTCAAAAAGCCTGCCGCCGCGCTCTTCACATTTAAGAATTAGCAGAGAAGGACGTCCTTTCATCTGCTAAGTCATCATTTCCTTGAAAGCCTAAACGATTAGACTATTCTCTTGCAAAAAGAATTTATCTTTTGTGTTTTATTTGGACGGGAGCAAGGTTAAAGATAACGCAATGCATCCATTAAAGCAAATGCATATTTGCATAGGACAGGCAACAACACATGTATTAGCGCAACACACCCCTCAACTCAGCGCATTTCTAGAGGACAGGCACACGGTATTTCTATTGGCGCAACACTACCTCGACATAGTACGTTTTCGCTAAGGATGGGCGCAAAATAAATACGCACGCAACATACCCCTCAGCGCAATGCATTTATGTAAGATGGACGCAAAATGTATCTTATCAGTGCAAGATGTACCCATCATCGCAATGCATACCGGATGTTTATTGAAGTTTATTATTATTATTTCTATATATTTTTATTTTTTTCATCAACAACGCAAGTCGATACGAATTTGCGGTATTCATTTTCTTTTAAATCAGTCATTCACAACGATTTTATGGACATGCAACTAAAGCAAAAAAGTAAGGAAAATTAACGAAGCATGGAAATAATGCAATTGAATTAATTTGGAAGGAAATTCATAAAGTAGTAAAAGCTATTTTAAGAAAGAAATAAATAATGCAATGCATAAAACAATAAAGGAGAGCTGTAAAGAAAGCAATTAAACATAGATGTAGGGATGCTGATTGAAAGACAATTTTCTCACGATTACCGCAATCCGCACCCCTGCAAGCAGTCAAACTTGCCTGCGCAATGTCGTCAAGGACATTGTTCCTTCCCATGAGATCCTGGGGCTTCTGAGTTACTTGGCAGCATTCCCGGTGTTCTGTTGCGAAGCTCGGCTGCCAATTATCCGACTTGGATCTCTAAGTTCCTTATTGAAGACACCTGCAATTGCATGATTGCGTCATTTTTCTCAATATACTGTTTCAGCAGGGACTCCAATGATGACAAATTCCCAGAGGTGTTCGATGAGGACGGTTGGTTATGCGGTTGCCTTTGATGACTCATATTCTGATTCTGGTGAAAATATGGAGGATTTTCTAGATTCTCCGAATTGTTGTTCTGATGGTTACTTTGGCCCCCTTGGTTGTGATTCCTTCCCCAATCAAAGTTAGGGTGATTCCGCCAACCTGGATTGTAAGTGTTACTATAAAGGTTGTTCTGGATAGCAAACACTTGTTGCGGGTTCGATGGATACATCTCTGTAGCATGGCCCCCTCCGCATTGGATGCAACTTATTGCAGCCACTTGTGCCGGCTCATTGGGTTGCGATGAACTTTGAGAGAGGAATCTTGATTAATTACCATCGTTTGAAGAAGAGAGGTCACCATGGCCATTTGTACGGCCAAGGTTGTCATTGTATTCGCTAATACAATGGCGTTATCTTTCTTCTTCTCTCGGGGCCTCTTCCCCCATACCTGTCATCCACCTAGTCATCCGTGTTTCACGAAATGCGATCAAGGATGACCTTGGCTTCCGTGTAGGTCTTATCCATGAATCCTCCCGCTACGGAGGCATCAACAATGGCTTGTGTTGATCGATTCAGACCGTTATAAAAAGTCTCCATTGTGGAGTACGTAGCAGCTTACGAAGATGCTAAGGAGGCCGTCTATCTCAGAAAGTTTGTGACAGAGCTGGAAGTTATTCCAGATATGTCTAGGCCCATCACTCTTTATTGTGACAATAGTGGTGCTGTGGCAAACTCCAAGGAGTCCCAGAGTCACAAGCGTGGCAAACACATAGAGCAGAAGTATCACCTGATCTGTGAGATAGTGCATCGAGGGGACGTGATCCTCACAAAGATTGCTTCGGAGCGCGATGTTGCTGGCCTGTTTATGAAGGCTCTTACAGCTACAGTGTTTGAGGGTCACCTTAAGAGCATGGGTCTATGGGACCGCCCGCAGTTGGACTAGGACAAGTGGGAGATTTTATTGTACTAGGCCTTAGTGCCCTAGTTTATTGTTTTGTACTAGTTTTTGTACACCCTACTCGCTTTAGGACAAGTGGGAGATTATTGGGGATGATGCCCTAAAGTCTCGTGTCCTGTGGTTTGTAAATAGTTTGTACGAATGCTTGTGATGCATATAATATATGATATTTACTTCACTTCTTGATTTTGCTCATTTTGATGTTTTATTTTCTTTACCACAAACCAATAAACTAAAATCCCTAGTTGTCTTTATATAACTTAAGCATGTATGTGGTGATATATAAGTGGATCATGTCTTAAGAGATAACCAAAATGATCTATAGTATATGGATATAGGAGGGAAACCTTCTCCTAGTAACGCTACAGATGCGGCCTGCTTTGTGGAATAGTTACAAGTGTTGTGACTTTTCACAAATGGTCTAATCCTGATCATTCATGTAGGGGACATGCGAGTGAGGGCATCCTATACAAAAAGTTTGTATAAGACCTGACCAAGAAATGTTAATGTCTCGTTGTATACACCATTCATGACAGAGACTTCACTTCACTAGGATGACCATAGGTAACATGATCTCAATCCTGAGTGAGTTGGGAACTTGATAACGGGCAGAAATGCACGTTATTACAGTGCTTATTAAACAATGAAGGTTTACATTGATAAAATATGTTAGATTGCGTCCAAAAGGCATTAAGTTTATAACATTGCAGTCGCATGAGTTCATCACATAGAAACAGTTAATTTTTGTATTTTTATGTAGAATATGCGTTGACACAAGGCGAAAAAGCGCGATCACAAGAAATCAATGGTCAAATGCATCATTACTGCGAGGTTTTGTGGTGATTTGTGCTCGCAAACATGTGCTCAAGAAGGATTGCCACATAGAGCCAGTGCAACTTGGTGGGTGCATCTAGGTGAAAGGCATAATTAATCACGATGGGACAGGAAGCTGATGACGGTCGAATCCGAATTAAGTTGACAAGCCGCTAACAATAACAAGTACACTAAGCTTTTGGTGACAAATATTCGGTGCATCAGTCAGAGAATTAAAGTCATCCCATCTGTGCAATCATAAGAGAGAAGCCGACCTTCACCCCAAAGCTCTATAAATACCGAAGGCATCCTTTAGAAAGGGTTTCAGCAAGTTTAAATTCTTAGATAGTTTAGCCTTGTTCTTAGATTTTCTTTTATTTTAATGCGGAAGCAAGAAAAGGAAATTGTGCTGATAGATCGTTCTGGTGAGCTTGGGAGAGCGCTGGAAGCATCAAGATCCGAGAGAGGGCCAGCTTCTATGGAAGCAGGATTATCTTTTGAACTGAATAGAGATGCCAGTATAAAAGCCTCAGGTAGCAAGGGATTTTTACCAGGCCCTCTACCCTTATCTTCCATTGTTATTTTGTACTCAAACTCATCTATAGAAATTTAATTTACATCTCTATATTTGTCACTCACGCATGAGTAGCTAAATCTGTTGAATGGGTTGAGAGGCGCTTAACTAGCACAACTGGGGATCTTCATTCTATGTGATTATCTTGTATTATGTATGCTTCATTTGTCCATTAGAGATACTGGGGAGGGTATTCTAAGGATAGGATCTAGGCTTGGAAAAGTCAGGTTAGAATCTAGGCTCGGGAGAGTCAGATTAGAACGCATAATCAAGAGATAAGAGCTTAGGAATAAGCACTGTTTGTTATTAACACCTCGCATGCATCCTAGAGATAGGATATGATTATGTGCGGTCACCTTGTCTGTGTGCATCTTGCATCATCGCATAGGAAAAGAGTAGAGACTTAGGAATAAGCTCTATGGACACTTTTGCATTCAACACATGCGTCCTAGACTTAGGAGCACCGCATTTTCATTGGAAAATGATTTACTGTACATGAGTGTAGAATGATCGTAAGTCTGATGCATTCCCAAGTAAAGCTAGCTAAAGACCTTCTCAACCCATTCCTTCCAATATTCAGTGCATCTATCGGATACTCAAACTTTTCTCAAATCTGCCGCATTTATTTATTTTTATTACCATAACCAACCATCCCAACAACTATTGATTTATTTGGTTACTGCAAAGTCTTCTGAGAAATTACCACCGCATATTGCTTTCCCAAGACCATGAGTTCGACCCTGGACTTACTAGGAAACTTAGTGGGGTTTACACTTGGATTCCACTGAGAAAACTTGATTGCTTAACGCAATTCCATCACCTATCTCATTCCATATTTCCACCTCATCAAATAACGCATCAGAACTTCTGCCATTGAGGGTGGTCCTTTGATTTGCATGGGTGTGAGTGGCCAGGCTGCCAACTCAAACCTACCACTTTGGAGATTCGTCTGATTTGGGAGCTGGGAACTCAGCTACACAAGATAGAATTCACTCCTTCCCCGAACTAAATTATCGCTTACCATTTCCTATACTATCACTTAGCATTTGAGCTGAACTAAACGATAGTATAGACGATCGCCCAATTTTTACTTCTCGATCGTGTATCCTGCACTAAACGATCAAGCACCCAACTATACGATAGTTTTCCTATTCTCCCACTTGCTTGATCTTAGTACATGACTGCCTTTTCTCCCCACCTCTACCAAATCTGAACAAAGCCCACCCTTTGGATTCTCACTCTGAGAATACTGAGGGCTCCGAGTGGTGGTGTTGTCCCCGTTTCCTGGTGTTCATGCGAAGCCGTTCGATGTAGGTGATGGGAGAGTTGTTGAACGATTGCCTGAAATTCTAGCAAGAGGAGTTCGTTCGTAGAGAGAGCGAGTTTTCAAGTGAAGAAAGTCTTCAACTAGTATATTCTCTCGGTCTCTTGTTTATTCCTCCTATAAGCATGCCAATAATTTAGTGTTGTTAATGCGTATCTGTTTGTCTGAATGTATATGTGTAAATTTTGTCACAATGAATTGGAAAGATCTGTTTTCGCTCATAGGTACTCTTATAGAAGAGTTCCTTCAATTGGTCTCAGGGCCAGGTTTCTGATATTCCAAATTCATTTCTGAAAAGAATTGCATTTACATTCTCAGTGGGTGAAACATGTCTACTCTCTATTTTAGTTGTTAATTTGTTTGTGGATGGGTGGAATAATGGAGTTTTCTGGGATGAAACCTCGATTTTTTAAATTCTTTTACATTTTCAGTTAATTGTAAAGGCCCCTGCATTTTTGGGCATAATTAATTACTATCGAGTTTGTAATTTCAAAGTTAGTTTGAGTTTTTAGTTGCTCCTAAAGAAGTTTGGAGCAAGGGTTGATGTTCTTCGAGGAAGAAGACGATCAAGTGTTGGTTGGGTCGTGTAGACGATGGGGTAGACGATCGCTGAGTATCAGATGCTCGCATGTCGAACGCGCGTGCGCACTAAACGATTGTATAGCTCAACAAGCCTCATCGCTTAATCATTGACTATACGATCGTGGAGTAAAATGCGTGGTAAATCGTTTACCTATCGCGTTTTAAGTGATCGTCTAGACGACTAAGCTTCGCAGCCTCGTTGTCGTCTAAGAGATCGTTTAGCTTTTGTGCTATTGTCTTGTGTGCGCTGCACGATCGTTTACCTGGAGGCATTTACTACACGATGGGAGTTTCCTTGACGGTAGAAGACCTATTTTGCCCGTGAACCGATTTGCTCGATGGAAAAATGTAATAGATAGAATTTTTCATTCTGATTTTGTGTTGGTTCATCTCGGTCTATTAATCTGTGGTTTAATACATGAGATGTATTTTTATTTTATATGTCATATGGTATGCACATATAGAAAAATTCCACATTAGGTTATGCATTGGTCACTGATGCATTGTGAATATGAGGAAATAATGGTGTATATTGTGATGGTGGTGTATGCATTGTGCATGACAGTTTTCCTAGCAAAATCCAAGTATAAATTCCACTAGGTTACCTGGTAAGCCCAGGGTCGAACACAGGGACTATAGAGACAATATGCGATGGTGATTTCAGATTTCTTTGCGGTGAAAAATAATACAATGAGTTGGTTGGTATGTTTGCTAAGGTATATATTCTATGCGGAAGACTTGAGAAAAGAGTTAATAACAACGAAAGTTGCAATGAGTATGCGGGGGAACTAGTTAAGAAGGTATTTAGCTAGCACTTCTTGAGATTGCGTTCAAGCTGTGCGATCATGCTACACATATACAACAACAATTCATTTTCCAATGCAAATGCTATAGTTCCTATTCTAGGACGCATGCGATGTATGCGATGATGTCTATAGGACTTATTCCTAAGTCTTTATTTCTTGTCTATGCGATAATGAATGATGCACACAGATACAAGGTGACCGCATTGATAACTTGTAGAAATACAAGTTATTTATGCTACTTTATTTAGATATTGCGGCCAAAAGAAAGGAAAGTTGCGTCAATTATAGAGAAATTAGCTAAAAAATGCAAGAATTATAAATTGTCGTCAATACACCCACTGATACCATTGCGATGGTAGAAAAGAATATTTCAAGTCTACTTTGTAGGAAATCAAGTCACCACATGCGTTCATGGCTCGAGATAAAAAGAACAATACATCTATGTCGCATTACGCCAATAATTCAGAAATGAATAGACGATCAACGCAATGACGACGCATGCGACAATCGATCAAGAGCTAAGCGATTATCACAACTTCAACCGCATGTGGTAATAAAAGACAACACCACATGCGGGCACACGATCGAAGATGCAAAAGATCAATGCAATTGCGAAGGATCCAGACACGTGTACAGCTGACCGTTGTGCATTTCTGACGAGATTGATCGCGTAACAAAAGGAATACTCACTCCACCATTTTCGGAATTACCTTAACAATACAGTGGGGTCCACAAGTCAAAGAGTCAAAGCTGAGCCTATAAATAGCCTCTGAAATTCCATTGCAAAACATACTTGATGCAAGCATATTTTGATATTTGTATATTGTGCGAGAGACTGGTCTGAAGAGACTAATCGGAGAAGATCTGGGAATATTTAAGAGACAAGGCCGAGAGGTGAGTCTCAGGGTAAATCCTTTCAATCCCCGCCATGGAAGCTCTGTACCAAGGTCACTTCTACCAGACGAGAAAGCCCGAGAGGGAAGCTCTTCTCTTCATCCATGATAACTTGTAGAAATACAAGTTATTTATGCTGCTTTATTTAGATATTACGGCCAAAAGAAAGGAAAGAAAGCCCGAGAGGGAAGCTCTTCTCTTCCCAAGGCTTTTACACTGAGTTTTTCTCTACTCTGCCCAAAAAAATGTTCTTGCTTCCACAAGAGTTGACCATCTCTCTATTCTCAACACTTCTCGACACTCTTCTGAGCTAACCAGGACGATCTTTCAGCGTCTTCTCTCTTCACTCGCTTTCGCCTTCTAAGTATATAAATTACAAACTATAGCTATCTATGTATATGGCGAAGAAGAACTCTAAATTCTGAATAGCGGAACCCCTCTAACGAAGGTGGTCTTCGGTATTTATAGAGCTTCAGGATGAAGAGCTTTTCTCTCAAATGATTACACTGATGGGATGTCATTAATTCTCTTTCTGATGCACCGATTAATTACCACCGAAAAGTTGAGTGTACTTCTACAGTGTTGTCGTTAACGACTTGTTAACTTAATTTGGATTCGACTGTCATCAGTTTTCTATCCCATCGTGATTTATTAAGCTTTCACCTCAATGCGCCATCTCTATGCGGCCACCTTCTTGAGCAGATCTTAGCGAACACATACGATCATAGAGCCTTGCGGTCGCAATCTCTTAGTGCGCGCAGACGTTGAATTCCTTGGATCATAATTCTGCCTTGTGCCAACACATTTTTTTGCACAAAATATGTAAATTAGCTGCTTTAATGCAATGGACGCATGCGATCACAATGTTCTAAACTTAATGATTTTGGACACGATTTTATATATTTTTACCATTGCAATCTTGCATTGTTTTATATCTTTGTGTTGTAATAACGTGCATTTCTGCCGTTATCAGTCATGCATCATCTCTTTATTATAAATTCAATCTAACTTAGATATTTAACCCAAAATTTTGCTTAACTTAAACAATAAACATAATTAAGAAGGAGATAGTAAGGTGCAGGTTTTACAACCTACCACCCTTAAAAGAAATTTTGTCCTTGAAATTTACCTGTACAATTCAATGGAAGAGTTAAGGATACTTCTCCTTAACTTGCTCCTCGGACTCCCATCTCGCTTCTTCCACTCCATGGTTGTTCCACAATAGCTTCATTAAAGGTATAATTTTGTTCCTGAGCATCCGTTCTTTCCTATCTAAGATATGAACTGGCTCTTCATCATACGACATTTTTTCCTTGAGCTGATTCGGTTGATCTACCAGTACATGCGTCGGATCACGTATATACTTCCTCAACATCAAAAGATGGAACACGTTGTGAATACGTGCTAGCTCCTGAGGTAACTGTAACTTATATGCTGTTGGGCCAACTAGTTCTATAATTTCGTAAGGTTCGATGCAGTGGGGACTCAGTTTCCCTTTTCTTCCAAACCTGAGTACTCTTTTCCATGGGGATAACCGAAGGAATACTTTGTCTCCAACCTCAAATTCTAGATCTCTCCTTTGCTTATCAACGTAACTCTTCTGCTTGTCTCGCGATGTCTTCAAGTTTTCCTTGATAAGCTCCACAGTATCTTCCATTTGTTGCATTAAATCATGACCTAACAATTTCCATTCTCTAACTTCATTCCAACATACTGGGGTCTTGCATGGTCTGCCATACAATGCTTCGTATAAGGCCATGCCTATACTCGAGTGATAACTATTATTATACGCAAACTCAACCAATGGTCGTTGTGCATCCCAACTCCCTTTAAACTGCAAAACACATGTTCTCAACATGTCTTCCAGTGTCTGTATTTTTTGCTCTGACTGACCATTCGTCTACGGATGAAAAGCTGTAATAAAATGTAGCTTGGTGCCCAAGGCCTTCTACAAACTAGGCCAAAACTTCGAGGTAAACCTTAGATCCCGATCTGATACTATCGATACTAGAGCTCCAAATTGGCTAACTATCTTGTCCATGTACATCTTAGCAAACCAAACAATAAGGTAAAGGTAACTCTTATCGGTAGAAATTTGGCCGTTTTGGTTAGCTTGTCAACTATCACCCAAATGCCATCATACCCTGAGGGCGTACTAGGCAATCCAAACAATAAATCCATCATTATCTGGTTCCACTTCCACTCTGGCACTAGAAGTAGGTTGAGTTATCCTATGTGTCTTTGTCTCTTGGGTTTAACATATCGACAAATTAGGTACCGGTCTACGAATTTAGCTATTTTTTCTTCATTCCAAGCCATCAATACGATCTTCTCAAGGTTTTGTACATTTTGGTGCTTCTTGGATACATGGCGTAAGCCAAATTGTGCACCTCCTCTAGTATGGCTTGCTTAAGTTGTGGGACATTCGACACGCACAATTTACCTCCTTCGATAAAGCATCATCTGTTCTTACTTGGAAATATGTTCTCAGTCCTTTACTTGCCCCCTCTACCATCTTTTGGAGGTTAAGATGCTTCAACTATTCACACACGATTTCATCCACTAGGGTGGGTTGTACCTGGAATGAGGCCAACAATCCACCTGTCTGTTCCACTGCTAAAGTCGCTCTGGAATTCCTGAATTCTTGGACCAACATCCTTCTTATTGCATAAACAGTAGCTTTAGACTCATTCGACTTCTTGCTTAAGGCATCAGCCACTACATTGGCTTTACCAGGGTGATACTCAATCGAAAAGTCGTAGTCTTTGATCAGCTCGAGCCATCTTCTTTGCCTCAAATTTAGTTCTTTCTGCTCAAATATGTACTTCAAGCTCTTATGATGCATGAAAATATGGTAACGCTCCCCGAACAAATAATGTCTCCAAAGCTTTAGGGCCAAAACAATTGCCACCAACTCCAAGTCATGAGTGGGATAGTTACCCTCATGCTTCTTTAGCTGTCGAGAAGCATAGGCTCCACCTTTCCCTTCTGAATTAACACATAACCTAGTCCCTGCTAGGACGTATCACAGTAAATCACAAACTCCTCACTGGGAGTGGGCAACGTAAGTATGGGTACTGTAACTAGCCTTTACTTCAACTCTTGGAAACTCCGCTCACAATTCGAAGTCCAATCAAACTTTACATCCTTCCTGGTCAGGCTAGTTAGTGGGACGACTATCTTCAAGAAACCTTCCATGAAGAGCCTGTAGTAACCTGCTAGGCCCAAGAAGCGATATAACTCAAACATATTGGTTGGTATTTCCCAATTTTCTATGGCTTCCGTCTTCTAGGGGTCTACACTAACTCCAGCTGCAGAAACTGCATGCCTTGAAAATGGTACCTGATCTAGCCAGAAATCGCATTTGCTCAACTTAGCATACAACTGCTTCTCTCGTATTTTCTACAATACTATTCTCAGATGGTTAGCATGCTCCTCCTTGTTACTTGAGTTTACCAGGATATCATCTATGAAGACTATGACAAACTAGTCGAGATAAGGGTGAAGAATCCTATTCATCAAATCCATAAACACAACCAGAGCATTCTTTAAGCCAAAAGGCATCACCAGGAACTCAAAGTGACCATATCGGGATTTGAATGCAATCTTAGAGACATCCGTCTCCTTTACCTTCAGCTGATGGTACCCTAATCTTAGATCTACCTTCGAAATATTACAACTCCCTTCAACTGATCAAAGAGATCGTCAATACGTGGTAACGGATATTTTTTCCTGATCATTACCTTATTTAACTGCCTATAATCAATACACAATCTGAGGGATGCATCTTTCTTCTTTACAAATAGAACTGGGGCTCCACAGGGTGACACGCTAGGTCTAACATGTTGGGTTTTATGTTCTAAAACTCGTGGTTTGTAAATAATGAAACTTATTCTGAAAATTCAATAAGTTATTATTGAATATATGTATTGCTTATTAGAAATCCAATAAACCTAAAAGACCCATGTCTATTACATAAGGACTTGTACTTTATGTGGAGAAATAAAAGTGGATCAGGTTCGAGTGAATAGTCAAAATGATCTATAGTATATGAATAAGGTTGGGTGCCTTATTCTAGTAACACTATTGGATGCGACCTACTCTGTAGTTGTTATAAAGAGTTGTAAAGTGCTACAAACGAAGTGATCATAATTCGTACATGTTATGACACGAGGAGTGGAGGTGTCCTGTGTAAATGGGTTTGTACAAGATCGGATCATGAAATAAATCACTCTTACTTTATAACTTTGTTTACTGTCGAAGACTGACTATTTCAAAGCGATGACCTAGGTAACTTGACCTTAATTCTGGGCTAACTATGAACTCCTGTTTATTCGAGATTATCCTTAGATTTACAAAGGTGGGGATTGGCTCAACAGTGGCGACTCAATAAACTCCCATTTCAGGGGTAAGACCGGATAGATAGCTAGAGACATAGGGTGAAAGAAGAAATTCACTCCTACCCGCTTTTAGGGATAGTAGAGAGGTTGTTCCCTTAAGTGTTGACTCCAGGTCTTGAACAAGAGACTCCAACCTCTCATTGGCCCGAGAGGGACTCAGTTTGTTGATTGGATCACAAATCAATTGTTCATTAGAGGATCAATGGGACTTAAGGAACAAGAGGTAATCTTAGGAGTAAAATAGACATTTAACCTAGCTATTATTACGAATAACCTGTGAAAGGTTAACTTAATAATCATGGTTATATCGAGTGGACATAATATATCTAAGTGAGAAGAGTTCAACTATGGGCTTTAATGGAGTGACCCACTAGTTAACGAATGAGGGTTAATTCAGTGTAATGAGTTCAACCAATTAATCTTGGATCGTTGGAGCCTATGATCTGTAGGTCTGCGTGGTCCCCCTACTAGCTCGTAAATGGATTAGCTTTAGAGTAGCGTGATAAGTTAATTTGAAACGTTCAAATTAGAATTAAAGAAATTAGTAATTATATGAGATATAATTACACGTTTAGTTTTAAGAATCAACCGAAATTAGAGAATTAATATTTAAATATGATTTAAATATATGAAGGTGGATTTGTGTAAAATTAATTTAATATTTTGATATTAAGTTAATTATAATTATTTAAAATTTTTGAATAGTTATTAATTAATTTTACTAAGAGAAATAATTTATGAAATTAATTTTTTAAAATTAACAATATTTTCAATTTTAGAAATCAATTGAAAAATTGAAAAAAAAAAAAAAAGATAGAAAAACACAAAATGGATTTCTGGGATTTTCCATTACACCTTCAAAGTAGCTCACACAAAACCCACTATATTTTGGCTTCAAAAACTCTAAGTATGAGCTGCATCTCATTCAGCCATCTTATTTGCATGATAGTTTACAATATATTGAGAAGATTGAAGTGGAATTGAGGCATGCAATCTATAGAATTTTTGCTGAAAAATTCGTGTTGAAGAAGGTGTTCTTTAAGTGGGTTGCTGCTGTGAGTTCTTCTCCAAGTTCCTTTCATTCAAGCTTATTTCGAGTCCCATAACTCAATCTAAAGCTCCAAGAGAATAGTGGAGAAGATCTTAAGGTGGTCTACAACAAGATTTGGAGAAGTTTGCAACTAATAATCGAGATTTGAAGAAGTTCTACAAAGGTATGACTTGAAACTCACTTGTTACTGTGGAAACATGCTTTAGTTACTACCAAAATTAATGAATTAGAGTGCTTGTTAATCCTTGTTGCTTCCGCTGCTTGCTGATAGACTCCAACATAACAAAACCCTTATCAACTAATTCTTGTAACTGCACCTTCATTTCCTCCAATTTTGCATGTGCCATTGTATACGAAACTTGCGATAATAAGGGACGTGCCTGGAATTAAGTAATGGAAAATTTCACTTCCCTATTAGGTGGCAAGCCTAACAAGTCTTCAGGGAAAACATCCAGAAACTTATGAACTACTGGTACGTTTTCAGGTTTCAATTTTTCATCTAGGTAGGCCACTACATGAGCCAGATAGGCTTCACATCCTTTTCCTATCAATTTCCTGGCCTTTACTACTGAGATAAGGCTACCTGAAGTTAGCCCCTTGCATCCCACAAGAACTACTTCCTGCTTCCCGAGTCTCTTGAAGGTCACTTCCCTTTTATAGCAATCAACAATAGCATGGTACTTACCCAGGAAGTTTGATAACTTGTAGAAATATAAGTTATTTATACTGTTTTATTTAGATATTGTTGCCAAAAGGAAGAAAAGTTGTGTTGATTGTATAGAAATTGGCTAAGAAATGAAAGAATTATAAATTATCGTCAATACACCCACTGATACCATTGCGATGGTAGAATATAATGTTTCTGTTCTGTTTTGTAGGAAATCAAGTCACCGCATATGTTCATGGATCAAGATAAACTAAACAATGCATCTACGTCGCATTACGCCCATCATTCAGGAATGAAAAGATGATCAACTCCATAACGGTGGATGCGACAATCGCTCAAGAGCTAAGCGATCAATGCATTATCAACCGCATGCGGTAATAAAAAAAAACACCGCATGCGGACGAACGATCGAAGTTGTGAAGAGCAACGCAATTGCGGAGGATTCTAACGCGTGTCTGACCGTTGTGCATTTTTGATGAGATTGTTTGCATAACAGAAGAAATATTCACTCCACCATTTCCGGAATTGCCATAACAATAAAGTGGGGACCACACTGCAAAGAGTCAAGCTCGCCTATAAATAGCTTCTGAAATTTCACTGAAAAATCTGTGTCAAGACGTTGACACTCTTCTGTATTAGTTTCTGTCTCTTCATCATCACTTGTATTCATCTTCTTTAGTCTATCATTCACACCATGTATCAGACGCTTAATCTTAGTATTAATTATTATGATCATTTCCATCTCCATCTTTCTGTCTATTTCCGTTCATCCATAGTTCACTTTCTCCATGACATTTTCTTAATCTCCTAGATAATTAGCAAGAATTAAGCAAGGAAATTAATTGGGTTAAGGAAATAATTATGTTTAGTCAAAGCATGCTAGACGACATCTTCACCTGTGAGAGCAGAAGTGAAGATGTCATTTCGCCTATCGAGAGAGGGTTGGAAGAATGTGTTAACTAAAGCAAGAAGTACTTCCATAGATGGAAGAATCCTTGCATTCATCAAGTTCATCCCTGTTTCACCATAGAGATACGGGAACGCGGCCGATCACCGAAAGGTGTATGCCAAAGGAAAGCGGAACCTCAGTTATATCTTTAACGCAATTAACAAACTTGCGATGTTTTTACTAATTATTCCTTCTTTTTCTGATTCATCCATAAAGACTTGCCATCACATACCACGATCCTTTGTGTAAACTTC
This sequence comes from Benincasa hispida, assembly GCF_009727055.1. Taxonomy (NCBI): domain Eukaryota; kingdom Viridiplantae; phylum Streptophyta; class Magnoliopsida; order Cucurbitales; family Cucurbitaceae; genus Benincasa; species Benincasa hispida. The sequence goes on from NC_052357.1 coordinate 57,469,036, forward strand.
ACAGTCAGTCTCGAACTCAGTATCATGTATATCATGTATCTTGTATCTTGTATCACGTTAGCTTAGTTTTATATTCATCACAATTTATTTTATTAACGTAACTTTAGTCTATCTGCACAATCTTACTTTACCACAATTTACTTTCCTGTATAAACACACACTCTTTATTAATTGTAAAAACCGGTTGCATATATCGCAAAAGTAACACATTAACAACAACAATCCTTGTGTTCGACCTCAGATTACTCTGAGAAACTTGCGTTGGAATTATACTTGGTTTCAACACAAGGAAACTTGTGACAACGCATTACTCCATAGCATACTACAAGCATATAGTTAACAACGCATATATCTAGAAGTAGTATTGCATAAAATGTGCATGAGCTACAGCATAACATTACATTTAGCGTGACAATTTTATGGTAACATGAGCTTGTAGCACATCATCATGCATGCACAGTATAAGATTAATTTCAAGTCAACAAGTTTATGGCACCGTTGTCGGAGATTGGTAACGGTTATTGTTGAGTACATTTATGATATTTTGCAGATAGATCTCTTTGTATTGAATGTTCATCGCGAAGAGCAGTCTGACGGTTTATGCGTATTGGAACTAATCCAGAATTGGAGACTAACCTAGAGATCGAGTGTACATTTCGCGTAAGGGCATGCCAGAACCGAGCGAGGCGAAAGAGAGCTAACATGACAGAAAACAACAATGATATGTGACACCCGAAGTGAATCAAGTGGTGGGACGACCCACGTAAGATCCCGTTTTTCTTGCAACTAACCACAACATCCCGATTAGGAACTATGCGGCGCCTAATCTATATGATTTTTTGCCTAGAATTTCAAGGCCGATAGTTGAGGAGAATGCAAGATTCGAGATTAAACCGGTCATGCTCTAAATGATTCAGAATACGAGGAAATTTGGGGGTCTGCAAGGTGAGGACCTTTTGTCGAGATGTGCGGTAACTTCTCCATACCTGGCATTACCCCAGAAGGTATCAGACTGTACCTCTTCCCTTACACCTTGTGGGATGAGGCTAAGAGGTGGGCTCATTCACTGGAGCCAAATGAAATAATTTCCTGGGATCGGTTGGTTGAACGATTTATGAAGAAGTTCTTCCCTCCGGCAGTCACACAAGACGACGAAAGAACGTGTTGAATTTTGAGCAGATGGATAACGAGACCCTCAGCACCGCCTGGGTGCGATTCAGAAGATTGGTGAAGAATTGTCCACATATCAAGATACCCGATTGCGTTCTGATGGAGACCTTTTACAATGGCCTGAACAGATAAACGCAGGCTGCTGTTGATGCCTCCGCAACAGGAGGTTTTACGGATAAAACATACACTGAATCCAAGGTCATCCTTGACCGCATCTCATGGAATATGGATGACTGGGTAGATGACGGGTACGGAGGAAGAGGCTTCGAGAGAAAAAGAAATGATACTGCCATTGTAGCTGCTGAGACAATGACAACTGTAGCTGCACAGATGGCCGCAATGACCTCTATCCTCCAGTCGATGGCGTTTAATCAAGGTGCCCTCACCCAAGGATCAACGAAACCCAATGCGCCGGCTCAAGTGGCCGCAATTAGTTGCATCCATTGTGGAGGGGGCCATGTGGTGGAAATGTACTCATCAAACCTACAACAAGTATATGCAATCGAGAATAATCCCTACAGCAACACGTATAATCCGAATTGGAGGAATCACCCTAATTTCGGTTGGGGAGGAAATCATAACCAAGGTGGGCCAAGTAACCATCAGAATAGCAACTCCGGGAATCGAGGGAACCCTCCACCTTTTCACCATAATCAGAATCAGGGTCAACAAAGATTCATAAAACCAACCATCCTCTTCTAACACACCTAGTAATTCATTGGAGGCCCTGCTCAAGTAATACATGGATAAAAACGATGCGATGATGCAGGCACAGGCATCTTCAATAAGAAACTTGGAGATTCAAGTAGGGTAGTTGGCATCTAAACTACGTAATAGAACACCTAGAACGTTGCCAAGCAATTCCGAAGCCCCTGGATCTCATGAGAAGGGGCAATGTCCCTGAAGACACTGGGCAGGAAAGCTGGACCGCCTGCGGAGGTGTGGATTGCATTCATCATGGAAAACTATCTTTCGGTTCATATCTTTGAATTCTATGTTTACATGCTTTCTTACTTACTATCTTTATTGCTTCATGAACTTTGTTATTTATTGCTTCATTTAATTCATTTTTATTGCTCTATGAAATTATTCCTCATTTAATTCTCTTGCGTTTATTTCTGTGCTCTTTATATTTCTTTACTTTTCCGTATTAAATGCGTTATTCTTAAATTTGTGAATGATTGGTTAAGAAGAAAATTGATTACTGCAAGTCATAGCGACTTGCGTTGATGAAAAAAAAATAATAATAATAAAACACATCCGGTATGCATTGCGATGATGGGTGCATTTTGTACCAACAAGATACACTTTACGTTCATCCAACTCAAATGAATTGCGTTGAAGGGTGTGTTGTGCTCGTATGTATTGTTAGACCGTCCTTAGCAAAAATGCACTATGTTGAGGTAGTGCTGCGCTGGTAGAAATACCGTGCGCCCGTCCTCCAGAAATGTGTTGAGTTACGATGATACATGTGTTGTTGCTTGTCCTCAGCAAAGACACATTTGCGTTGATGGTATCAATGCATTAATTCTTAACCTTGCACCTATCCGATTAAAACACTAAAGAAAAAAAAATTCTTTTTGCAAAGTGAAAAGTCCAATCGCTTCGGCTTCCAAGGACATGATGAATTTGTAGTTGAAAGGGCGTACGTCTTTGCAAACTCATAAATGTGAGGAACGCGACGACAGGCCTTTTAAGTAACTGAAGGCCTTCCACTGCAAAATCCGCGTTGGGCCCATCAAGGCCCAACCTATAATGTCCATTTTCTTCGTCTAAGAACCTACTTGAATCTCTTTTTGCAAACAGAAACACTAGAGTTTTTTTTTTTGTATACCAGACTTTCTTCCTTCCCAAAAGAATTGCACAACTTTCTTACCCCATCATCCACGGTCGACCAGTCTTCACAACCATCTTCTTCATCCTCATCACCCTCAAAAGCCTAACTCACTGTACGAGAGGCGGCATTCCTCGCGACAAGCCGCCGTCTCGCCACCCAGCCAGAAACCATCCCTCGAGTTGCCAAAAAACTCTGGCGAAATCCCATAGCAATCAGACCTCCAGTTCAAAAGGGGGCAGAGCTTAGAAAGCACCTCACTCCCAATATTTTCCTCTGAAAGTGAAAAGAAGAGAAGGGACGATAAGAAGGTGTTCAGGAGTATACTCAGCAACATTGAGAAAGAAGAAGGACTGCCCGAAGCTGGAGTTGTGAACCAGCCACTGCCTTTAGAGGAGAAGATGGAGGAAGCGTTAAGGACAAGCACTCTAGCAATCCTAGATCCTAAGAAAACTACGCCAATAGAATCTTATGAAGGACCCTTCAGAGTTGCGTTGGAGGAAGCTGTAAGACCCTAACACTAAATCTAAAAGTGGAGGTTAAATAGAGAAGAAAAATTCTAAGTAAGGATATTGGAACAAAGGGTGGAAAACATTAAAATTATCCAAAGAGGTGACCAAAGGTCTAAACGCCTATGAAGAGCTTAAAACATGTTGGACGCAAGAATGCATGAAGGATGGAAGCAAGAAGACTTGAAAAATGGCTAAGGGTTGCATACAACTAACGCAAAGGCATACATGAGCCATGCGAACACGGGCAGGAAACATGCGTCGAGTGAGCATGCTAGGCACGCAGGCAATGTGTCGAGGCCAAGCGCACAGGCCATGCGCCAAGCACGCAGCCCATGCGTTGAGGACAAGCGCACAGTTCGTGCGTCAAGCGCGCAACCCATGCGTTGATTGAGACTGTATGTGGCAAATTAAGTATAACCCAGTTCTTTTATTGTAAATTTAAGTTTCGTTTTAATTTCGTAAGCACATATAATAATTTCAATGGGGTGGTAAATGCAAGACCTTATTGACTTCTAAAGACTAGATATATACTTGTTTTATCTTTAGAGCGCTTTTAATTTTTTGTTTTAGTTTCTAAAGTTTTTTTTTTTTAAATTAAAAATGTAGTTAGATCCTCTATAATTAATTATTTTAATGAATCCTAATTATATTTAGAATACAAGCATTTAAATGTGGCTTCAAACATTTGTGAATATAAATATATCTATTGTTCACTATAAATGCATCAAAAGGTTGATCTACCACATTTAGTATATGTCTATTTGAATTTTTCCAGAGTCAATTGTTAAATAATTTTAAATTAAGATGTACTTACCGACAGAATTAAGTGTACTGGTCGCTTAGGAAGTCCTAGACAATCACCACACAACAGTATGAAAGTAATCAAGAGTGACTGAGTATAAAGTATAATATCCAGTTTGATAATAATACCGCCACCGTACTTCTTGGGAGGTGTTAGTGCCGTCCGCGGAAAGATAATTGTCAACTAATATGAAGTTAATGATTTAAATGTTGTAAAGCGTACTTTCTCTGTCAATTTATGACAATCTTATGTTGACTGAGCGGATACCTGTGTCACCTCGCGGTACTACTTGTAGTTGATACTCACGCTACGGCTCCCGTTAAGGATGTGAGTTTCCTTCTCATATGAATTAACTCCCTTTAAGTGTGAACTCGTCCTCTCAATGGAGTAACTCTACTCTCAGTGATACGCCCAACGTAATGAGACACAGTTCTCATCTAACTGTTATCTCTTGTCCACTTTGCGAGAAATGAAAATCCCCCACTTTATCCTTGATGAACTTAGCTCGGCCTCCTAATGAGTTTCGGAGGACTCATTCTCTATCATGATTCCTTAAGGATCCCTCTATGGATGAAATCATTCTCCGCAAACAACAGGCCTTAAGTCAGCCCCTAAAAGCAAGAATATCTTCTCTCAGATTGATTCAACATTTCAAGTTGAAACGATACAATATGTCTCAACCATTTAGAGAAACTTGTTTGTTCTACTACCCACATTACAACCAATGTTTTCAACGAAATTACAAAGGTGCAACCCTAGTAGACAAGAACTTACATTTAAGTCAGCGCATAGCGAGCAAATAGGACAACAACCGTCGCGCAATTCAAATTTGCAAAGACGAAGAAGGGAAAGAAATCCGAAACAATAACATCTAGCAGACTTTTTCTTAGGATAAGACAAAACAAAAATAAATTTGTAGCACGCATTAAGAATCCTTGAGAGACATCTATCTGGGACCTGTCTGAGACAACAGCCAACCAGAACACAATACCCCAATAATTATTAAATAAACATAGTCAATAGACACTCTCAACAAATTTATTGGAAAAAAATTCCACACTAACTATTGAAGAGTAACATTTTAAATTTTAAGAAAAAATCAAATGAATGACTAAAATAAATAAAATCCTTAAATAAACAACAAACTAAATACTAATATATAAACCACTCCGTCGCTCGTAAAATATTTCAATCTATTTCCATGTGATCTTTTCCAAAACCAGTGCCTTTTTCCTAGGCTCCCAATTCTTCCCAACAAGATGGATTTAAAATATAATTTTTTTTTTCTTTAAAAAAACAAAAAACATTCTGAACCCATACATTGTGATGCATATGGTTCAAGAGGCCCCAGAAAGATCATAATGTAAGAAAATCCTTTTTAAAGCCTAACTCCACTATGACCAATACATTTCTTAAAGTGCATAGTTTTTTAGACCGCGAAACGAATTTGTTCAATACACTCCTAGTCTGACCTAATGTTTTGTTCGTATAAGTATTCCATTATAATTTGTTCAATTAACTAACCTAATTTTTTTTTTTTTGTGAGAACATCTATGGAGATAGTCCTGGTATTGATTTATTTAATTATTTTAATATCTTAAATTTATAATATGAATTGTAGAACAGATATACAGATGAATAATGATTATTAATTTGGGTGTGATAAACATCCAACCAATCTATTGGACAAATTTTTTCAACGTTCATCCCGGATTTAGAGGTTTATTTTATTTGGTAATTTATTTCAAGTTCAATGTCACTGTGGTTGACAAAGTCTACATATCACATCTCCAAAGGGGGTTAAAAAACAATATCTAGAATAATCACCGTGACACACATTGTTTTGGGGAAAACAACAATAATCTTCACGATTGTTTTATTGCTTGATCTCAGTATCAGCAAAAGGGTGTTGTTTTTGTCATCTGTTATTATTTCAATTTTGTGTTCCAATCTTGGGGAGATTTTTGTTGCATGTTTCTTTTCTTTTCTTTTTCTTGATTTTGTTTGCATGAATCTAGGTTAGTTTAATTAATTATTTATATAGTAATTATAGCAAATTATAACTATATAGCACAAAAAAAAAAACCATTTTCTAAACACCTATAGTTTACTAACCACCAACACACCAGGACTTGGTAAATTCTCAAGGCACGGCTCGGATCATGTAATAAAGAATATAGGAAATTGAACTATGTGTATGAAAATTAGATAGAGTGTTGTAAACATGTTGAAATCTTTAATAGATAAGGAGGGAAATGTTAAATTTAAATGTTGTCTTGGAATACTACTGGTGTACCTTCACGCTTCCTTCCAAGTCTTGGGGGCTAAGGCTAGGGAAGGGGTGTGACAGCTTGGTATCAGAGCAAAGGTTTACATAAAACCTTGGAAAAAGTTGAGTCTAGCATGAGTATAAATAGAATCTAGGAAACATAAAGGAAAAAGGGATAGGTTAAAGCCAAAACGGCATCAGGAAAAGGCTTACCTAAGGTAGGGAAGCCAGGTAAAATTAGAAGATAGGCTAGGTCAAAACCTAAAAAGAAATAAATATAATGAAATATACTAGAAAAACCTAAGGTAGAATCAGGAAAGGTTAGAAAAAAGAAATAAGGAATAATAAGTGGACATAGGAAAACATGAGAAAGGGGAAGTGAACATAAAGATATTAGTAAGTAATAACCTGAATAATGTCCACTGTAGGAAATGAATCCGAGCAGACAAGACTGATGGTGGAATGACTCTGGAACGCAAGATGGAGACCGCGGCGCTAGCTCAGGGGAAAACCCTGAAAGATCTAAGAATAGTGTGAATAATAATACTGAATATCCTATTACCTTGAACAATGCAAATTTAGTGGGATCCCGAACTAACATGGGATGTCAACAATGTGGTAAAAATCATAGCGGTCTGTGTCTGAAAGGGACCGGAATTTGCTATGGGTGTGGTAATGTTGGCCATATCCGCAAAAATTGTTATACTTTTCAGAGAAAAACAAGAGAGATTCAGGAAAAATATCAACAAGAACTGGCCGGAGGTTTGAGTTTAGGAAGTAACAACATATTGCTTGAATTGACGGTGGACCAAGAATGGGCGCGTGCAGCAAAGAAGGATATTCCTCGACGTATTGTGATCGAATTCAAGAAGAAGCCCACCTATGACTCTAACAATGCAGAATCCTATAAATTTTGAATTTTCTGTAAGGAAATAGGACATGTTCAAGAGAGGTGTGTATGGAGAAACGAGAGGATGCACCTTAACTTTGAAAACTTACGACTATCGGAGAATGAGTAAACAAGTAACTATGTAGACTAAAGAGAACCACTAATGTAAATAGCAACAATGTTCATAAATAAAAATAGTATGTTGATAACATATGTCTAATTTATATGTGAATGATTGTAGACAAAATGCTGAGAAATGGAAAACCTAGAACCGGGCAACCCTCTGGAAACGAAAGTGAAAGTGGCTCAAGCCATCCAAGAGAAAAATCCAGGGAAGAAGAACAAATGGATAAATTCACCCAAAGACTTCAAGCAATCTTAGAAAATATATAACCTGATCCCGAAAAGAAATATGGGATAGAACAAATAAAGGCATTGGAAGCCACAAACTTTGAAGGAACAAAGGATCCTACAGATGCAAAAGCATAGATGAATCAAATAGAAAAATGTTTTGAGGTGATGAGATGTCCTGAAAACCATAAGGTAAGTCTTGCCACATTCTTACTGCAAAAATAGGTAGAAGATTGGTGGAAGCTATTAAAGAATAGGAGAGGTGATCAAGAAGAAAAATGTTTGAAGGAATTTCGAAAAGCATTTTTCGAAAGATTCTATCCCCTATCATTAAGGGATATGAAACAAGATGAATTCCTACAGCTCATGCAGGGAAACATGACTGTAGCGGAATATGAATTAAAGTATATGGAGTTATCCAAGTATGCTTTAAACATAGTAGCGGATGAAAAATAATGTTGTCGAAGGTTTGAAATAGGATTGAGACAAGCGATTCGAACTCCTGTTACAGCAACCGCAGAATGGGGAGAATTTTCAAGACTAATAGAAGCCGCGATGAGAGTAGAAAGAAGTTTAACGGCAGAAGAAGTAAGACAAGAAAGAGACTGATCAATGAGTCGATGGTGGAGGGAAGAACCAAGAAATTTTAACCCCAGGGTGGAAACCAGAAGTTGATGGAAAAGAAGAGGAGTTACCAACACTAAAGTAGACCCTGAAAGGGAGAGCCAAATAAAGGAGTCAATGATAAGCGTTAACCAAAAACCAAGATGCCCGATCTGTAATAAATATCACTGGGGAAGATGTTAGGAACAAACCCAAGAACGGTCGCACACATGTTTTAAGTGTGGTAGACTAGGACACTTTAAACGAGAATGTCCTCGGTTGATGGATACTGGAAATGTACAACCACCAAACAACCCGAGAGGAAGATCAACGACGGTTGAGGGAGGACGAACTGTAGGAGGAAGAAAGGAGGAAATAGGAAAAATGACGTTGGGGAAACTATATGGACTAATTCAAGATAGGGAAGACAATATGTTGGTCGTGGGAAAAGGAAAAGAGAGTTTTAGAAGACAAGAATAAAAGTCGTGGTGTAATAAGACTGTATGTGGCAAATTAGTAAATAAAAGTTCTATTGTAAATTAAGTTTCGTTTAATTTCGAGGACAAAATTATTTCAAGGGGGTGGTAAATGTAAGACCCTAACACTAAATTTAAAAGTGGGAGGTTAAATAGAGAAGAAAAATTCTAAGTAAGAATATTGGAACAAAGGGTGGAAAACATTAAAATTATCCAAAAAGGTGACCAAAGGTCCAAACGCCTATGAAGGGCTTAAAACATGTTGTATGCAAGAATGCATGGAGGATAGAAGCAAGAAGACTTGGAAAATGGCTAAGGGTTGCATACAACCAATGCAAAGGCATACATGAGCCATGCGGACACGAGCAGGAAGCATGCGTCGAGTGAGCATGCTAGGTGCGCAGGCCATGCGTCGAGGCCAAGTGCACAGGCCATGCACCAAGCGCGCAGCCCATGCGTCAAGGACAAGCGCACAGGTTGTGGTCAAGCGCGTAGCGCATGCGTTGATGGTGTATGCCAAGCGCCTTGCCGATGCGTCGAGCGGGCAAGCCGGGCAAGCCAACCTATGCGTCAAGTGTTGTCGAGTCTGCCGAGCAACCATGCATCGATGCGATATGCCAAGCGCACGCCCATGCTGCGAGGCATGCCCACGCGGTCGAGAGTGCCTATGCAACCGAGTGCGCTTATGCGGCCAAGCATGCAAGCGCCTAGGAAACACGCCCATGGGTCGATGGTCAGCACGGTGCGTCCATGATTAGTAGGCCGAGCAAGCACACCTAGCAAGCCATGCATCAAGGGTGAGCGGCCACTCTATGCGTTGATGATGGCCGACTAATGTGATGGCTAAGTGGGATTTTGATGAAGGAAAGGTGAGTTGCTATGCGTTAAGGATAAAAGGTAAGGCTAATTGATGGAAAACTTCAAGGGAAGATGCCAATGGTTTATGAGCATAAGTCTTAAAAAAATTAGGTAGAGAAATATGTTAAGTATTTAAGTGATTTAGGTGGAAAAAGGAGGATCACACAAAGTTCTAGTAGGAGATGGACAAAGGAGATTTCATGCAATTGAAGTCTTATCACCCCAAGCAGAAGGTGGGCGAAGGAGATTTCATGCAAAAAAGGAGATTTTGGTTGGCAAGCTGAGATGAGAACAACTCAATGCTAGGTTGGGTAGACTAAGTGTTGGCAACTCCAAAGTGAGACAAATGGGACTTGAGTTGTCATAAGGGAGTGAGTTTTGAATGGCTATAAACAGAGGGGTTGGGCAAGAGGAATTTATTCATACCATCACTTCAATCTTGTGTTGAGAGCATATTTAGAGAGTTACGTTTGAGTTATTAGGCTGCCAAGTTGATTGGGGATCAAAAGAAACAAAGGTTGCATTGGTGAGGCATTGGATCAGCCAGACACACAGCCAGCCCACACCCTGCGCGCACGCCTTGCAGCACTACGTCCGTCCGTTCGTGCGCCTTGCTCCACGCATCCTGCGCGCTAGCCCAGCACAGCTGCCTCTCTCGTGCGATGCATCACACCTAGCGCAGCAGGTTCACCGTGAAACGCAACGCACATCCAAATTCGCCAGCCCTCGTGCAGCAAAGCATGCCCACACTGCCTACTGCCTAATGCTCAGCTGCCTACCACGATCCAAATAACCTCTAAAGAGGCTAATTTGAGGATTTTGGCTAAATTGGAGTAGAGTAAACTGGTATTTTCGTTATATAATGGTATTTAGACTATTTTTGACATTATTTATTAATATAACAAGTATTAATCGAGGAATTTCCATTTATATGGAGGAATTCTCAGGAAAGTATTCTCAAGGTGATTTTAGTTGAAAAACTTGCTTGCGATGAGTGTTTACTTAGTTTTATGCGTTGATATATGAATAAATGCATATGTAAGTGCAAAACACATGCTTATGATGTTATGTTGATTGCCATGATATTGTTTGTAAAATTTCTATGGAAACTGAGATTATACCCGGACTACGTAAGTTAGCATGCTTAACAAAATGTGCTTGGCCGGAAAATAGTCGGCCTCGGTCGGCAGGAACGACTGGCGGGAAATAAAGTCAAGTTACCTAAGCATGACTAGCGGGAAAAGAATTGTCGATGTGCACATTGGCGGGAAAAGTGGGTTATAGGAAAGTTTCCATAAAAAGTTGTTATGATTGATAATGTGTCCATGATATGAGCATGCCATGTATAGCATGGAACTGGAGGATGATGATTGAATGAATGTACACATGATCATGCATAAATTATACTAGAATTCTGATAATGTGATTGACTTCCCAAAAATATGTTTTGCAAAGCGATTATTATTTTAAAAGCACCACCCACTGGGCTTAGTAGCTCACACTCTTCCAAATTTTTTCTTATATCCCCCCTCCCCCCCAGGTAGCAAAGTGGAGCATTCAGGAAGGAGTCTACTAACCACCAACACACCAGGACTTGGTAAATTCTCAGGGCACGACTCGGATCATGTAATAAAGAATATAGGAAATTGAACTATGTGTATGAAAGTTAGATAGAGTGTTGTAAACATGTTGAAATCTTTAATAGATAGGGGGGGAAATGTTAAATTTAAATGTTGTCTTGGAATACTACTAATGTACCCTCACGCTCCCTTCCAAGTCTTGGGAGCTAAGGCTAGGGAGTGGGTATAACAGAAGTGGTGGCGGAGAAGCAGCCGGAAATGGCTGAGGAGAAGAAGAAGAAGAAGATCAAAGTGAAGAGGGATGGAGAAGATGAGCAAGCCCATCCAATCAAGAAAGAGAAGAAGATCAAAAAGAAAGGGGTTGAAGGAGACGAAGAAGCCCGTCTAAAGAAGAAGCAAGAAAGGAGTGAAAGAAAGGAATGCAGGCGGGAGGAAAGGTGCCTAAAGAAAGAGGAATAGAGGAGAAAGAGGGCTGAGAACCTAAAGTTGGATGGAGAATCACATCCGTAAGGGTGGATAAGGGGAAGTCAGCGCAACTGAGAGAATCAGCATAGCCCGAGGAGGAAAAAACGCAAGTCAGATTGGTTGCGACTGACGATGGTGAAGATTCAGACATCACCCCCTTGATGATGCATCATAAAGAGACTGCACCACAAGGGTCAATCGACCCGCCAATTTTGCACGATGCTTTAGAAGAGTAGGTAAGGAGAAGAAAAGAAAGAGAAAATGTGCGGGCACAACTGATCATCACAGAGGGTAGCCGAAGAAGAAAATTACAAGATGAGATGGTGTGCCGTAACAATGAGATATCGATAGAAGAAGAAAGGAAAAAGATTAAGGAGGAACAATGCATTTTGCTGGCCTCAGAGCAGTTTGAAAAAAGAATTTGAAAAAGAAGTGAGAGAAGAGGAAGAAGAAGAAAGGAAGAAGAAGGCAGAAGAAGAAAGAAAGAAGAAGGAAGAGAGGGAGAAGAGGCACCGAGCAAATGTTCAACACGTAAAAGAGAAGAAGGGCAAAGAAATTGCTGAGAGGGAGAAGGAGGAACAACGCAAGAAAAGGGAAAGGGAATAAAAGCAAAAATCCCACCTTGCGTTGACTAATGAGAAGCGCAAAGATGTAGTGGAGAGCAGCGAGTCTGCGTTGGGCAAGGGACGTCCATCAAGGAAGAAAGAAAATGATGATATGATGATGGAAATGGGATTCTTCCCTGCACCAACGCCACTACAAGATCTAATCACAAGTGTTATCGTAGAACATGGATGGGACAGATTTTGCCAGTGCCCAGCCATAGTCATTCCAAAGGTAGTGTGGGACTTCTATAATGGACGGCTCCATGGCACCAAAGATGCGGTGACCATAAAAGGAGAAATGGTGTTTTTCAGCGCAAGGGACATCAATGAACTATACCAGATGAGGGATATCCCAGATGCACTGGGTAATAAAATCATTGATGATCCTACTGAAGAGCAGATGGAAGATGCACTGCAGACATTTACATGGACGGTTTCATTAAAAGGCATCAAAACCCTGGCGTCCAAGACACTGCTTCCAGAGGCGCGACTTTGGGTATACTTGGTTAAACGGCGGCTCATCCTAAATTCCCACAACAAGACAGTTTCAAGGGATCGAGTTATGGCCGCATATTGTATTGCATGCGGCATTCCAATCAATGTGGGTCAGTTGATCGCAAGACAGCTTCGAGCTTTGGTGGGGCATATCAAAGGTCAGTATTTCTTCCCATTTCTTCCCATGGACGATATCAAGCTTATGTCTATCACTGGGTGTAGGTATTGATGAAGAGCCAATGCTAGAAGTTAATGGCCTCATAAACATCAAGATTTTGAGGATTGGTCCTCAAGGATTCCCCCCATTGCCCCGAGCTCCCATTGAAAAGGCCCAACATTGATTTAAATGCACTGCAAGAACCCAAGCCAAAGAAACAGCGCAAAGATGACAAAGGAAAGGAGAAAGTTCAAGACTCACCAATGCAAAATCAAGAACCTTTGGACCTTTTGCCTTTGATAATTCGCCCTCCAAGCCCTCTTACACAACCTTCTTCTTCACTTCTCGAGCATTTCACCAACCTTCTCCTTGCCCTTGATTCTCCAACTGCATATCCAGTAGCTCCATCCTTACCTTTATCATCATCACCGAAACTTCCTCTTCCACCGCCGCATGTTGATGACCCACACGATTTGGATGAAGGCACTTCTGCCCAACCCCAAAACGTCGATGGCGAAACATCACAGGAATAACCCACCATTGCCTCCTTAGCTGCTGAATTAGTAGATATGCGGTCCCTTCTTGCCCAACAACAGGAATTCTTCTCCCAACAATAGGCCTTCTTCTGCCAAAGAATAGATGCGGTAAACGAGCGAGTAGAAGATTTGTAATGCAGTGTATGCCATGACATGGCAGGTGATGATGAATATTCAGTGCAACATTTATACTATCCACCTAAACCAAAGGCAACTAGCGGAGCGCAACCATGAATACTTCAACTTTCTTACAGCGTATCTTCATGGTCCCATGGTACCTTCGCATCTCCAGCAGAATCTGAATTTTGAAGAAGCTCCTCGCGTACCCCATCAAAATCCTCCTTCGAAACCTCCTCCTCCTCAATAAATTTACATTTTTTTTATTGCGGTCATTCTTTTATTATTTTATTCATTATTTTCCTATGTATAGAAGCTGATTACTTGATTCTTTGTATATGCAAAAATTTTTGTATTGTATTAATTGTAATTCCTTGTATACTTAGTTAATTTTCAATACAACTGAGTAGCAATTCTTTCCATATGCATTCGCCTCTTCTTTATCGTCCTTTGTCAATTTTTGCAACATTCTTTATCTTTTACTTTGTGTTATTCATTGCACTGCCATGATGAGCTATATGCATACACTTAGTAACATTTCCCACACTTGAGTTTGTCTATTCTATCCAAACAACGCAATGAGGACCTTGCGCATCTCTAGATTTGGGGGTTGGGAAGGTCTGAGCAGATGAGATCAAGTGATGCGGTCATTAAAAAATTCGTTCATTATTATTCAAAAAAAAAATTCATACAAACTCCAATATCGGCACAAGGTAAACTCCAAAGACAATCCCAACCTGATAAGAGTTAGTTGTAAAAGAAACCTGCTCGTAGTTAAATGTTCGCATGAAACCCGTGGGAGTAAGCAAAAACGAAGGTGGGTTTCCAAGAACAACGCAATATAAAAAAATAAAGGAGAAAAAAATGAGAGAAGAAAAAAAAATAAAAGAATATAAGAGACAACTCCTCTGACTAGCAAAAGTTAAAACTTAGCTGAAAATCAAGAGTTAAAGTTAAGATTGGCACACAACCATAGTTGGATGTTCGCATGACACCCATGGGAACAAGCCAAAACGAAAGGTGTAACCATGATCAACAGTCTCCAATAAATGATGCAAAGTTTGACCACCACATCCGAACGCATCAAGTTGTTTTGACAAGAAGAGGTAAACATTCTTTTTAAAACTAGGAAAGCATTTTTTTAGCAGAAATTTGTTGTGTAGAAGAATAAAGTAGGGCTTTGTTATAAATTTTCAAGGATAGAAGAAAATGTGCTGTTAAGTAATGTGCCTAAGTGGAGCATTCGGAGCAACCAATCGACGCAAAATTTAGGATAGGAATTTAGCAATATTGCCTTAGTAGAAGATATGCTTGAGGGCAAGCATATATCTAAATTTTAGGGTATGATAACTTGTAGAAATACAAGTTATTTATACTGTTTTATTTAGATATTGCTACCAAAAGGAAGAAAAGTTATGTTGATTGTATAGAAATTGGCTAAGAAATGTAAGAATTATAAATTATCGTCAATACACCCACTGACACCATTGCGATGGTAGAATAGAATGTTTCTGTTCTATTTTGCAGGAAATCAAGTCACCACATGTGTTCATGGCTCAAGATAAACTGAACAATGCTTCTACGTCGCATTGCACCCATCATTCAGAAATGAAAAGATGATCAATGCCATAACAATGCATGCGACAATCGATCAAGAGCTAAGAAATCAACGCATTATCAACCACATGCGGTAATAAAAAAAACAACACCGCATGCGGGCAAATGATCGAAGATGTGAAGAGCAACGCAACTGCGGATGATTTTGACGCATGTACAGCTGATCGTTGTGCATTTCTGATGGGATTGATTGCATAACAGAAGGAATATTCACTCTAACATTTCCGGAATTTCCATAACAATAAAGTGGGGACCACACTGCAAAGAGTCAAGCTCGCCTATAAATAGCTTCTGAAATTTCACTGAAAAACATGCTTGAATACATAGAAACGTGTATATACTGATCTTAGAGAGAGACTGGTTGAGCGACTAATCAGAGTAGATCCAGGAAGAATCAAGAGACAAGGCCGAGAGGTGAGTCTTCGGGCAAAGAATCCTTTCGATCCCCGCCATTGAAGCTCTATACCTGTCTCTTATACACATCTAGATGTGTATAAGAGACAGTCTGATCAGAGTAGACCAGGAAGAATCAAGAGACAAGGCCAAGAGGTGAGTCTCCGGGCAAAGAATCCTTTCAATCCCCGCCGTTGAAGCTCTGTACGAAGGTCACTTCTACTAGAAGAGCAAGCCTGAGAGGGAAGCTCTTCTCTTCATCCATTCCACACGCCAGCAAGCGAAACCTCCATCCAGATCTGTGTCAAGACGTTGACACTCTTCTGTATTTGTTTTTATCTCTTCATCATCACTTGTGTTCATCTTCTTTAGTCTATCATTCACACCATGTATCAGACACTTAATCTTAGTATTAATTGTTATGAACATTTCCATCTCCATCTTTCTGTCTATTTCCGTTCATCCATAGTTCACTTTCTCTATGACGTTTTCTTAATCCCCTAGATAATTAGCAAGAATTAAGCAAGGAAATTAATTGGGATAAGGAAATAATTATGTTTAGTCAAAGCATGCTAGACGGCATCTTCACCTGTGAGAGCAGAAGTGAAGATGTCATTCCGCCTATCGAGAGAGGGTTGGAAGAATGCATTAACTAAAGCAAGAAGTACTTCCAGAGATGGAAGCAACCTTGCGTTCATCAAGTTCATCCTTGTTTCACCATAGAGATATGGGAACGCGGTCGATCACCGAGAGGTGTACATCAAGGGAAAGCGGAACCTCAGTTATATCTTTAACACAATTAACAAACTTGCGATGTTTTTACTAATTATTCCTTCTATTTATGATTCATCCATAAAGTCTTGCCATCGCATACCACGATCCTTTGTATAATCTTCACAGTCAGTCTCGAACTCAGTATCATGTATATCATGTATGTTGTATCTTGTATCACTTTAGCTTAGGTTTATATTCATCGCAATTTATTTTATTAACGCAACTTTAGTTTATTAGCACAATTTTACTTTACCGCAATTTACTTTCCTATATAAACACACACTCTTTATTAATTATAAAAATCGGTTCCATATATCGCAAAAGTAACACATTAACGAGAACAATCCCTGTGCTCGACCTTGGATTACTCTGAGAAACTTGCATTGGAATTATACTTGGTTTCAGCACAAGGAACTTGTGACAACGCATTACTTCATAGTATACTACAAGCATATAGTTAACAATGCATACATTTAGAAGTAGTATCGCATAAAATGTGCATGAGCAATAACACAGCATAACATTACATTTAGCGTCACAAGTTTATGGCAACATGAGCTTGTAGCACATCATCATGCATGCACATCATAAGATCAATTTCAAGTCAACAAAGTCGATTCCCAGAATTGCATCAAACTCTAGTAAGTCTAAGGGAATTAGGTCGACATAGAAATTCTGACCTTCGATCAACACATCACAACTCTTATACCAATCACTTACTACTATTACAGTCCCATAGGAGTAGAGATAAACAAGTCCTCTAACATACCCTCAGGAAACCTATCTAAATGTGATGCAAACATGCTAGATACAAAGGAATGTGTGTAACTGCATACACACACCCTTGCTGCTGGGATCGTTCTACCACACCCTTCAGCTTTGCACCAATTGTTCCCTATCCCCTGTTTCCAGCACCTCTTGGCTAGTCAACTGTCTGGTAAGTCATCTGTTGCACTGTCTGGATCCTTCGAGTCAACTGGGGGCACTCTCTCCTGAAATGACCTGTTTGTCTGCACTGTAAGCAAACTCCACTCCCACTGTAGCATACCCAAAAATGTTTCTTGCCACAGTTCTGGCACAAGGGTTTCCGGTCTGTACTGGTGACTGACCCCCCCGAACGTGCTCCACCAGGTCGACTAGCCGTGCTAGTCGAGGTTTGAGGTCACCTTCTCTTAGATTTCTGCCAATCCACGGTCCTAGACCTACTCATAGCCGACTGGCATAAAGCTAGGGGTTGAAAGCCCCTGCCCTAGGCCCCACAGTCAACACTTGGTCCTTCTACACTTGTTCATCCTCTGCCAATCTCTGCTCCACTCGGATGGCGGTTTCCACCAGCTGGTTAAAATCCAGCCAGTTGGCGGTAGAAGTAACTGGAGTCATAATCTCTTTTCTCAAACCATTCTCGAACCTTCTGCATCGGTCCTTTTTTTTCGTAATAATTGGAAGAGCATACTGAGATAATTTGGTAATTTTTTGTTCATACTCAGCCACAGTCAAAGTTCCTTGCACCAACCAAGGAACTCATCTCTTTTTGCCTCTCGAAAAGTGCTAAGGTAATACTCGTCCTCAAAAGCCTTCCTACATTTAGGCCACAACAAAGCACTTGAGCTATTCTGTCTACTGGATACTACCTTACACCACTTTTTTGTCCCTTCTTACAACAGGAACACAACCAACCCAACCTTGCGGTCTTCCGGACAATTCATCACATTGAAGCACATATCTATTTGGTCCAACCATACCTCCGTTTCTGTGGGGTCAGCAGTTCCCTCAAAGGTCGTAGCCCCAAGGGCTCGGAGTCTTTCAGTCATAATTCTTTTCTAGGTCAGCCTATATTGCACTTACATTGGCCACCAACCTTTGGGCAATTTTTTCAAACACCCTGTCCTCTAGCTGAGGATCTACTCTAACCAGGAGAATGCTCGACTCCCCCTCAGACGTCACCTCATGATCTACAGGTTCACAGGTCTTTCTCTTGCTCACTCTTGAGTTCCTCTCGACCTCACGTTCATGGTCGGTAGGGTTAGTGTTGCCATCCACCATTTGCTTGCTTTGCCTGCGACCTCTTCTTGGCATCTTTACCTAATTGATAGTACACATATTAGGGACTAAAACCATTGGGACTTGGACATATGCATGAACGCTCCCTCATTCCCAAAACCTTATGCTCTGATACCAACTTGTCAGACCCCCTCCGACTTACCCTCTAAAAATAGAAGAGGATATGACGGTACCAGTTACTGAACTAGGTGCCAACACTTACTATCTAACTTAAGTGAACCTGCTTAAACTTGAATATGCAATGACTTGGCACAAAACGCATCCCTGAAATTAAACAGTGCAAGTCTGAATTTTAATTCCAAGACAAACATATATCCAATGAAATAAGATGACCAAAATAAACATGTGTCTCAAAAGAAAATAATTTCACAAGTCCACGACTCCTTTCCAAACGTGTGTACAACAAAACAAATTTAAACCTAAGCTTCTTCCTAAGATCACCAAACTTTGGGTGGCAAGCTGTAGTGGATTCAACCACGAGGGAACTGATCGCTACCTGGGAAAAAGGAAAACATTTGAAAACTATGAGGTTGTTGCCTAGTGAATGACACATAGAAATACATTTCTTCTCAAACCTTTCACATGCTTTAATGTAAAATAAATAACATGCTGGAAAATACTCTCAAGCAACTTGCATATTATCATACATTACCATAGCGTTCTAATAAATTATGCTTCCAAACCTTAGTTGAGAACGAGCATTCAAAGCTTAAACTCCCAGCTGTTAGGGTTGATACACTAAATCTCGTAGGGTTCTATAGTTTTTAAACATGTGTCTGAACAAACTTTTGTGATGTAATAATAAGAGATATTTTCTTCACTATTGTTTAGGAAATATGAGATATTTTAGTTGCATTAACCACAAACTAATAAACTAAGGTCCTTGGTTATCATTGTAACTTAAGCATGTATGTGGAGACATA
This sequence comes from Benincasa hispida, assembly GCF_009727055.1. Classification (NCBI taxonomy): domain Eukaryota; kingdom Viridiplantae; phylum Streptophyta; class Magnoliopsida; order Cucurbitales; family Cucurbitaceae; genus Benincasa; species Benincasa hispida. Next base: position 57,488,523 of record NC_052357.1, read on the forward strand.
CAAGTGGATCATGCTTAAGTGATAACCTAAATGGTCTCTAGTATACTTTTAAAGGAGGGAAACCTTATCCTGTTGACACTACTGATACGACACGCTTTGTAGATATTACGAGTGTTGAAAAGTGCTACAGATGGTCTGATCCTGATCATTCATATCGAGACATGCGAGTGGGGGTATCCTATACAATGGAGTTTGTATAAGACGGGACCACAAAATGTTTATTATCATTATATAATGTCATTCATGACAGAGAATTTCATTTCAATAGGATGACCATAGGTAATCCTATGGGGAAGATTGGGTATTTACTTGGTTATTAACCGTCTAATATTTAACAACCTCTATGATGTCTAGGTGATAAACCAATTTTATTACCTTACACCACTTATGCACGCTCATAAAACTAGGGTAGACTTAGACGCCAATTTTATCTCCAGGTAGGAGGTGTTCCGTAAACCGTCAACTTAAGTACCCCCAATCTTAGACAAGATCTCCTCGGGTAAGTAAACAACTCTTGTTTTACAAGTAATCGACCTATTCTAACTCTTAAAAAGGCGATTGAATTGCATCGATTAACCGTAGGTGAGCATGCATCTTATCTTTGTTATAAATTTTAAAAGTCTAGGTTATTTTATAACAAATATAAATAAATTATAACATTTATAACCCTAGAACATTCATCTATAACATGTTTCCTTAAACAAACATGCTTTAATATAACACTTATATTAAAACCTAGCATGCATACTATATACATTATAACACTTATAAAATATAACAAATGCATGCCACATGCTTATCCTATGGTGGGGTTTTTAAAAAACTATATGGCATACTTTATGCACACATAATCAAACAATATTATACATCACATGCATAACAAGTAAATAACACTAAAGTGGACCGGTTTGGCATTAAAACAAACAAACAACTAAATTATTACATCAATTAGCAAGCAGATCCCTCGAACCGACTTCAAACACTTTGAACCAACCCAAAGTAGCCAAAAACCACTCGAACTGGCTTGGAAACACCAAAAATGAGGTTGAACCGATCAAACCAGCTAAACCAGGTCAACTGGACCGATCCAGACCATTTGGACCAACTGGTCAACACATGCTAGTGTGGTTAACAAGTGGGAGCACGTGGGCGAGCTAGGTCGGACACGCGGGCGAGCCAGGTAATAGACGAAAAGGCGCGCGAACGGGCACTAATGAAGCCAGGTTGCTGAGTGGGCGGGTCGGGCGCGGACAAGTCGGACGTGAAGAGACAGCTAGCGCACATAAAGACTCCACTGAATCGGGTCGAGTCACCAGGTTCTCAGGTCTGGGAGGTAGAACTTGGGTCTAAAGGCTTAAACCAAGTCTGTACAAAATTCTTCTCCCAATTGATGTTGTCCTCTTTCCCGAAAACGAACAATTACAGCCTAAAAATGACTCTAATGACTCTAGCAAATTTACAGACCCTTTGTCACATACTAAAGTTCATATACATGTGAGCAATTACAAAAGTAAACAAGAAATTAAATGAAAACTAATGCCAAAATTGTAATGTATCCACTTTAGTCAACCAAACATTCGTCACATGAATAACACCCATAAAAATGCAATAGGACGTTATGAGCATGCTCTGATACCATTTGTTAGTGAAAATAAGGGAAAGAGAAAAGAGGTGAAAGAATATAGGTCAAAAGTTGAGGAAGCATTAGTCTTGTAACAAAGCTTGTTGTAGAGAAAACACATGCAAAATCCCATTTTGCATGTCTTCCACCTCAAACTCCACTAGCATGTAATCTCTAGGTGTCAAGCTTGGGAAAAGCCACTTCAAAGTCCATTTAGTTAGTAGAAAAATCCAACAATTGGATTTTTCTACTAACTAATTTTTTTATTAAAATAATGAAATACAATTTTTAAATTTTAAAAATCATTTAATTAAAACAATTTCAATTAAATAAAAGTAAACAAATTTAATATCACATATTAAATTGTTTTTGACATCTAGCTTTGATTAATCACATTAATCAAGTTTTAGAAAACACTTTCATGCTAATGATCAAGTATACTCTCAAAATAAATTAATTAATTAATTACTTATTTAATTGTAAATTATATCTCATATAAAATATAATTTTCCCTAAAACCAGATTTTGAACATTTCAAATTCTTACTTCACTTACTTCTTCAATTTTTTTTGTATTGAGCTAGCCAGAAGACCCAATGGACCTACAAATCATAGGCTCCAATGATCCAAAACTAATCAATCAAACTCTTTAAACTAGTTAATCAACATTAGTTAACTAATAGGATTGTCCACTATAGCCTGTAGTTGCACTCCCTTCACTATAGATATATTATGTGTCCATATGATATAACCATCATCAATTAGTTGATCCTTCACTGGTTGTTCGTAACTTCAACTAGGTCAAATATCAAAATACCCCTGAGTTACATATTTTCTCCTTAAGTACCACTATCCCTCTAATGAACAATTGATTTAGGATCATAATCACTAAATCCATTCCCTCTTAGGCAAACGAGATGATGAGGCCTCTTGTTCAAGATCCGGGATCAGCCCTTAAAGGAACAACCTTTCTACTATCCCTAAAATGGGTAGGAGTAAATTCCATCTTGCAAATTCTATGTCCCCAGCCATTTACCCGGTCTTAACCCTAAAATGGGAGGCATATTGAGCAGCGACATTGGGCTTACCCTCACCTATGCAGATCAAGAGACAATTGCAAATAACAGGAGTTCATAGACAGCTCATGATTTAGATCAAGTTATCTAGGTCATTAAGAAGTGAAATTAATCAGTATTAACAGTAGACAGTGTTAATACGTAATAGTGATTATTTCGTGGTCTGTCTTACACAATCTCATCATGTAAAACACCCTCGCTCACATGTCTCTACATGAACGAACTAATCACATCATTTATGACACTTTACAACATTTGTAACAATCATAAAGTAGGTAGTATTCGATAGTATCTCCAGAAATAGAGACTCAACCTAATCCAAGTACTATAAACGGTTTAGGCTATTTTACTCGAAGTTGATCTAGTTTATGTCTCCACATAATGTCTAAGTATTCATAAAAATAGCCAAGGGTTCGTAGTTTATTGGACTTAGTGTTATTAAACAATTAATAACATTTGTCAGAATAAATTTGATATATGTTTACTATTTAAAAATACTACAAGTTTTAGGACATATAGCCCAACATAAAGCTACTATTACTCAATCTAAAAGGCGTAGAATTTCTCCAAATAACCTAGAAAAATGACCAAATAACATTTTACTAGAAAAGGTCGTAGAGTCAAAGAGCCATTAAAGCTCATATATTAAGATCTTTTTGGTCTGATGAATGTAAAGATTAGAGGAGGGTACGAATATTTCATCTCTTATATAGATGATTATTTGAGGTATGGTTACTTATACCTAATGGAACATAAGTCTGAACCCTTTGAAATGTTCAAAGAGTACAAGGTGAAGTTGAAAACCTATTAGGTAAAACACTTAAAACACTTCAATCTGATTGGGGTGGAGAGTACATGGATTTAAAATTCTATAACTATTTGATAGAATATGAAATTCAATCCCAACTCTCATCACCTAGTACACCTCAGCAGAACGATGTATTAGAAAGGAGAAGTAGAACCTTATTAGATATGTTTCATTCTATGATGTGCTATGCTCAATTGCCTTACTCGTTTTGAGGTTATGTAGTGGAGACTGCAATTTACATTTTGAACAATGTTCCCTCGAAAAGTGTTTTGAAACACCTTTCAAGTTGCCCTAAGGAAACGAAAGGTGGTCTGTTATTTGATCCTCAAGAAAAATAAAGTGTTTGTATCGAAAAACGCTACATTTTTTAGAGGAAGACCACATGAGAGATCATAAACCACGTAGCAAAGTAGTATTTAATACAACTACTGAAGAATAAAAAAGGGTTGTTGATGTATCTGGTCCTTTATCAAGAGTTAATGAAGGAGATAGCATTTTAGGTCAGTCTCGTCCTTCTCAATTGTTGAGAGTGCCTCAACGCAGTGGAAGATTTGTGATATAACCTGACTGTTACTTAGGTTTAACTAAAACTTAGGTTGTCATACCAAATGATGGTGTTGAGGATTCATTGTTCTATAAATGGGCAATGAATGATGTAGACAATAACCAATGGGTTAAAGCCATGGACCTTGAAATGGAGTTTATGTATTCCAATTCAGTATGGGAGCTTGTAGATTTACCTGAAGGGGTCAAACCTATAGGGTGTAAATGGATCTAGAAAAGAAAGAGAGATGTAGTTGGAAAGGTATATACCTTCAAAACTAGACTTGTAACAAAGGGTTATATCCAAAGGGAAGGGGTTGACTATAAGGAAATTTTTTCCCCTGTTGCTATGCTTTAGTCTAAAAGAATTCTCTTGTCCATAGCTACACATTATGAATATGGAGTATGACCAATGGATGTCAAGACTGCTTTTCTGAATGAAAATCTTGAGAAGAATGTCTTTATGTCTCAGCCTGAGGGGTTTATGTCTCAGCTGAATGCATCCATTTTGTTGGATTTTATGTCCTAAAACTCGTAGTTTATAATATCTAATTCTTGTTCAATAAAGCAGTTATTGAAAATCTTTAGTAAATTTAAATTCTATATTCGTGAATCCAATAAACTAAGGTTCCGAGGCTATTAAGTTTAAGTTTGAACTTTATGTAGTGACATAAAATTGGATCAAGTTCAAATATATATAGCCAAAATGGTCTATAGTATATGAAAAAGGTTAGGCGCCTTATTCTGGGGACACTATGGATGCGGCCCATTTTGTAGTTAGTACAAACAATGTGATCCTAAACCGTTCATGTGGAGACATGAAATTGGGGGCATCCTAAGTAAAGAGTTTACGTAAGACTGAACCATGAAATAGTCACTTTTACGTTCTAAATGCCGTTTAATGTATAAAACTGACTATTTCGTTAATTGATAACCTAGGTAACTTAATCTTAATCCTAAGCTAATTATGAACTTCTGTTCACTCGGAATTATCCTTAGATCTGCATAGGTGAGGGCAACTCATTATCACTGGCCTAATAGGCCTTCCATTTCAGGGGTAAGATCAGGTGGATAGCTGGGAACATAGGGTGCAAGACGGAATTCACTCCTACCCATTATAAGGATAGTAGATAGGTTGTTCCCTTTAGTACTGAATCCAGGTCTTGAACAAGGAGCCCCACCCTCTCATTGGCCCGAGAGGGGTTCGGTTTATAGGTTGGACCTTAAACCAATTGTTCATTAGAGAATGAGTGGAACCTAAGGAATAAGATGTAGTCTTGGGGGTTAAACGGTTTTTATGACCTAGCTGAGATTACGAACAACCTGTGAAGGATTAACTTACTAATCATGGTTATATCAAATGGATACAAATATATATGTAGTGAGGGGAGTGCAACTACGGGACTACAGTGGAATGACCCGTTAGTTAACGAATGTTGATTAGCTCTGTCTAAATAGTTGAATAAGGAGCCCATGATCTATAGGTTCATTAGGTTCCCCTACTAACTCATATGGAATAAACTTAGAATAGTATGATAGAATAATTCGAATTGTTCGAATTAGGTAAAGAAAAAGAAACCGATAAGCATATGTGATATAGTGGTCGATTTTTTTAGTTTAGAGATACAACTTTAATATTTAAATGTGATTTCAATATCAAGAATATGAATACGTTCATATTCGGAAGCTTGAAAATAATAGAAATAGTCAAAGAGTTGACTTTTGACTTTGAAAAATCAAACTTTGACCGACCTTATATTCAAATGTGATTTGAATTTCGAGAAAATGACTGCGGATTCATGCACGGGAGGTCAAAATTAGTCAACATGAAAAAAATCATAAAAGTCAAAATGTTGACTTTTTGGTCAAAGTTTGACTTTGACCAAATGACTATTTTGCCCTTTGACTAAAGTTAGTGGGAAAATCCAAACTTTTGTTGGATAATTCCACTGACAAAATAGTGGGCTAGGTGTTGGCTTATAGTGGAGACATTAAGCACACTAAGTTAATGGTTTCTAGGTGTTGGGATTTTATGAAATTATTTCATGCAATTTTGCATGGCCCTTTCTATAAATATGGGCTTGTGTTTTTGGATTAAAAACTTTTGGAAATTTGCAAAATTATTTTTTAAAATTGGGCTGAAAAAAAAACCAAACCCAACCCAATTTCACTATACTATTTCCATCTCTTTTTCTCTCTCTCAGGTTCTTCATCCATCGGGTCCCATAACCCGATTTTGAATCCAGAGGATAGTAGGTCAGCTCTAGTGGTTATCTGGTTCGTGTTCGAGCGGAGATAGACGAGTTTCGGGAGCTTCAAAGGTATTATTTCAAAATAATCCTAATTAATTCTTTTGGGTTGCCTATTTAATTTGGGCAATTAAAGTAAAATTGATTCTTATTTCCACTGCGCATGTCGATTTTTCTTTCACATTTATGGGTTGAAACAGGCATCCAAATCTTAGAACATTAGATTTGATATAGCGATCAAATCTTTTGATCAGAATGTTGAAAAATCATGTATCTACAAGAAAATCATCAAAGACAAAGTAGCTTTTCTAATACTTTAAATGGACGATATTCTACTCATTGGGGAATGATGTAGGATACTTTATTGACTCTAAGGAATAGTGTCCTTTGACACCTAAAGAATTTGAGGATATATTCCTTATATGTTCTACACTAGGCCAGACATCTATTATGCAGTGAGAATTGTCAGTAGGTACCAGTCCAATCCAGGGTGAGACCACTGAACAATAGTTAACAACATCATCAATTATCTTAAAGAACGAGGGACTACAAGCTAGTGTATGGAGCTAAGGATTTGATCCTGACAGGATACACTGACTTTGATTTCCAAATTGATAAGGATTCTAAGAAATCCACTTTGGGATCAGTGTTTACCCTAAACGGAAAGTTGTAGTGCGGTGTAGCACCAAGCAAGGATGCATTACAAATTCCATTATGAAATATGAGTATGTGGCTGCTTGTGAAGTAGAAAAGGAAGAAGTTTGTCTAAGGAAGTTCCTAAGTGATTTGGAATGGTTCCAAATGTGGACTTACAACCTATGAAAATTACCCACCAAGCTAAAATTACCATGAATTGAATGCTTAAATCATGCTCTGATACCAATTATTGGAGTTAGCATACAATTAGCTGAAGCAAACAGAATAATTAAGCACTCTAATTCACCTATTTAGCATGTAAGAAAGCATGTTTATAAGATGAAAATAGGATTTGATGTACCTTTGAATACTTTCTTCAATCCACGAAGTCAACTCCAATCTTCACTCCAAAAGGATGTAGACCACCACTTCAATCCAAGGTTATTGTATGCAATCTTGAACAATATGTAGTTGACATATAAATAGATCATGTTCAAGCAAATAATCTAAAGGTTTATAGTATATGGATAAGGTCTCATTCCCGTAAGTAGATGAGTAATTTTATTAACTGCTGATTTTAGGTATTGAACAATGGGTCCTACCTTCTCATCGGTCTAAGAGGGACTTAGTTTATGGTTGGATCATAGACAAATTGTTCATTATAGAAATCAGTGGTACGTAAGAACAAGAGGTAATTACAGGGATAAAATGGACATTTGACCTAGCTGTTATTACGAACAACTCATGAAGGCTTGATTTGCTTATATTGATCATATCCATGGACACAACTTGTCCTATAGTGCATAAGAATTCACGTAGATAGTAAGTGTTATTATTGACCATCATCAATAAAGAGTTATAGATGTTGATTCAATAAATGTTGTTGTGTTGTTTTCTATTTTGTTTTAATAAACCTAAGTCCAATAAACTAACATCCAAGACTGCTTTATGATTCTTGAACTGTATGTGGAGATATACATGGATCAATGTTGAAGATACAGCCTAAAGGGTCTATAGTATAGGGATGGGGTTGAATACCTTATCCTTGTAACACTATCGATATGAACATTTTGTATTAGATACAAACACAATGATCAAATGCGTTCGTGTACGTGACATGTGAGTTGGGTATCCTATGCAATGAGCTTGCATTAGACCGAACTGCGAAATAGTGAACACTAGATGTAACATTGTTGACTAGTTAGGTTTCTATTTCACTAGGATGACCTAGGTAACTTGGTCTTAATCCCGAGTATATTATGAACTCTTGTTCCCAAGGGATTGTGCTTTTATTTGTACTAGTGAAAGTGACTAGTTCACCGACTCAATAAGCCTACCATTTTGGGGACAAGACCAATCGGGGAACTGAAAACATAATAATACAAGATGAAATTCACTCATTCATGTCTTCAGGGCAAGTAGATGAGTGTTCCCTTAAGTGGTGTCTACGGGACTTGAACTAAAGACCCTACCCTCTCATTGGCCTGAGAGAGGTTTCTATTTATTAGTTGGCCATAAACAGGTTGTTCATTAGGGAAGCACTGGTACTTAAGGACTCAAAGGTAACCCAAGAATAAAACGATAATTTACCCAGTTGGAGTTATGAAAACTCATGAAGGACTAACTTGTTGTTATTAATCTATATCCGTGGACATAGAAATATATCTGTAGCGAGAAGGGTGTAGTCATGAGCCTTTCATGGAGTGTACACACAGTTAACTCATATTGATTAACTTGGTAAATAAGTTTAGCCAATTAATCTCATATCGTTGGAGCTTATGATCTACAGATTCATCAAGTTCTTTTGGTAGCTCAATAAAGGAAATTAAATAGGAATGATTTGAATTGTTTAAATCAATTTGAGAAAATTGTATATTAATATGATTAATATATAATTGATTATGAATGTGATCCATAATTTAAATTAAGTTGGATAGAAACATTTGAATGAGACTCAAATAATTAATTCAAGTGAATTAGATTTACAAAGAATTAATTAATAAATAAAGAGGTGTTGCAATAGACATAGATATTTATGATAATTAAATATATATATACGTTAATTACATTTCATGTATAAATAGTTATTTAATTAATTGTGCACAAGAAAAAATTGGAAAAAGACTTGGAGAAAGGGGTTGACCCTTCTCTATACAAAGTCTTACTTATGGCCCTTTTAGGGCAAGCGTTCGTTGTGCAAATTTGTCCCTAAGCCACAAAAATAAATTCTCTCTACTCTCCCAAAGGTTTTTCCTCCTCACTCTCTTCTAATAGTTTGATACCATCTATCCTTCTATTGAAATCATTGAGAATAACAAGGTTATTCTTGTGGTCGTGTTCAAGATAATTGGAGAAGTCATTCGTTGGAATATCGATGGGGTCGTTCTAGGAGGTTGGGAATCTAAAAGGTGAGAATGATTCTTTCCTTTCTCTAAAGCATGCTATTTTACATGTTTATTCTACAAATATTTTATTTTAATACACTGATTTTGTTTATGTCAAAATTGATTTGAGGGATGCAAGGCGTTTACACACTTCTACTCTGGATTCGAATCCCATCACAACTATGGTCTATAGTGGCTTTCTTTGTAGTTAATGAATGAAGGTTAATTTATTTAAAGAGTTTAATTAATTAATATTGGATCATTGGAACGTATAATTTGTACGTTCATAACATTCCATTGCTAGCTCACGATTGACCAACAAAGATCAATTATGACTAAAAGAAAAATTTGAAGTGTTCAAATTTTTTAGGAAAAATATTAATTTTATTAGATGCAATTAATATTTGAATTGTTATAAAATTTATTTAAATGAGATTCAAATTATAACTATATAATATAAAAAAAATAATTTATTTGGATGAGATCCATATAAATAAATAAATTTTATAACTTGAATAAGATTCAAATAAAATGAACAAAGAAATAATTAATTTATTTAAATGTGATTTAAATAATTAATTACTAAATTTGGGTGAGATTTAAATTAAAGAGATACTCAAAGAATACATATTTAAAGATGATTTAAATATTTAAAACCTTTTAATATGAGATATTAGTTGGGTAAATATTTATTAATTTTAGATATAATTATTTATTTAATTTAAAATTTATGTAAAGGGGTTATCCCAGTAGGATTAGGAGTAACCCTACGAGTTCTATAAATTGGGTCCTAAGGAGCCTTTATGGAACATACTCTACATCACAATCTCTACAACTATTTTACTAAGATTTCTCTCCCAGAAAAATCTCCAAAATTTTCAGGGAAGAGTCCTTTGAAAATTTTCCTTCCCTATTATCTCTCATCTTTCAAGAGTAGTATTCACAAACTGGATCATTGCCACAGTCATAGCTAGGAAGATCTCATGGAAAGAGGAAAACTTCAAGAAGAAGACTACTGTTCATGGAGAAGATTTTATTGCCATTCTAGATCAACAAAGTTATGATGCTTACTATTTTCTTTTAGTTATTTGTATTTTTAATTCTTTCAAGAAACCAAAGAACATGATCATACGCTTATGCAGAGATTCAATCCCTTCCTACATGCATTAGTGTCATTAGTGGTGTTAATGACAAGCTTAGTGGGGGCTAAATGAGGCCGAACCATGACCTCTAAAGTCAAGGTTCCGTCGTGAGTTTAGACGAGTAGCTCTAGAGTTAGATGCATATCGATGAGACATGCAAGGACATCGAATTTAATGTCAAACGAAGTTCAAACGAGTGCTCTACATTGGTGACTGACTATTTGCCACATTTTATATGCATGGGAGGCAAAGAGAAAGATGTTTAGAATGTTCTATAGGGGGAGGCATGGTGTCAGCTTTCTACTACCCCTAGGTCTCATAGCCTTAGTGAGTTACCCCATGGTACATACATGTGTGATGGTATGGGTGAGCATTGTAAGGCAAGCGTGTCTTGAGCGTCTTCCATTGAGAATGAGATCTTATGGACAGTATTGCCCTTTCCCATGGGCTAAATGTTCTGATATAGTACCCAATATGCAGTTTTGATTAGAATGGACTTGATAAGGTTCAAGTCTCGATATATCTAGATGGACGGATGTCTAGGAAGATCTGACCCTTTGATGGCATCCAGAAGCATTAGTGGGACTCATAGTTCCTAGTTGGCACGATACTTTTCCAAGTTGTTCCAATAAATGTTGTAATGACCTGGTAAAGCTCAGTAGGCAACCATTAGGTTGTGTAAGCTCGATAGGCACCGAAGTAGACCAATGAAGCTCGATAATTATTATTATGTCCCAATAAGCCCCAATAAGTGTGTTAATCATTCGGTAAACCCCAGTAGAGTATTTTAAGCCTGTTTTTGCCTAATGAGGGATTCGAACTCATCCCGATGAAGTTTCAAAGCGAAGTAGGAGTATGATGGTCGTGTTACTAGGAACCTAGAGGATGAAGGGAGATGTGACGTTCCATTAAGAGTAGCATATGAGAGAAAATAACATAAAAGTGACGTGTATGACCAAATGAAGTTTAGTTCTGCAAGAATTGAGTTCGGTTGAGAGTTAAAGAACCTTGCCTAAGGTCTGATGAAGCTTCAAAGAGTTGAGGGAAAAATAGCTTCTGTAATTTCTTCATTTCTCTGTTTGTATATCTCTGTTGAAGTTGCTGAAAATCAATATAGCAACTAAAGCGGATGTAAACACCAATTTTGGAGTTGAGCCATGATAAATCTCTACTCTTATATTTCTTTTATTGCATCCTTAATTTTCTGTCAAGTTTATTTGCTAGCATTGTTAAAGGATATTTCACAACATGAATTTACCTACAAATTTAACGTAAGCAAGTGAATTTACAAAAAAAAAAAAAAAAGAAGAAGAAGAAGAAAAAGAAAAAATCAATTTTCAAGAGTCTAAACTTAAATTTGGTTTGTAAATTGATGGTCGAATAAAAATAAATTAATAAGATCCTATTTGGTAATTATTTTGTTTTTGAAAATTAAGGCTATGAACACTACCTTCACCTTCAAATTTCTTATTTTGTTATCTACTTTTAACCAATAATTTAAAAAACAAGTCAAATTTTGGGAACTAAAAAAAGTAGTTTTCAAAAAGTAATTTAGTTTTTTGAATTTAGCTAAGAATTAAACCATTGTAGTTAAGAAAGAGAAGAAATGTGAATGAAATAAGTTTAATTTTCAAAAATAAAAATAAAAAACCAAAAATAGGGTATTAAAGAGTTAAAAGCTAATTTTGAAAGTTCATGAATCAAATAGGCGCATTCTAACAATATTTTATTAATTGTATAATTTACTTTTACTTTCTTTTCGAAAAAAAGTTAATTAATGTTTGACACTTCAAACTTAATAAGAATATGTCTTAGTGGATATTCGAACGGTTGTTTGGATTGATTAGAGAAAAAATATATTTTTCAAAAAAGTAATTTTATTTAAGTTTTTTTTTTTTTTTTTTTTTGTTTTTTTTTTTTTTTTTTTTAAAAAAAAAAAAGGTTTAAAATACACTTTGAAAGTATTTTAAAAACTATTTTGAGTGGTTGTTAAATATTTTAATTTTTTCTAAATAATTTATTTTCAAAATTAAACACTTAAAAAATTAAATCAAACATATATAAAAACAAATATTTAGCATGATACTTATGTGCATTGTGTTCGTTTGTACGTAAAAAGAAAGAAAGAAAAGAAAAAGGAAAATAGAGAACTTGATGTGAAAATGAAAGTGCTTTTTTATTGTATATTGTAAGAAAGTAATTTTTTATTTTTTATCTTTAAAAGCTTACCAATTCAACAAAGTAAAACGTGTATAATAAGACGAGGATTTCATTAATCATTGAGGGAAAAAAATATAAATCAATACATGATAGCAGTATTTATATATTTAATTGTTGAAAACTTTGACCTTGTTATATATTTAAATATAATGGTTGAGTTTTTAGTCAAATTCAAAGAAAAAAAAAACTAATTTTTAAAAGTTACTCGTTTTTTTTCTTTCAAGATTTAATTTGATTTTCTAAACGATCGATAAAAAATAGATAGTAAAGTAGAAATACATCATTATAAATTTAACTGTTTTTAAAAAAATAATAAAAGGATTACAAAAGGATCTAAATAAATTCATAGTCGGAATAACGAAACGGACACTAGTGACCATTTTTTAGTGTGTTGAATGAATTAAAAAATCCGACTCAAATGAGATGTCATCCACAACTGACAACCCCCTCGGGTTCCTTGATTTCAATTCAATTCAAAGAACGAAACATAGATGAGAGAGAAGAGGATATTGGAATTAGAACACAAAAAACAAAAAAATTCTTAAAAAATTCATCGAAAGGCGTTTTTACAGATTCAAATTCAAACATGATATTTAACTTTTTATATATTAATATAGCTTTTTAAGAAACAAAAACTTATTATAATTAAAAACAAGAAATATAAAAGTTGACTTCAGATCTATCCCCAAACCCCATTTCCAACACTACGGATTTTTGTTGGGTTTTGTTGTTCTTGGTTAGAAATGGAAAAGTACGAAATTATTAAGGATTTGGGTTCAGGAAGTTTTGGTGTTGCTAAACTTTGTAGGAACAAACAAACCAAGGAGCTTGTGGCCATAAAGTTCATAGAACGGGGTCCTAAGGTTAATTCAATAATTTCTTTTCTTTTTTTTTTCCTTTGAAATCAACCTTACTTTGTTTCTCATGCTTTAATATTAATTCGTTTTGGCAGGTCGATGAGAACGTGGAAAGAGAGATTATGAACCATCGATCGCTTCGACATCCAAATGTCATTCGTTTCAAGGAGGCAAGTTTTTTTTCTACTTCAATTTTTGCTTCTCATCACTCAAAAATGCATCATTTAGATTTAGGTTAAGGTTGTTAATTTTAAAATTTGCAGGTTATTTTAACTCCAACCCATTTGGGTATGGTGATGGAATATGCCTCTGGGGGAGAACTTTTCGAAATAATTTGTAATGGGGGTCGTTTTTCAGAAGATGAGGTCTATTATCTATCTATGCTCTCTCTCTCTCTCTATCTCTTATTTACTTCTAGTTGTCTGATCATGTAACTCTAGTTATGCGATTTTGTCATTGTCATATCCGATATCTCATTCCATTCAACTTCTTTTTACCTAAATTACCATTTGTTCATATGTTTTATTTTACCAAATCTACTTATCAAATGAGCAAATTTTTAATGAATCTTGACTTTTAAATGGCTTACCAAGTCAGAGATCATTGAAATTTTTTATTTCGCATGAGCATGATTATAAAGAACACATAAACAAAAACAAAGTATAGAAACAAATAGTGATTATTTAGCACAAAAAAACGAGTCATACTAAAAGGGGTTTGATGAAATTTATGATTTTTGTTATTCGATGTTTTGGTAATATAGGAGTAGAAGGATGAAGGAAAACTTTTTTTTTTTTTTTTTTTTAGTTTTTTATAAACACTAATCTGAAGGTCGAGAGAAATAGAGAGAGACAGAGCAAAATGGAGGTTTCATGTTAGAGTTTCAACCTCACTATAATGATATTTAAATAAGCTTAAATACTACAAAATTAAGAGAGACCCAATGGACTTTTAGATATGGAAAATAGATTAACTAAATAACATGACATGATATAAAATACCACAGCACAAGGTGCTTCCATTTCCAGCAAAAAAAGAGAGCTAGATGGGAGATTTTTGTTTTCGAGATTCCGATGGGAAGATGAAGAAGATGGAAAGGAGTCCGTAGAAGTCGAAATTTTGAAGGGGAACCCAACAAGGAGGCATTGAGATTTGTGAGATATCTTTTTCTACCTTGAAAAGATTTTCCATCTCCCTTTTCCTCTCATTTTATAGATATCGATTTTAAAGATAATCTTTAAGGATAAGGATGATTTTTTTTTTTCAAAATGAAAATATTACGTGACAGCATTTGATTGGACCATATTTAGGATGGACCAATCGAAATGACAAGGTATGCCTGGATTTTAAGAATGATAAAATAGCATTGAGAGAAGATTGAGGAGATGAGTTTCCACTTTTTGGCCTCACATCGGGGAACTCCTCGCCAGAGCCGAAGACTGGTTGAATTTCTTAAGCCGACGACCGAATATTTGATTTTACAGCAGGTGGTGTGCCATTTTTAATTTCATGGAGTGGAAGAATGCCCATTTAGGGCTCTGATACCATCAAGAGAAATAGAGATGACAAAAGAAATTTCAAGAGAAAATGACCTTAACCAGTCT
This sequence comes from Benincasa hispida, assembly GCF_009727055.1. NCBI lineage: Eukaryota > Viridiplantae > Streptophyta > Magnoliopsida > Cucurbitales > Cucurbitaceae > Benincasa > Benincasa hispida. The sequence continues at coordinate 57,503,662 of NC_052357.1, forward strand.
CCGATGAACAGAAAATGCTTCTTTAATTTTCAAGATCTTGGTGGCCTCAACAATCAATACCCCAGTCTTCTCTGTCCGCATGAAACCTTTCTAACGTATTGACCCATCACATCATTGTCACAAGCAATAATTGAAATGAAAAATACTTATTTGCATCTTCGAGAGTACTTATCTTTGTGCATCCTACAAAATTGTTCTATCATAATTTGATATGTGGTAAATTATTTTTATTTATTTTTCAAAATATTATAACTATTTTTTGGTCCGAGTGATGGGAGAGGGAAGTATAGAGATAGATGCATTTTGAGATGCACCAAAGTATTATCCTAATCAAACTGCATCGTTGCCACTCTTTATTATATTTTTTATTTCTCACTACAATTTTTCTAATTTACTCATTTATCTGTATGTTTCTATTATATCTTGTACTCTTAGCTTTAATCTATCTCGCTAAGATGTGCTTAGTCCCACTAACATAAAATTTATACTATCAATTTTGAGAGTTAACTAGGTTCAATTCCAACGTCCAACATATTGTTAAAAAAAATAAAATAGACTTCACTAGCTGTAATTATCTCTTTTATTTGCCTTGTGCATTTTCTTGTATATCAAATATTTCTTTATTTCTTAGGAAAAAAAAATTAGAGAATAAAAAACAATTATCAAATAAGTTATGAAAGGGGTTGCAAATGACTAAAAACTTTGTTATCTCTGGATTCCATCGACTTCGGGCTTTGGGGCCCGACACCCAAAAAGAAGAATTTGTAGGTTTGTGATATTTGTTTAAACCCTTTGATCTTATTGATACAGGCAAGATATTTCTTCCAACAATTGATTTCTGGAGTTAGTTATTTTCATTCATTGGTAAGATTAAAAAAATAAGCTAGACCTTATACGGTTTGTTGTTTAAAAATCATAGACCATATTTTTGTTTGACACAATGCTTTGTGAAGGAAATATGTCATAGAGATTTGAAGCTAGACAATATTCTTTTAAATGGATACCCAGCCCCGCGCTTGAAGATCTGTGATTTCGGCTACTCCAAGGTCTCTTTTAATATATGAGAATTTTATTTGATCATTCTAAGTTAACATGTCCTTACCTATGTCGTTGGTATCGTCAATTTGTTTTGCAGTCATGTCAATTGTATTCAAAACCAAATATAACAGTTGATTTTAAGACATACGCAGCGCCAAAAGATCTAGCAAAAGAACAATATGATGGAAAGGTATCTGAGATAATACAACTGCAATTAGATTATTACAAAGTGTACTGCTAAATTCCTTTGGCCTTGTTTTGAGATATAATCATATCTACATTATCTTCTCTTCTCTCATGTGTTTTAGTTGGCAAATGCATGGTCATGTGGGGTTACTCTCTATGTTGTGTTGTTGTATTGTCAATTTGTTGTGTAGTTATACCCATTGCATTCAACACCAGAAACAAACGTTGGTTCTCCAACATACGCAGCACCAGAGGTTCTAGTAGAAGGACGGTATGATGGAAAGGTGGTTTTGCACAATCCAATTACAATTACGTTATCATCGCAAAATCATTTGCTAAAAATTCTTTGATTATGGTTTTGATTCATGCTAAGTCAATCATAATCATATATACATTGTCTTCTCTTTCGTTGTGTGTTTTAGATTGCAGACGTGTGGTCGTGTGGAGTTACTCTCTATATTATGTTGGTTGGTGCATATCCTTTTGAAGACCCGAGCGAACCTAAAAACTTCCAGAAAACTATTACGGTCAATTACTTTCCCTACTATATCCTTATTTTAGTAAAGTTATCACCTTTCTCACTTTTTCTTTGTTCTTCCATAGCGAATAATGGCTGTACAGTACCAAATACCAGACTATGTTCAAATATCTCAAGATTGTCGACATCTACTCTCTTGTATCTTTGTCCGTAATCCCACGAGGGTATTTTTCTATGACAAACTAGTGTGTTTTTTCTCATTTCCTTATTTTGAGTTCTAAATACAAAATTATCTTCACTTTGTTAGTTTTGTTTGATATTCTGAATCGAAACTTCTAAAAGGGTAAAATGGTTGATTAGCCTCCATATAATCTACCACATTGAAATCTATAAATTTAATCACAAAATACAAATTATATTTTCACTTTACTACCACATTTTTTTTTTGTTTTTTTGAAAAAAAAAAACTAGTTAAAATTTTAGTTTGTAAAATGTAGTGAAGTCACATTCTTTGTTTTCAATTTTTAACTTCATTATGATGTTGGGTTATATCACTTTCTCATCAATGTAATTTATACAATATCGACACAATACAACAGAGAATATCGGTGAAAGAGATCAAGAATCACCCATGGTTCTTAAAGAACTTGCCAAGAGAACTATTAGAATCATCCCAAAGAATATATTACCGGAGGAATCATCTAACCTTCTCTTCTCAAAGTGTGCAAGAAATCATGAAGAACCTGGAAGAGGCAAAAAACCCACCACCATCATCTACAAGAATGATCAGCTTTGGAGGGGGAACTGAAAAGGATGACGAGGAAGAGCACGAAGATGAAGAATTAGAGCAAGATGTAGAAGAGGAAGATGAAGACGAGGAAGATGAAGATGAAGAATCAGAGGAAGATGAAGAAGAGGAAGATGAAGATGAGGAAGATGAAGATGAAGATGAAGATGAAGTTAAGGAAAATGAAGAAGTGAAGCAAGATGAAAGGGAGGAAGATGAAGCAGAAGATGAAGTGAAGGACGATGAGAACAATTGTACTATACAGTAATATTTTTGTTTCCATTAAATTTGACAAAGATGGAAATTTAATTAGAATTATAGAAAACTGTCTATCTGTATATAGTTTTCATTTTTATAATCCTAAAATGACATCAATATATAATTACATACAATTCAACTAAATTTTTGCATTCCATTTTTTTAATATAACATAATCAAATTACACCATTATTCCGATTTTTTTTTTTTTTTTTCAAATCTCAATTTACCTCATTATTCCAAATTTTATTTCTTTCTTTTTTGTATTTTATATTGGGTTTTTTTTTTCCCTTTTCATATGTTAATACAGTGTGAACTTTTAAAGAAATTACAATATTTAAGTGATAATTCATCTTTTATTCTTAATGATTTCAAGTAAAGCATCCCTCTTTTTTTTTTTTTTCTGACAATTATTCCTCCTGCTATGGCTTATCAAGGTCTAAAGATGTATTTTTATGGTAAGTGGGATGTTGGAAGCATGTGATGGACACTCTCGAATAAATAATCAATAAAAGATTATTTGAGAGGAAACAAAACATTTTTAGTTGAAAGACGTTTCAAACTTGGTTCACACTTTTAATCGAACTCTCTTTATGTATTCTTCTCTACACATTTGGTTGCGTTTTCAATACTTTTGTATTGAAAACTTATAACTCACACCTTAGTTAGACACATAAAACACCTTTAAAGTCCTATATTAATTTATTAGTGTATCTAACTCTCTCCAATACATGACATTACCAACTCTCATCAATTAACTCACATCTTTTAATTCATTTATAACTTATCTAATTACAACATGTTTAATTTTCAGCATCCTCCCTTAAACATGTTTTCTGAAGACTCCAAGCAAAGTTCTCAACTTGTTAAATACATCAATTTTGACTAGCATCATGAAAATATCTGCAATTTGATCTTCAGTCTTCACATATTCAACTTGAACCTCCTTTCTTGAAGTACAGTCTCTGATAAAGTTAAATCTTGTATCAATGTTCTTGCTACGATCATGGAACACCAGATTCTTTGTTAGAGAAATTGTTGACTTATTGTCAACATGGATTACAGTAGCATCATCTTGCAAATTTCCAACTGTCATAAGCAAATTCCTTAACCAAATTGCAAGACAAATACATGAGGCTGTAGCAACATATTTTGCCTCACAAGTAGATAATGCCACAATAGGTTGTTTCTTAGAACTCCAAGTAAATGTAACCAACAAAGAACACATATCCACTTGTACTTTTTTCTCATTACCATCTCCAGCCCAGTCACATTACAATAACATTCAAGCTTGAATTCCTTAGATGAAGAATAAAATAATCCATAATCAAGTGTACCTTTGAGGTAACAAAGGATTCTCTTTGCCACTTTCAAATGAGTAATCGTAGAAGATTTCATAAATCGACTCACCAATCCAACCTGAAAAGAATATCTGATCATGTGCAAGTCAAATATCTCAAACTCCCAATGAAGCTTTTAAAATATGAAGGATCAACGACATCTCCTTCTTCATATTTGGACAGTTCTATCCCAATTTCAATCGGAGTTGTGACAGAATTATAATTCATCATCTTGAACTTCTCTAGAATTTCTCTAGTATATCGTTCTTCAAAATCCAAACTGTTTGATTCGGGACACCCTTTAAAACATAAATTTTAAACTAAAGAAAATTATCTGAAAAATAAAATCTCTAACACTTAAACTCTGTAAAAAGCTGATTAATGAAAAGAAAACTGTAAAACATGAGAAGACATATGAACTCAAATGCGGAAGCATTTTCTAGTCCCTTTGGCATTATCACGGATTCCTCTTATCAGTCGTCCGAGTATCCTTGTGCTTACCTGAAAAACATGTAAACATAAAGGATGAGTATAAATACTTAATACATGACCCATTACCGGGATCAGGCTATGCATTCACATGTAGTGAATGCTTGGGCTAGTGGGACAATCATACTGTAACTGCTTTTGAATGGCTAACTAAGACGATAACCTATCTCGCATTAACTCTATGTCTAGTGGCCAAATAGCACACCATCAAACATGGGAAATGAAACATGAACGTGAACGTCTAGCGGCCCGAAGGCACACTGTCAAAAATGAAAAAGTAACATGAACATAAACTTGTCGGTTCAAGCATGTCTAACTGCCCGAGGCATACTGTCAAACATGGAAAAGTAACATGAACATGAACTGTTGGTTCACACATGTCTTGCGACCTGAAGGCACACCATCAAACATGGAAAAGTAACATGAACATGAACCTATTGATTCGCACATGTCTAATGACTTGAAGGCACACCGTCAAACATGAAATTAGACTTGTCGGTTCCCTAAAATAAAACATGCGTCGAGACGAGACGGTATATCACCCTTACTAGTCTAATCATGCATTACATATATAAATTTTATGAGTAATACCACAACTCAGATCATAAAATAACATACAGATTCAAACATACTCAAACTTTTCATAATATTCATATAACAAAAAAGATATCACAACTTCCAAATTTGGAATCCATAATTAATAAATATCTTGATAAATCTAAATTAGGGCACCTGGTGTCACAATCGCACCTTCGTAAGGGTCTCAAGGAAATTGTGGAGCACTTGTTCTCGCCCTCAAACAAGTCAGCCAATCCAAATCTGAATAGCCGATGGCACAATGGGCGTTTGTCACAACCTCCAACCCCGTTCTTTAGCAAATGTTTTTAAAAACGGGTTTAGAGGAAAAGGTTTTCGCAAACGATTGAAAGCATGTGTAAACAATGAGCATTAGTCGTACAGCTAGAAAGCAATAAGCAACAACAACACGATTTTATAGCATACAACTCACTGGTATGAGGATATGATGATTAATCTTACCCCCATATAGCGCATTCTGAAGAAAAACACATCTTCCACCCTTGCATATGGAAATGGGCGAGTGGTCACACATTAAGAAAAATACATAGAAAGTAAACTACCTAACAAAAGGAAATACATAGGATAAAAGCATAGTAAAAAGAAGTGGTTGACTTCCCTGTCAACCGACTCTGCTTGAACTTAAAAAATTATTGAGCAGTTGCCTTGAGGTCTTCCATGCGCTCCCAACGAACTTCTCTGTCTTGGAGGCTTTTCCACTTCTCTAGGAACACTTATAAACCTGATCCTGCTCTTCCAACTCTATCACTTCTTCTAGCAAGATTTTCATCGACTTCTTCCTCTGTCATTCTCTTTGTCATGGCAAGAAGATAGGCCAGCACCCTTTGTTTGTCATGACATGGTCGGGATAATAGGGTTTCAGTTTACTTATATGAATGACAAGATGAATCTCCATCCATGATGGTAATTGCACCCGATAAGAGGCTTTCCCAACCCATTCGATGACTTCCACCAATCCTCTATAACAGCTCACGAGGTGATGTTCTCTTTGGCCTCGGCATCGAAACTGTCTTAGGCATAATCTCACTCGAACTTTGTCCCCTAGTAGGAACTCTCTGTGTTTAGGTTGCTTCTTCTCTTTAGAGGTAGGGACTTATGTAAACTGTCTGGCTCGACAACGTGACATTTTTCCAACACACACAGAATGTCTTGAGGGGCCTTCTCATTTGTGGTTTCACCTGACTCGTGGGTAAGGTCCTTCTCTAGTTGGAGTGCAGAGATCATCTTTATCCCATTTGGCTGTTTGATCTCAGCATGCACAACGGTGGGCGTTCACCCAGTGATTACTAAATAATTGACGAGAGGTATCGGTATTACCTTGTGCTCAAGCAAGAATTCCATCCCCAACACTACGTCAAATTCATCCATTTTGACGCTCACGAAATCGGCAGGGCCGCTTCAATCCCCCAACTTTATGACTGTTCTCTTCACTATTTCTGTAATAGGGAAGGCCATAGAGTTCACTGCTTTCATTTTACCTGTGTTTCCTTCCCAACAAAGATTCAACGGTCTGACTTCTATTTTGAACATAAAATTATAAGTGGCTCTTGAGTCGACCGTGGTGCTTTTGGCTACTCTATGGTTGACCCAAGCATCTACATATAGTCGGCCGCGATGCTTTTGGCTATTCTATGGTTGACCCAAGCAACTACATACATCAATCTGCCTTTTTGTGATTATTTTATTTCTCCCATACTCTACTGGAGGGCACCTAAAAAAATTTGGGACCCAACTCGTCGAGTTCCATCTTCCTCTACTTGTATATTCTCATCCTTTACCTGAAAAACTTTGCGTTTCGTGTTTGAGACCAATGAGGCTTGCAAAGCATTAAAGGTTGCTCGTTTTAGACATTTGTTCGCCTTGTGTTTCCTTTTACATATATAACAGGACAGAAGCCAATAAAAATTCTGCCCCTACCACGTATTTCCAGTCGTCTACAAAGGAGGTTTGTCGTCACTATTTCTCATTGAGCTCGAACCGTTGCTTTTTCTCCCTCTATTAGGGGATCTCGAGTGTTGCCTCATCTCTTGACATTCATTAGTTAAGTCAAATAATTATTCAGCCACTGCATATGCGGCTGGAAGATCCTGTATTCTCTGTAGATACAATTTTGTTTATGCCCACAGTTTCAGGTCTTCGACAAAACGAAATTTTTTTTCTTTTTCAGACATATCTCTTATTTGCAACATCAACTCGTAAAATTGTTTCACATAGTCCCTAATAGTGCCAGTATTTTTTGGATCGTCATCGGGACGATGTCGTGATTAAGTGGGGGAGAGTGTTGCAATCCCACGAGGTCGAAAGTGGATTGCATCCCCAAGTGTGTCATTAAGGATGATGACAGTTTCAGTGGGGGGAAAATGTCACAATCTAACTTTGAGATAGTAGATTGTGAACCCACTTGTGCAGACAGTGTAGTGGCGACACATGAGTGTCGACACATCTGGCAAAGATAGAGAATTGAGAGAACTGGCATGATGCAATTGAGGAGGATGGTGAATCATCCAACAAACAAATATAAGTGAGCAAGCATGACATGTTGAACATTAAGTGAAAGCACAAGCAACCATGTCACCGGTTGTGTCAGTGACAAGCTCCGTGGGGGCCAGTTGGGGCCCCAAGCCGTGACCTTGGAAGGTGGGGTTCCATCGATAGTTTGAATGAGTGACTCTACAGTTAGATGCATATTGATAAGATATGCAAACACATTGAATTTCTTATCAATTGGAGTTTAGACGAGTGCTCTACGTTGGTGAGTAACAATTCGCCACATTTTAAATGCAAGGGTGGAAAAGAGGAAATTGTTCGGAATGCATTATAGGGGGAGGCATGGTGTTTGCTCTCCACCACCTCTGGGCCTTATGGTCTAAGTGAGCTACCCCATGGCACATACGTGTATCATGGCGTGGGCGAGCATTACAACACAAGTGTCTTGGGCATCTTCCATCGAGAATGGGATCTCATGGATAGTGTCAAATGGCACGGGTGTGCCGACATTTTGCCCCTTGAAGGAACTCATTTTATAGAGAACCTTTGAGAGGAAGCGAATCGTCCAAATTCCATTTCGATTGAACGCATACATTTATAGTCAACAAAACAGATTATGCATCAAAAGATAAATTACAGCATGCTTTTGAAATAAGAAACAAGGTTTGGAGATTATACCTTTGAAGAACTCTTCTTCAAGTAAATCCCTCGAACTAACTCGTTCACAAACGCGTCGAAGAAGCACGAACTCTCCTCGAAGAAGTAACAATGAAACTCGAACCAAAAGATGGAGGACATTACCACTTAGTTACCTTGGAATTCTCGGTGTGAGAACCCAGAAGCAGTGGGCTTTGACTATTTTGATTTGGATGGTGTTTTGGAGTTGGAGGAGGAAGACGATCGAGGAGGTAAACTCTCTATTGCATAGAAAGACAGTCTCAATCGTTTAGTGAAGTAGGTCTATCGCATAGACTCTCTTGAAATCTTGTAGCATTTCACAACATGAATGCTTATCTACTGGAATAATAAAATAATATTTTTTTTCTTATTCTAAAAGCCACAATAACTAATTAACTTCCCACTAAGGGTGGTTAGAAAGAAAAAGGGATAATGATCCAATAATTAATAATTATAAATAAATATGATGACCAACTTATCATATTATATTTATAACCTATAGTTAATATTGCATCATATACACTATATACACTATAGTTCTTTTGCTCTATTTTATGGCATTTAATATAAATCATATTTATATTAAATTTAATAACTATAAATCTTATTCATAGAAAATACATTTGAATCATATTCAAATATTTATTCCTCTAATTAAACTAGAACATATCATATACATTATGTCAATTATATCATATATAATTGAATTAATTTAATTATATCATATATAATTAAAATCCCTCTTATTAATTTGAACATTTGAAATTAACCCAAAAATTGATTATCAACTAAATCCTTTGAGCTACTAAAGGGACCTTATGGACCTGTAGTTTGAAGCTCCAACAGTATGTGAATAACTGATTAAACTCTTTAATCATATATCCACCATCCGTTAATTGTCGGGCACTCCACTAAAGACCGACAGCTGCACTCTATGCACTATAGATATATTTCTGTGTCCATTGGATATAACCAATCAATAGTACGATGACCCTTCACAAATTGCTCGTAAGTACAGTTTGGCCAAATTACCGTTTTGCCCTATAGTTACATCTAACTCCTTAAGTACCATTGATCCCTCTAATGAACAATAGATCATAGTCCCACTATGGTTAAACCCTCCTCTGGCCAAGAGAAGGTGTGGCACCATATTGTTCAAGACTCGAAATTAGCTCTTAAAGGAGCAATTTATCTACTTACCCCAACTTTGGGGAATGAGTGAATTCCATCTGGTGTAGTTGAGTTCACAGCTCCCCAATCAGACGAATCCCCAAAATGGTAGGCTTGTTGAGTCAGAAATTTGACCACTCTCACCTATACTATTCTAAGGACCGCCCTCATAGGTAGGAGTTCACGACTCACTCAGGATTAAGCTCATGTTTATCTATGGTCATCCTAGTGAAATGAAAGTCCCTATTATGAATGACGTTATATAACGAGACTAAACATTTTGTGGTCTGGTCTTATACAAACTCCTTTGTATAGAATATCCCCGCTCGCATGTCTAATATGTGAATCATCAGGATCAGATCATTTGTAGAACTTTACAACATTTGTAATACCTAGAAAGCAGGCCATACTTGTAGTGTCACAAGGATAAGATACCCAGCCTTATCTATATACTTCAGACCATTTAGCTTATCACTTAAACATGATCCACCTGTATGTCTCCATAAAAATGTTTGAGTTACAACGATAACCATGGATGTTAGTTCATTGGTTTGTTAATAATGAAACTAAAATATCATATATTTCATAGATAGAGTGAATAAAATATCAAATATTATTAATCATAGAAATGTTTGTTCATACAAGATTTACAAACTATAGGACCCTATGAGATTTAGGGCATCAATCCCAACAATCTCCAACTTGTCCTAAAGCTAGTGGGGTGTATAAGATAATCCAATTACAAGTACACAAAACAATAAACTAGGGCACAACATGCCTAGTACAAGATCTCCCATTTGCACTTTTCCAGCCGTGGTCTTTCTTGTAGACCCATATTCTGCAGGTGCCCTTAAACACTGTAACCGTGAGGGCCTTCGTAAACAAATTAGCAACGTTGTGCTTCGAAGCTATCTTCGTGACAATCACGCCCCCTTGAAGCACAATCTCTCAGATGAGATGGTATTTCCACTCAATGTGCTTGTTGCGCTTATGACGAGGCTCACGGGAAACAGCACCACTATTATCACAATGAAGTGTGATGGGTTTTGACATGTCTAGAACTATTTCTAGACCAGTCAGGAATTTCCTAAGCAAAACGGCCTCCTTAGCTACTTCACAAGCTGCTACATACTCGGCCTCCATGGTGGAGTCTGCGATGTACCCTTGTTTGGTGTTTCGCCATACTACAACTCCTCCGTTAAGAGTGAACACTGATCTTGAAGTGGGTTTCCAAGAATCCCTATCAATTTGAAAATCAGAGTCAGTGTATCCTGTAAAGATCAAATTCTTAGAACCATACACAAGCACATAGTCTCTCGTTCTCCATAGATACTTGAGGATGTTCTTGACAATTGTCCAATGATCATATCCTAGATTAGATTGATATCTACTGACTATCCCCACTGCATAGCAGATGTCAGGTTTAGTACATAACATCGCATACATCAAACTGCCAACGATAGATACATAGGGGACCTGTCTCATTTCCTCAATCTCTTGAGGTGTCTTAGGACACTGTTCCTTAGACAAAGTAACTTCGTGCTTGAAAGGTAAAAGGCCCTTCTTGGAGTTCTGCATCTAACACTTTATCAACATCTTGTCAATATACGATGCCTGAGGCAATGCTAGCATTTTGTTCTTTCGATCCCGAAAGATCTGAATACCAAAAATAAAACGAGCATCTCCCAAATCTTTCATTTGGAATTAGGTCACTAGCTAGTTATTAAATGTAGTAAATAAGCCTATATCATTTCCAATGAGTAAGATATCATCTACATACAACACTAGGAAAACTACTGAATTGTTGATAATTTTCTTGTAGACACAAGGTTCATCAACGCTGTTATTAAAGCTATAAGATTTGATTGCAGTATCAAATATTATATTCCAAGATCGAGATGCCTGTTTCAATCCATAAATGGACCGATTCAGCTTGCAAATCTTTTTCTCTTGACCTTGGACTATGAATCCCTCGGGCTGCACCATATAACTGGTCTCTACAAGATTGCCATTTAGAAAAGCATTCTTGACATCCATTTGTCATATCTCATAATCATAATATGAGGCAATGGATAGGAGGATTTGGATAGACTTCACCATGGCAATAAGCAAGAAAGTCTCTTCATAGTCGATTCCCTCTATGAATGCATCGGGCTGCACCATATAAATGGTCTCTTCAAGATTTCCATTCAAAAAAGCATTATTGACATCCATTTGCCATATCCCATAGTCATAATATGAGGCAATGGATAGAAGGATTTGAATAGACTTCAGCATGGCGGCAGGCGAGAAAGTCTTTTCATAGTCAATTCCCTCTACCTGGGGATAACCTTTTGCCACCAGTCTAGCCTTGAAGGTATGCACCTTCCCATCAGCACCCTGTTTCCTCTTGTAGATTCATTTACAACCTATAGGTTTAACTCCATTAGGTTGATCTAGAAGATCCCAAACATAATTGAAGTACATAGACTCCATTTCGTGGTCCATGGCTCTGATCCATTCATCTCTATCAACATCCTCCATTGCCTTCTTGTAAGATAATGGATCCTCAACCTCGCCATCAGCTACCATAGCTAGGATTTCAGTTAAACCCATATAGAAAATAGGTGGGTTCACAACCCTCCCACTACGTAGAGGTTCCCTCAACACTTGAGATGGATTTGACCTACTAGATGAACTTACATAAACAACTCTTGTTGAGATACTAGGCTCTTCAACAACTCTTGTTGAAAATTCAGTAGTTTCTTTGGAAAGCTTATTCAAAACAATTTTGCTTCCAGGTTTGTGTTGCCTTATATGATCCTCCTCAAGAAACGTAGCATTTGTCGATACAAACACTTTGTTTTCTTTAGAATCATAAAAATAACATCCTCCAGTTCCCTTGGGATAGCGTACAAATAGGCATAACCTCGAACGTGGTTCCAGTTTCTTAGGATTAGCCTCAAGCACGTGTGCTGGGCAACAACGTATACTAAAATGACGTAAATTAGCTTTACAACCATTCCATAACTCCAAAGGTCTACTGGCAACACACTTCAAGGGAATGTAGTTCAGGATATAAGCTGTAGTCTCCACTACATAACCCCAAAACAAGTCAGGTAAGGAAGTGTAACTCATCATCAACCGAACAATGTCCAACAGGGTACTCTTTCTCCTTTCTAATACATCATTCTGTTGAGCTGTACCAGGTGCTGAGAGTTGGGAAACTATTCCATGTTCTATCATATAGTTTTAGAAATCAGAATCTACAAACTCTCCACCTCGATTAGATTGAAGTATTTTAATCATTATATTTAATGAATTTTCTGTTGGGATCGGATTGAAGTATCTTCAAAGAACGAGGGACTACATGCTCGTGTATGGAGATAAGGATTTGATCCTTACAGGATACACGGACTATGATTATCAGATCAATAGAGATTCTCTCAAATCGACATCGAGGTCAGTGTTCACTTTGAATGGAGGGGCTGTAGTGTGGTGAAATATCAAGCAGGGATGCATCATGAACTCCACTATGGAAGCCAAATACGTAGCCGCTTGTGAAGCAGCTAAAGAGGCTGTTTGGCTAAGGATATTCCTTTCAGATTTGGAAGTTGTTCCAAATATGGATTTACTTATCACTTTTTATTGTGATAACAACGGAGTTGTGGTAAATTCGAAGGACCCTTAGAGTCATCGTCGGGGTAAGCATATAGAATAGAAATACCACTTAATCAGAGAGATTGTGCATCGCGGTGTTATGATAGTTCGAAGATCGTGTCACTACACAATGTTGCTGATCCCTTTACAAAGGCTCTCACAGCTAAAGTGTTGGAGGGTCAACGGAGAGTCTGGGTCTATGGAACATACGACATCTTGTCTAGGGCAAGTGGGAGATGATACTGGGGTATTCCCTAGTTTATTGTATATTGTACATGTCTCTTGTATTGTACATTAGTCTCCCAAGGCATTATGACAAGTGGGAGATTGTTGAAATTGGTGTCCTAATTCTCTCGGAGTCTCGTTGTTTGTAATTATATACATTGTTTATGAATAAAATAAGTGTTATTTCATTTTTCGCATTTACTCATATTCAATAAACAAAGCTCCATGGTTATCTTATATAAACTCAAACATGTATATGAGATATCAAGTGGATCACGCCTTAAGTGATAACCAAAATAGGTCTGTAGTATAAGGGTTAAGGTGGGATACTTGATCCGGTTGACAGTACGAACACGACCCATTTTGTAGATGTTTGCAAGTGTTGTAAACTACTACAGATGGTAGATCCTGACCATTCATGTGGAGACATGCGACCGGGGGCGTCCTATACAAAGAGTTTGTATATGACTGGACCACGAGATGACTAGACTCTTTATATAATGTCGTTGATACTGGAGACTTACATCTCACCTAAAGGACCAAAGGTGATACTACTTCAATCTTGAGTGTTTTGGGAACTCCTGCTTTTGAGGGCGGTCCTTTTATTAGTATGGGTGAGAGGGGCCAGATTGCCAATTTAACATGCCTACCTTTTTGGGGACTTGTCTAATTTGGGAGCTAGGAACTCAATACACAAGATGGAATTCACTCCTTCCCCGAAGCAGGGGTAAGTAGATAGATTGGTCCCTTAAGGGTTGATTCTGGGGCTTGAACATAGTGGCCATAGCTTCTCTTTGGAAGAAAGGACTCAGTCATAGTAGGACTATGACCTATGTTCATTAGAGGGATCAGTGGTACTTAAGAAGTTAGATGTAACTACAGGGGGATAACGGTTATTGGCCGAACTATACTTACAAGCGATCTGTGAAGGTTTGTCGCACTATTGATTGGTTAAGATGGACACATAATATATTTGTGGTAAGAAGAGTTTAGCTGTCGGTCTTTAGTGTGGTGTCTGGTAGTTAACGGATGGTGGATCCCGTGACTAAAGAGTTTTGTCAGTTATTCATGTATGGTTGGAGCTTCGAGCTACAGGTCCATAAGATCCCCTTGGTAGCTCAAGGATTAAAGCTGAGGATCAATTCTTGGTGCTGATTTAAAATGTTCAGATGGATAAGAGGTAATTCGATTATATATGATATGATCGATATGGTGTATGAAATAAATCAAAGGGAGGATTAATGTTAATGAGATTTACATTAAGTGCCCTGGAATAAAAAAAGAGCTATGGTTTGTATGTTTCATGAGATGAAATACAAAAACTATAGGTTATAAATATATTATGGTAAGTTAGTTATCATTTATATTTATAATAATATTTATTATTTGATAATTATCCCTTTTTCTCTAATAAAAAATTGAGTGAGAGGTTGTTGGTGGTTTCATGGTAACCGTGAGATAAAAGGAAAAATGTTTTCCTAATTTTAATAAGATTTATTAAATGTTGATTTGAGATTCCCTCTCTCGGAAATTACTCATGGAATAGTTGTCAAGTAAATTAGATTTACTAACTGACAGCTTGGAGTTAGCTAAACGATCGTGGAATGTTGTTATATGATAGACCATCAGCTAGACGACTAGCTAAACGATCGCATAGCTTTTGCTAGACGATCACATAGCTTTTACTAAACGATTGGGCATCGACCTATATGATAGGTTGTTCCATCTCCCAATTGCTCAATCGTTTACACGATTGTTCTTCCTCCATTTTCTGCTTCAAACCAAGTCCACACAGAGCACACACTCTGGATTCTCACACCGAGAATACCGAGGTAACCTTCTTGGTGATGTCATATTCAACGCGACACAGTCGAGGTTCTGTAGAGGCCGTTCACTTAGTTTGAGTTCGATGTGATCATGAAGTGTAGCGGTCGTGTTGGATGAACGTTCGTGTGTTGCTTTGTTATTGTGATTGAGTGTTCGTGATCAAGGAACTTGAAGATGAGTCTACAAAGGTTTGTTGATTCTTCTCTTGATCATGTAGTAAAGCATGTTGTAATTTTAATTTATGCATAACCGTGGGTTTCCGTTTGTGACTGTAATTTTGATGTTCATAAACGATTGAATTTTGAAAAGATCCTTCTGCTGCTCATGGAAATCCTCGTTTCTGATTTCCTTCAATTGGTATCAGAGCCAGGTTGTTATGATATTCCTAATTTCAATTACGTTGTGAACTACTTTTACAATCTTGGTGGGTTTTAGGCATTTGTGTTTAATTGTTAAATGCTTTTGTGGGTGGCGTTGATGGATGTTTACGGGTTTAATTGCCTTTGGTTTAAAGCTTTCTTCAATTACAAAGTGTTAATTTGTAAAGGCCCCTGTGTTTTTAGGCATAGTTAACATGCTGTTGAGTCTGTAATTCAAAGAGTTTGAGTTAGTCGAGTCGTTTGTGATGAAGTTTCACAACATGGAGATATGGTTCTCAACAAAGAAGAAGACCAACAGTTGGTCGTATTGTGTAGCCTAAGGTAAATGATCATTGGGATTTATCTAAATGATTGTGTAGATTTTTCTATACGATCGTGTAGTATTTACTAAACGATCCTTTAGCTAATGCTAAATGATGGGATAAATCGTTTACTCTATCGCATAGCGTTGGTTGCCCGATCGCGTAGACGCAGGAGGTAGACGATCGTAGTGGAAGCATTTGATGCTCATCATTTAGTAAAAGGCGCGTGCTAGATGATCGTGTAGTTAGCTTGCCTCATTACATAGTTACTACCTACACGATCATGCGGTATACGATACGAAGGCNGTAAAAGGCGCGTGCTAGATGATCGTGTAGTTAGCTTGCCTCATTACATAGTTACTACCTACACGATCATGCGGTATACGATACGAAGGCGCTCGCTCAGTAATCGTTTAGGTGATGGTGCTTTGTGATAACGGGTAGAAATGCACGTTATCATAGTACTAAGTTCTTAAACAATGTTGGATTGTGTTGATAAAACATGTTAAATTGCGTCCATCAAGCATCAATTTCATAATATTGCGATCGCAAGCGTTCATCGTATAGGAACAGTTGATTTTTGTGTTTTTATGCAGAATACGCGTTGATGCAATGCAAGAATTGCGATCATGGGAAATCATTGGTCGAGTGCAACTTCACCATAAGGATTTGCGATGACTGTGTTCGCAATCATTTGCTTGAGAAGGATGGCCACAACTTGGTCACTGCAACATGGTGGGCGCATTTGGGTGAAAGGCTAATTAGTCGCGATGGGACAGAAAACTGATGACAGTCGAATCCGATTTAAGTTGACAACCGATAACGTTTACAAGTACATTCAGCTTTTTGGTGACAAATATTCGGCGCATCAGTCAGGAATTAAAGCCATCCCATCTGTACAATCATGAGAGAGAAGCTGTTGTTCACCTTATATGTTCACCTTAGAGAAGCACGCATGAGTAGTTAAACCAGTCGAATGGGTTTAGAAGAACTAAGCTAACATGACCTAGGAAGTTCATTGTTTGCGATTGTCTTGTTTTATGCTGTGCAAAATACCCTTTAGAGTTACTCGAGAGAGAGTCCAAAGAAAGAACCTAATGACTCGAGAGAGCAAGGTTAGAATTTGGACTCGAGAGAGCAAGATTAGAACTGCATAAACAAAAGATAGAGACTTAGAGATAAACTCTATTTGTCAATCTGCATCGCATGCATCCTAGAGATGGGAATGATATTATATGGTCGCCTTATTTGTGTGTGTGTCATTTTGTCATCACATAAATAAGAATAAAGGCTTATGTGTAGATCCTATAGACTTAGCGCATATATCACATGCGTTCTAGCCGTAGAAGCCATGGCATTCGCACCGAGAGGTGGTTTACTATTGTATGCATGTTGCATGATCGCATAACATGAACGCGACCTAGGAAGTGTTAGCCGAAACTTTTCTCAACACGTTCACCGCATACTCATCGCATTTCCCGTTTAATCAACTCTTTTCAAACTCCGCCGCATTTGTTTATTTTTTCATTAACACAATCTTTAAACCAACATTAATTGAGTTATCGGTTACCGCAAAGTTATCATAAAAATTTCCAACGCAATCTGTTTTCACAAGTCCCTGAGTTCGACCCTGGACTTACCAAAAAACTCAGTGAAATTTACACTTGGATTCCGCTAAGGAAACTTGAGTGCTCAACGCAATTTCATAAACACATATCATCCACATTTCCACTTTATAAAATTAAGCATCAATTTTTTGGCACTGTTGCCAGAGACTTCGGCAAAATAGTGTGCTAACGTTAATTTTTCTGATTTCTTTGCAGACTCTCAATCTTTGGCGAATTACGACCTGGAGATTGAGTAGACGTTTAGACAAGGATTGAGAGACCGCCAACAACAACCACAGACAGATAAGAAGAGATTGTGGAGCAGCCTGGAAACGAAGCACCAAATGATAACAAAGTCATGGCGAATCCAATCCTACTGGCAAACGATCGCAATAGACCCATTAGGAACTATGCATCACTAAACTCTATGATTTCTCTCCAGGAATCATGAGGCTTGCCCTCGATGGAAGCAGATTCGAAATGAAGCTGGTGATGCTGCAGATGATCCAGACTGTAGGACAATTCGGAGGAAGGCGTGGCGAGGACTCGCATGCCCACCTCCAAAGCTTTATTAAAATCTACAATACTTTTATGTTCCCGAACATCTCTGCTGAAGAAGTTCGACTAACTTTGTTCCCATTTTCTCTCTATGATCAGGCTAGGAAATGGGCATATTCTCTCAAACCGGAAGAGATCACTTCTTGGGAACAGGTCGGGAGAAGTTTATGAAGAAATATTTTCCACCCACTGAAAACGCCAGACGAAGGAAACTAATTACAAATTTTGAACAAGACATGGACGAATCGCTCAGCGATGCCTGGGCGAGGTTTAAAAGGTTTGTCAGGGATTGTCCACACAATGGTTTGTCAGACTACCTTCAAATGGAGATTTTTTGTCATGGTTTGAATCCCGCTTCACAGATCGTTCCCAATATGGCAAACGCTAATGGTCTGCTTGATAAAACGTATGACGAAGCGAATAATATCTTGGATCGTATCTCTAAGAACCATGAAGATTGGAGAGAGAGTGACCAGAGATTGAGACTCAAAGACAATGATGGAAATAATGGTGCTATTGCTTCACTACAAAACCAGATGACCGCAATGATGAACTTAATGCAGGGAATTGCGATCAATAGCCCAACACCACAAAACGAGCAAATCAACGCAATCATTCAAAACACCGCAAGGTGTGCGACTTGCGGTTATGGGCACGCGATTGAAGATTGCCCGCAAAATCCACAATCTGTTTACTTTGTAAAGAATAATCCCTTTTTGAATACCTACAATGCCGGGTGGAGAAACCACCCCAATTTTGCTTGGAAGAATCAGCAACAAAATTTCCAATCCGTGGAACAGAAAGAAGGGCCACTAGGATTCTTCCCACGTAACAACGGTCAAACGAGCAATCAAACAAGTAGCTCACAACCACCGCAATCCTCTTCCTTGGATAGCCAATTGAAGCAATACATAGAGAAAAACGAAACTGTGCTTCAAAGTCAGGCTACATCCATCCGCAATCTAGAATTACATATGGGCCAGATTGTGAGTGAGCTGAAGAGTAGACCGCAAGGGGGTTTGCCGAGTTCAACAGAACTCCCATACAACTCGGGGGGATCAGATAAAGAGCAATGTTAGGTTGTGAAATTACGAAGTGGGAAGACAGTGGAGGGAGAAAAGAAGGAGCTTAGTCAGACAGCTCCCATTACGGCAGAACCTGAAGTTGCAGTGACGCAAGAAGAAGAAAGAGAAAAAGAAGTAGTAGAACCAGAGGTTGCATCGACCTCAAAGCCAATTGATACGGGAGCCATGAAAGTATAGTTACCCCCTTTCCCGTAGAGACTAAGGAAGAAAAAGAACGAAGAGGTATAGTACCAACGCTTCCTATATATGTTAAAGCAATTACATATTAATATTCCTTTCAGTGAAGCGATTGAGGAAATGCCTACCTACGCAAAGTTTCTGAAGGATATGGTAACTAAGAAGAGGGGAGCTGGTAAGTTTGCCATGGTGGCATTAACTCAGATTTCAAAATTAATCATTCCACCAAAGATGAGCAATTCTGGGAGCTTTACTATTCCTTGCTCCATAGGAAGATTGTACATCGAGCAAGCTTTGTGTAACTTGGGAGCCAGCATAAATTTGATGCCTCTGTCAATCTTTAGGCAGCTGAATGTAGGGCAACTTGTGCCCACAACAGTGACTCTCCAACTGGCTAATAGATCTCTGGTGCATCTAGAGGGAAAGGTGAAAGACGTGCTGATAACCATTGATAAATTTATCCTACCAGCCGATTTTATCACTTTGGACTACAGGCCGACAAAGATGTGCCTATCATTCTTGGGCGACCTTTTCTATCAATAGGTCACGCCCAAATTGACATGCATAAAGGGGAAATCATTTTGAGTATCAATGGACAGAAGCTCAAGTTTAACATAATTCGTGCCATGAAGTTTCTGGATGAAAAATACCTACATGACTCTGATGATGACCAGAATTTAGTTGAAGAAGAAAAGTTTGATGAAGAGAATGCAAAAGAGGATTCCAGCGCATCCGTTGTTGCCTGTAATGCAATCACAAAAAAAAAAAGCAAGGAAGAAGAAGAGCAAACAGAAAAAGAAGAAAGAAAAACAATGCAACCTTCCCTAGTAGAACCACCAAAACTTGAATTAAAGACCCTACCAACCCATTTAAAGTACACATTTTTGGGGCAGAATGAGAAGCTACCAGTTATCATTTCCTCTGCACTCAACGAAGACCAGGAGAATGTGTTGATGAGCATTCTAAGGAAGCATGTGGGAGCAATTGGCTGGACACTCGCCGAAATTAGAGGAATTAGCCTAACGTACTGTATGCGCCGCATTCGTCTTGAAGAGGACCACAAAGAAACAATTGAATATCAATGCAGACTCAACCTTGTGATGAAAAAGGTTGTCAAGAAGGAGATCATTAAATGGCTGGATGCGGGCATTATCTATCCTATAGCAGATAGCATGTGGGTCAGCTCCGTGTAGTGTGTGCCGAAAAAAGGCAGCATGACGGTAGTCTCGAATGAAAATAATGAATTAATACCGCAAAGGACCATCATTGGATGACACATTTACATGGATTACTACAAGTTGAACGTGGCCACAAAGAAAGATCATTTCCCTCTGCCATTCATTGACCAAATGTTAGACCGTCTAGCTTGAAATGATTTTTATTGCTTTCTAGATGGTTATGCTGGGTACAACTAGATTATGATAGCTCCAGAAGGCCAAGACAAGACCACATTCACCTACCTATATGGGACCTTTGCTTTTCGCTGCATGCCGTTTGGCCTCTGTAATGCACCAAGCACGTTCCAAAGGTGCATGATGGCCATCTTTTCAGACTATCTTGAGGACTCTATCGAAATCTTTATGGACGACTTCTCTGTTTATAGGAACACTTATGAAGTCTTCTTAGCCAACTTGGAGAAGATACTGAAGTGTTGCGAAGAGATTAATCTGGTGCTTAATTGGAAAAAATGCCATTTCGTAGTGAAGGAAGGCATAGTGTTGGGACACAAGGTTCCCCGGGATGGGATGGAGGTGGACAAAGAAAAAATCGAAGCAATTGAAAAACTTCCACCTCCAACAAGCGTGAAGGCTATACTAAGCTTCTTGGGGCACGGTGGATTTTACAGACGCTTTGTCAAAGATTTTCGAAAATAGCAAGACCATTGAGTGCGTTGTTAAATGCTGACAGGAAATTTAATTTTGATAATTATTGCCTCAACACATTTTGAGTTTTGAAGAATGCGCTGATTACCACACCCATATTGATTGCGTCGGACTAGACAATTCCTTTTGAAATTGTGCGATGCAAGCAGATATGCGATGGGAGCAACTTTAGTGCAAAAGAGAAAAACAATCTTGCATCCCATCGCATTTGCGAGTAAAACATTAAATCCTGCCCAGACAAATTATACCACCACAGAGAAAGAGCTTCTGGCGGTAATTTTTGTGTTGGAAAAATCTTGAGCATATCTGCCGGGGACAAAGGTACACATCCATACTGATCATTCGGCAATAAAGTACTTAATGACAAAGAAGGATGCAAAGCCGAGGCTGATCAGGTGGGTTCTCCTCCTTCAAGAATTTGATATAGAAATAATTGACCAAAAAGGGACAGAGAACCGAGTTACGGATCACTTGTCTAGACTGGAAAATCTTGTGGTTGACTGTAATGAGTCTAAGGTGAGTGCAGTGTTCCTGGATGAGCAGTTATTCCATATTGAAGAATTGCCCTGGTATGTAGACATAGTCAATTATCTGGTTTGCGAGCAATTTCCTGAAGATTACACCTACCACCAATAGAAGAAGCTCAAACATGAATGCAGACATTATTATTGGGATGAGCCGAATCTGTATAAAAGAGGGGCAGACTAGATTTTTCGATTATGCATACCAGATGCTGCTCAACAACGCATATTATCGCAATGTCACGACTCACCATATGGTGGGCACTTTGGAGGGCAGCGCACCGCAACCAAAGTTTACAAAGTGGATTCTTTTGGCCTACTTTGTTTAAAGATGCAGCTGGGTATGCAATGAAGTGTGATCGGTGCCAACGCACAGGTAACATTTCATGGAAACATGCAATGCCAATGAACACCATCTTAGAGCTTGAATTGTTCGACATATGAGGGATTGATTTCATGGGACCATTCCCTCCCTCGAATGGTAAACATTATATTTTATTAGTCGTCGATTATGTCTCCAAGTGGGTAGAGGTAATAGCATGCGCCACAAGCGATGCGGCGGTAGTCTCCCACTTCCCTGAAGAAACATATTTTCACTCGTTTTAGCAACTCTCCCGTAACCATCATAATATGAAGTGTCCCACTTTCGTCAACCATAATATCAAGGAGCTGTTGCACAAATACAACATCCTCCACAAAGTGGCCACCGTATACCAATCCGCAAACGAATGGTCAGGCGAGGTGTCCAATCGGGAGATTAAGTGATCACTTGAGATGGTTAGTCGGCCTTTGCAAAATGATTGGCAACAAAGCTTTGATGATCGCATTGTGGGCATACCAACAGCATTTAAACCCCAATAGGTATGTCCCCATATGCGTTGGTATTGGTTAAGGTGTGCATTTGGCCTTTGGAGCTGGAATATAAGGCACTGGGGCGTAAAGAAGCTGGAACTTTGATTTGAAGAAGAAAGCAGAAGAAGCGTGAAAAATAACAACTGGTCGAGCTAGAAGAATGGAGGATTAAACGCATAGAAACGCAAAGATTTACAAAGAGCGTACTAAGCACTGGCATGACAAACACATATGCGGAAACAAACCTCCAAGTTGAGCAGAGGGTCTTACTCTTTTCAACTCACGTCTACGGCTCTTCCTGGGAAAACTAAAGTCCAACGTTGCGCTGCGACAAAATTCATATTTAGACAAGTATTTTGCATGGCGCGATGATTATCAAACGAAGACAGAACCGACATATCAAAGTTAATGGGCAGCGAGTAAAGACATATCAGGAGAAGGATGGCATTGCCAAGTGACTCGCGGAACTAAAGACTTACACAAAGCTTGCTCGATGTACAATAATCAAACGATCGCAATCCATCAGAGACGCAAGTTTTAGGAAGCATCAATTCTTCAATACTTCTCTACTACTCGGAATTCTCACTAGATCTTTTTCAATCTTTATCTATCCTTATTGTAAAAAAGGGGGGGGGGGGGGGGGGGGGGAGATGGCGATAACGAATTTTGTTTTTGTTTAAAATAATTTGACCTCTCTCTGTTTTTCTTGCAATGATCGAGGCACTGGATTTCAGAGATTTTACGCGAAGAAGCCACTTATCTCACTCCATCACCGCAACCAAAGAAGAGAGATCGCCGCAATGATGGATGCGTCAATACACAATGCGGGCTACTTGCTAAAGGAATCTTAGCTTATGCTTGAGGACAAGCATTGTTTAAATTTGGGGGTGTGATAACGGACAGAAAATGCACGTTATCATAGTGCTAAGTTCTTAAACAATGTTGATGCGTCGATAAAAAATATTAAATTAAGTTCATCAGCATCAATTTCATAATATTGCGGTTGCATGCGTTCATCGCATAGGAACAATTGATTTTTGTGTTTTATGCAAAATATGCATTGACGCAATGCAAGAATTGCGATCATAGGAAATCATTGGTCGAGTACAACTTCACCACAAGGCTTTGTGATGATTGTATTCGAAAATTTGCTAGAGAAGGATTGTCACAACTTGGTCAGTGTAACATGGTGGGCACATCTGGGTGAAAGGCTAATTTAATCACGATGGGAGAGAAAACTGATGACAGTCCGAATCCGATTTAAGTTGACAACCGATAACGTTTAACAAGTACATTCAGCTTTTCGATGAAAATATTCGGCGCATTAGTCAGGAATAAAGTCGTCCACATAGGTACAATCATGAGAGAGGAAGCTGTTTGTTCGCCTTAGATGTTCTATAAATACCAGAGATATCCTTTAGAAAAGGGGTTCACCTTCATTGTAGTTCGAAAATTCATACATTTCGGATCGCACGCCTTGTCCATAGTTTTCCTTTTCATTTCAAGCGGAGCAAGAAAAGAGTGGTGATGCTGGAGAACGCTCAGGGCAAACTCGAGAGAGAACCATTTTTTTTTTTTTTTGGGGCGTAAAGCAGAGAGGTGGGTCGACTCTCAGCGAGAGCAAGATTATCTTTTGGAACACGAGTAAGAAAACAAACAGAGTAAAAGCCTGGGCAGCAAGAGATTACTACCAGGCCCTTTATTCTATACTTGCATTGTTATTTTGTACTTTATCTTTGTATTTATACAATGGAAGTTCTATTTCTACATCTGTTCACTCTCTTAGCATGCATGAGTAGTTAAACTAGTCGAATGGGTTTAGAAGAACTAAGCTAACATGACCTAGGAAGTTCATTGCTTGCGATTGTCTTGTTTTATGCTGTGCAAAATACCCTTTAGAGTTACTCGACAGAGAGTCTAAAGAAAGAATCTAATGACTCGAGAGAGCAAGGTTAGAATCTGGACTCGAGAGAGCAAGATTAGAACTGCATAAACAAGAGATAGGGACTTAGAGATAAGCTCTGTTTGTCAACCTACATCGTATGCATCCTAGAGATGGAAATGATATTATGTGGTCGCCTTATTTATGTGTGTGTCATTTTGTCATTGCATAAATAAAAATAAAGGCTTATGTGTAGGTCCTATAGACTTAGCGCATATATCGCATGCGTTCTAGCCTTAGAAGCCGTGGCATTCGTACCGAGAGGTGGTTTACTGTTGTATGCATTTTGCAGGATCGCATAGTATGAACACATCCTAGGAAGTGTTAGCCGAAACTTTTCTCAGCCCGTTCACCACATACTCATCGCATTTCCTATTTGGTCAACTCTTTTCAAACTCTGCCACATTTGTTTATTTTTTCATTAACGCAATCAACAAACCAACCATTAATTGAGTTTCTAGTTACCGCTATGTTTTCATAAAAATTACCAACGCAATCTATTTTCACAAGTTCCTGAGTTCGACCCGGGACATACCAGGAAACTCAGTGGTATTTACACTTGGATTCCGCTGAGGAAACTTGAGTGCTCAATGCAATTTCATCAACGCATATCATCCAAATTTTCACTTCATAAAATTAAGCATCACTTTGCCATATCGTAGTCGTTTAGACGATCGTGTAAGGCTGTTGTTGTGCGAAGCGCGCTAGACAATCACATACCTTAATCATTTAGAAAAAGGTACATGATCATTGCTAAACAATCATTTAGCTCTGGGAGCATTGGTAAACGATAGAGTAAATCATTTGTTCTTTCGTGTAGACGATTGCGAGGAGTTTGGTATACGATGGTTGGAGATGCTTTGCTTTGCTCGGATGGTTCAAGACTCGGTTTTCCTGTTTGAACCAGAGACTCCTTGGTTTTGTAATAGTTAGCCTTACTTTTGTGGATTTGAGGCAATTTTACCCGGTTCATCAACATTTGTTTATTATACATGTGATGTATGGTGTTTATATGGAAAAATGTTTGAAATATAGTTTGAAACCCACCTTAGGTTGTGCAATCATCCATGCATCATGTATTATAAATGTTATAATCTTGCATGAAGAAATTACGTGAAAGCATGCACATGCATCATGAAATATAAGAGTTATATTTTTGCATGCAGTGAGCATTATCATGCATCATCCTTTTATTATAAGTGTTATAGTATAAGGGTGTATGGTAGCATGTTATGCCTATTTCGTTGCTCTTTTGTATAAGCATTATATAAAAGGTAGCAATGAATGAACAATGCATTGAGCATAACACATAAGCTATTTATAATCGTTATGAATGCCTTGCATGTGTTAGCTTTGCGTTGTGGTTTTTGTTGTTTTCGCTATAAGTGTTATAAAGGAAATTAGACCTAAAATCGATAAGAAAAAGTTGCATGTGGACTTAGGTTGAACTCAAATTTTTTTTAAAAGGGTTTTAAAATTGGATTTAGATAGACCTAAGTTCAATTAGTTCTAATGAGATTAGTAACCTATATTAATCTTTTAAAACAATTTAATAGGATTCAATTGATTGGCATAAAAGATTAAATTTTTTTTAAATCTATCGATAAAGGACCTTTTGTCTAAAGCGGGTTCTGTCTAGCTGACGGAAACGGAACACCCCTACCTGGGAACCTTCCTGGAAAGGTGAATTAGATAGATTTTCTATAAGCATGCGACAATTGGTCAAAGACTCCGTTAAAGAGTTTAATAAATGATGATCAAAAGTTGTTTTAACAATCCAAGGTAAAAGTTACTCTTGGGCAAACCTAAAACTCACTTAGTTAAAATGCTTCGCCGTACTTTTTATAAGTAAACTAAACCCCAGGCTAAAAATACTCAGTAGGAGGAAGAGATGTATTTGATATGTCTATGATTCCACTCACGTTTCTCCTTATATGTTCATACTGTGAGATTCATGCTTGGCCTCATGGTGCCCTGGGAGCATCCCCCTTTGGATGGTGTTTTCATGAGTCAATATCAAGGTGGACGAAGAGAGTGTTTATAGTAAGTGGGTGAAGGGTGTGTGTCAACACGTCCTATGGTCTTTGTCATTTGTTCACACCGTGAGATCATTCTGTACTCACTTGTGGAGCCCTGAGAGTGTCCCCCTTCAGATGGGTTTTGTGCAGTTGGTCAAGATCAAGGTGAACTCTAGAAATGGATAGGGTCACTACAGGTTTTTCCCCAATTGGATTTTTCCCTTCGGATTGGCTGCTTGGGGCAGATCTCTAGGGCCTAAAATGGCAGGTCACACTTATAGGACATTGTTAAGTAAGTTAATGATCTCTTGACTAAATCAATGATGATTAGTCATTTTAAGAGCAAGAGTTGTTCTGGTATTAATGACTAGTAGAGAACTTCTCAATTCAGAGGAGGGATAATTGACCTCCCTTCGGTGGCTTTGTCCTAAACCTTTGAAGCGTCATTGCGAAACTAGATGTCACACGGGGTTCATATTAGTTTTTCTAAAACTTTATTGGATGTTTTTTGTTTTACAACGGGTATTTGCTTAAAACATAACGTAGGTCAATGTGTTTTTCTTTTCAGCAACTCATTGGTATTTCCGTTTAATGCTTTTAATATGATCGATTACATACAGTGGAATGAATCGTGTAAAACGTATTTCGTGGCAAACGACCTCGAATTTGTTATGGTTGAGGAATGTCCTCAGGTCCCGAATCTTGATGCATTGCGAAGTGTTCGTAATGCATATGGGTTGTGGATGAAGGTTAATTTATGGGCCTGACTTCACATTTTGGCTATCTCACCTAATGTTTTGGCCAAAAGGGTTGAGAACATGGTCATTGCACGCAAGTTCATGGACTCGTTGCAAGATTTGTTTGAATGTCAGTTCTTACTTTCCGAGCACAAAGGGATGGATGAAACAATTAGTAGTGTCAGTTGTCCTGACACTGGTCCCACTACTCTCCAAAAGAGGAGGAAAGACAATAAATCTGATTTATTGGTCTTGGAGACGTGTTTGATAGAGAAAGATGATTATGCCTAGATCCTTGATTCGGGTGCTACCAACCATGTCTGTTCTTTTTACCAAGGATTCAGTTCTTAGCAAACGTTGCCACAGGGAGAGATAACTCTTAAAGTCTAGTGGAAAAACACTGATGTGTATGATTGATGATGTTCTATGCTCGAAATTATGCGATACTACTACTAGATATCATTAATTATGGATGTTCACGTAGTATGCCATGCGTTGTCACAAGTTTCCTTGTGATGGAACCAAGTGTAATTTCACCGCAAGTTTCTCGGTGTGATCCGAGGTCGAACACAAGGACTGTTTTAGGTTATTGCGGTATGTTCGTGATATATGCGACCAGGTTTTCAATCTTTAAAAGTGTGGTTTGTACAAGTAAATAAATTGCGGTAAAATAAAGTAAGAAGTAAAAATGCGATAGTAAAATGAAATACAATAAACCTAAGCTAGATGATACAAGATACAGGCTCATGATACAAGATGCTGGGGTCAAGGCTGGCTTCGAAGGTTATGCAAAGAACGTGGAATGCAGCGTCAAGTCTTATGAACAGAATAGAAAGAGAGAGATAAATAATATAAACAGCGTAAATTCTTAATTGCGTTGAAACTAGAAATACTGTTTCGCTCTTCTCTTGGCGTACACCTTTTAGTGATCAGCCACGCTCCCACATGTCTATGGTGAAACAGAGAATAAAGTAATGAACACAAGGTTGCTTCCATGTCTGGAAGTACTCCTCGCTTTAGTTAATGCACTCTTCTAACCCTCTCTCGATAGATCAGAATGGCATCTTCACTTCTGCTCTCACAGGTGAAGATGACGTCTAGAATGCCTTAGCTAAACGCATTTTATACCTTTAACAAAGATTAAGTACTTGTTTGATTCATATTAACTATCAGGGGATTAAAAAGACATCATGAAGAAAGTGATTAATGGAGGAATGGAAATAGACAGAGAATGGTATATGAAAGCTATCGAAACATTTAATATGTCTATTAAGTGTTTGATAAATTGTGTGTGAATGAGAAGATAAAGAGAAAGTGAAATACAACAATGAAAGAGACAAAACATATACAAATAAGTGCCAATGTCTTGGCACCGATTCGATGGAGATCTGCTTGCCGGAAAGGATAGATTCGATGGTAGGAAGAGCTTCCCTCTCAGGCTTGCTCCACCGGTAATAGGTTTCTGTACACACAGCTTCGGATCAGGTATTCGACAGATTAGATCTGAGACTCACCTCTCGGCCTTGTCTCATCTTCTTCCTGGATTTCTTCACTTAAGCACTCAGCTAAACCTTTTCTCTCAACAATTTTGCAGCAATTAACCTCGTATCAAATAGCATAAGTTTTCTCTGAAATCTATGGGGTATTTATAGGTGCAGGTCTTTGACTTTGGCCTTGTGGTCTCCACTGATTGTTATGGTAATTCCAAAGACAGAGGGATATTATTTCTCCTGTTATGCAATCAGATCGTCAATTTTGCACAACCGTTAGTTGTACACGTGTCTCAATCCTCCCCTTTTGCATTTCTCAGCTGCATCTTTCGATCGTGAGTTCGCATGCGATGTTGTCTTTATTACCGCCATGCGGTTGAAAGTTAGCTCTGGATCGACTGTCGCATTGTGCCATCATTGCGGTAATTGTCTCTTCATTGTTGATTGACAGGCGCAATGTGATAGAGATGTGTTGATCAGCTTTTCGTGAGCCTTGAGCGCAAGTGGTGACTTGGTTTCCTACAAAACAGAGTAAAACTCGGCTTGTCTTCCATCCTTATGGTGTTAGTGGGTGTAATTGCGATCATTTATAATTATTGTAATTCTAAGCTAATTTTCATACAATCGGTGCATATTCACTAACTTTTGGCCGTAATATCTAGATAAGGTGGCATAAATAACTTGTATTTCTACAAGTTATTAGAGTCGGTACTGGTGAGGTTGTTTCAGTTGTTGCTGTAGGCAGGTTGAAGTTCTTTGTTGACAAGAAACGTTATCTGTTACTGGATAGTCTTTTCGTAGTTCCTCATATTAAGAGGAACTTAATCTCGGTTTCTTGTCTCATTGAACAAGGGTATATCGTCTCCTTTTTTTCTAATAAAGTGTTTATTTTCAAGAATGGAATGGAGATTGGTTATGGTTTAATGGAAAGTAACTTATATGTACTAAGGCCGTTAGTCATAAAAGCCTTGTTTATTACTGGAATGTTCAGTACGACAACAATAGCTAAAAGACCAAAGGTTCCTCCTAAGGAAAATGCCCATCTTTGGCATCTTAGATTAGGTCACATCAACCTCAATAGAATTGAGTAGTTGGTGAATAGTGGACGTCTAAAGTGTTTAGAAGAAAACTCTTTGCCAGTATGTGAATCATGCCTTGAAGGCAAGATGATCAAACAACCTTTTACTGGAAAAGGTTACAGAGCCAAGGAAGCCTTGAAGCTTGTACATTCAAACCTCTATGGTCCAATGAATGTTAGGGCTCGAGGTGGGTATGAATATTTCATTTTTTTCATAGATGATTATTCATGGTATGGGTATCTCTACCTAAAGCAACGTAAGTCTGAAGCCCTTGACAAGTTCAACGAGTATAAGGCTGAAATTGAAAACTAGGTAAGAAGGTAAAAACACTATGATTTGATCGTGGTGGAGAGTATATGGACCTTCAATTCCAGAACTATATTATAAAACATGGTATTGCGTCTCAACTCTCAGCCCTAGGTACACCTCAACAGAATGGTGTATCAGAAAGGAGAAACAGAACCTTGTTGGACATGGTTCGGTCTATGATGAGTTATGCTCATCTTCCAGACTCGTTTTGGGGTTTTGCAGTGGAGACTACATACTATATCCTGAACAATGTTCCCTCGAAAAGTGTTTCTGAAACACCTTTTGAGCTATGGAGAGGCCGTAAAGTAGTTTACGCCACTTCAGGATTTGGGGTTGTCTACCATATGTGCTTGTGACTAACCCAAAAAATTTGGAATCGAGTTCGAAGATTTGCCTCTTTGTAGGCCAACCCAAGGAAATGAGAAGTGGATATTTCAATGATTCGAGTGAGAACAAAGTGTTTATTTCTAGAAATGCTATCTTCTTGGAAGAAGACCACATTCGGGATCATAAGCCATAAAGTAAGCTCGTTTTGCGTGAGATTTCCAGTGAGATTGAGGCTGCCAGGGTTCAACAAGAGTTGTTGAACAGACTGACAGATCAACAAGAGTTATTGAGGTCGGTACATCTAGTCAACCAGCTCAAGAGTTGAGACTGTGTCGATGTAGTGAGAGGGTTCTAAACCCACCAGATCGCTACATGGGTTTAACTGAAGCTCAAAATGTCATTTCTAATGATGGGGTCGATGATCCGTTGTCTTTTAAGAAAGCAATGGAGGATGTTGACAAAGATTAATGGGTCATGGCCATGATCTGCCTGATGGGGTAATACATATTGGGTGTAAGTGGATCTCTAAGCGAAAGAGAGGTGTAGATGGAAAGATGCAAACCTGGGAAAAGGGTTATACCCAGGTCGAGGGAGTTGACTATGAGGAAACTTTCTCACTTGTTGTAATGCTCAAGTCTATCCAGATACTCGTATCCATAGCCACATTTTATGATTATGAAATATGGCAAATGGATATCAAGACTGCCTTTCTTAATGGTAATCTTGAGGAGACCATCTATATGACTCAACCAGAGGGGTTCATAGTTCCAAATCAAGAGCAAAAAGTTTGCAAGCTTAATAGGTCCGTTTATGAGCTGAAACAAGCATCTAGATTATGGAACATTAGGCTTGACACTGCGGTCAAGTCATTTCGCTCTAATCAGAACATTAATGAGCCTTGTGTCTACAAGAAAATCATCAATAGCTCAGTAACTTTCCTGGTACTGTATGTGGATGATATCCTACTCATTGGGAATGATGTACGGTATCTAATTGACATTAAGAAATGGCTAGTTGCCCAGTTGTAAATGAAAGATTTGGGTGAGGCACAGTATGTTCTTGAGATCCAGATCATTCGAGATCTTAAGAACAAACGATTAGCTCTATCTCAGGCATCGTACATCGATTAAATGTTGATAAGGTACAAGATGCAGGATTTCAAGAGGGGTTTGTTATCCTTTAGGCATGTAATCGTTTTGTCTAAGGATCAGTGTCCTAAGACACCTTAAGTTGTTGAGAAGATGAGACAGATTCCCTATGCTTCCGTTGTAGGAAACTTAATGTATGTAATGTTATGTACCAGACTTGACATTTGCTATGCAGTAGGGATTGTCAATTGGTATCAGTCTAATCCAGGATTTGATCAATGGACAGCGATCAAGACGATCTTTAAGTATCTTCGGA
The DNA here is from genome assembly GCF_009727055.1 of Benincasa hispida. Lineage (NCBI taxonomy): Eukaryota > Viridiplantae > Streptophyta > Magnoliopsida > Cucurbitales > Cucurbitaceae > Benincasa > Benincasa hispida. Next base: position 57,535,532 of record NC_052357.1, read on the forward strand.
GAACGAGGGATTACATGCTCATGTATGTAGATAAGGATCTGATCCTTACTGGATACACGAACTCTGACTTTCAGATCGATAGAGATTCTCGCAAATCGACATCGGGGTCTGTGTTCACTCTGAACTGAGAGGCTGTAGTGTGGCGAAGCATCAAGAGAGGTTGCATCACGGACTCCACTATGGAAGCCGAATACGTAGCCGCTTGTGAAGCAGCTAAAGAGGCTGTTTGGCTGAGGAAATTCCTTTTAGATTTGGAAGTTGTTCCAAATATGGATTTTCATATCACTCTTTATTGTGATAACAACGGGGCTATGGAAAATTCGAAGGAGCCTCGGAGTCATCGTCGGGGTAAGCATATAGAGCGAAAATACCACTTGATCAGGGAGATTGTGCATTGCGATGATGTGATAGTCACGAAGATCGTGTCGGAGCATAATGTTGTTGATCCCTTTACAAATTCTCTCACAGCTAAAGTGTTCGAGAGCCACATAGAGAGTCCGAGTCTACGAAACATGCAATATCTTGTCTAGGGCAAGTGGGAGATGATACTTGGGTATTCCCTAATTTATTGTATATTGTACATGTTTTCTCTTATAATGTACATTAGTCTATCGAGGCATTATGAAAAGTGGGAGATTGTTGGGATTTGTGTCTTAATTCTCTTGGAGTCTCGTTGTTTGTAATTATACACATTTTTTTATGAATAAAATAAGTGTTATTTCATTTTGGCATTTAGTCATATCCAATAAACAAAGCTCAATGGTTATCTTATATAAACTTAAGCATGTATATAAGATATACAAGTGGATCATGCCTTAGGTGATAACCTAAATAGGTATAGTGTAAGGGTTAAGATGGGAGACCTGATCTTTGTGACACTACGGATATGGCCCGCTTTGTAGAGATTTGAAAGTGTTGTAAACTACTACATATGATAGATCCTGACCATTCATGTGGAGACATGTAAGTGGAGGTGTCCTATACAAAGAGTTTGTATAAGACCAGACCACGAGATGACTAGACTCTATATATAATGCCATTGATACTGGAGACTTACATCTCACCTAAACGACCATGGTGACACGACCTCAATCCTGAGTGTTTTAGGAACTTCTGTCTTTGAGGACAGTCCTTTGATTAGTATGGGTGAGAGTGACCAGATTGCCAACTCAACATGCCTACCTTTTTGGGGACTTTTCTTATTTTGGAGTTGGGAACTCAATACACAAGATGGAATTCAATCCTTCCCCAAAGCAGGGGTAAGTAGATAGACTGCTCCCTTAAGGGCTGATTTCAGGGCTTGAACATAGTGGCCACAACTTCTCTTTGGAAGAGAGAACTTAGTCATAGTAGGACTATGACTTATGTTCATTAGAGAGATCAATGGTACTTCAAGAGTTAGATGCAACTACAACGACATAACGGTTATTGGCCGAGTTGTTCTTACGAGCGATCTGTGAAGGGTTGTCGCACTATTGATTGGTTAAGATGGACACATAATATATTTGTGGTAAGGAGAGTTCAGCTACCGGTCATTAGTGGAGTGTCTGACAGTTAACAGATGGTGGATCTCGTGACTAGAGAGTTTAGTCAGTTATTCATGTACAGTTGGAGCTTTGAGGTACAGGTCCATAAGGTCCCATTGGTAGCTCAATGGATTCAAGCTGAGTATCATTTCTTGGTGTTGATTTCAAAATGTTAAAATTGACAAGAGGTAATTCGATTACATTTGATATTATCGGTATGATGTATGAGATACATCAAGTGGAGGATTAATGTAAATAAGATTTATATTAAGTGTTATGGAATAGAAAACGAGCTATGGTTTGGTGGTTTCATGGTAACCATGAGATAAAAGGAAAAATATTTTCCAAATTTTAGTAAGATTTATTAAATGTTGATTTGAGATTTCCTCTCTTGAAAATTACTCATGAAATAGTTGTCAAGTAAATCAGATTTACTAAACGATAGCTTGGAGTTAGCTAAATGATCATGGAGTGTTCTTACACGATAGACACTCAGCTAGACAACGAGCTAAATGATTGCATAGCTTTTGCTAGACGATCACATAGCTTTTACTAAATGATTAGGCATTGACCTATATGATAGGCTGTCCCATCTCCCACTTCCTCAATCTTTTACACGATTGTCCTTCCTCTGTTTTCTACCTCAAACCAAGTCCACACAGAGCCCACCCTCTGGATTCTCACACCGAGAATACTGAGGTAACCTTCTTGGTGGTGTCATACTCAAAGCAACACAGTCGAGGTTTTGTGGAGGCCGTTCACTTAGTTTGAGTTTACTGTGATCGTGAAGTGTAGCGGTCATATTGGACGAACGTTCGCGTGTTGTTGTGTTGCTTGATTGAGCATTTGTGATCAAGGAACTTGAAGATGAGTCTACAAAGGTTTGTTGGTTCTTCCCTTGATCATGTAGTAAAGCATGTTGTAATTTCAATTTTATGCATAACCGTGTGTTTCCATTTGTGACTGTAATTGTGATGTTCATATACGATTGAGTTTTGGAAAGATCCTTCCACTGCTCGTGGAAATCCTCGTATCCAATTTCCTTCATTTTCAACTTCAGTCTTGAACTCTTTGAACTTTTCAAAGGACTCAAACTTATGTTGCATCAAATAAACCTACCCATAACTTGAATATGAAGGAATAATATAACACGAAGGAGAAGACTGCAGAATCAATAAGCATTTAAACTACATTTAATTTGAGTTTTGACCATGCTGTACATATGATATTCAAAAGAAGGTTTGAAACAAATATTACCTTTGAAGATTCCTCCATAAAATCAGTTGAAAAACACTAAGATAGAGCTTGAATCACCGAGAGAGCTACCACTGAGATCTTCTTTATTATGCTCAAGCTGGAATGTGTGGTGAAAACACTTGAACAAGTTGAATTGATGAAGAACGAGAGTAGGGTTATTAGGGTTATCAATTCAGAAATGATCTTTTTTAATCTATCGCTGATCTTCATGCATGGAGCTTCAATATATAGGTAAAATCCATGCAAATGTATCGGGTTGCATGTTGGGCAGCTCCAGCTTGAAGACTAGCAATGGAATTTGGTGATTCTCCAATAAAAATGGTCTTTCACAAAAAATGGAAAAATCCACTAACTAATAATGTTTTCAAAAAACATTGTTATTTTAATTTAGTTTTATAAAATTAATTCAAAATAATTAATTAGATAAAACTAATTTTTAATTGATCTTTAATTAAACTTTTTAATTAAAAGTAATATTAATTTAATATCTAAATATTAAATTAATATAATATCACCAATAAATCATTTTTATATTTAAATCATAATTTAAATATTAATTGATTTTCCAATTTCATTTAATTTCTATTAAAATAAACGTTTATAATTGTATCATATACAATCAATCAAAAACCCGAAATTCATACATCAATACTCAATTTGTTATTCCAAATTAATGAGCTAGTAGAGGTACCTAATGGACCTACAGATCATGAGCTGCAACAATCTGTAATTAATTCGTTAAAACTCTTTAATCGAATTAATTACTATTCCTTAACGATCAAGACACACCATTATGCTCGATAGTTGCACTCTCCTCACTGTAGATATATTTCTTTCCATATAAACCATAATAAGTAAGTCGATCCTTCACAGGTCGTTTGTAATTATAGTTGGGTCAAAATTACCATTTACCCCTGTAAATATATCTCGTTCCTTAAGTTTCCATTGACCATCTAATGAACAATTCGATTCATAATACTGCTTATGAATCATGTTCTTCTCTATCATGAGAAGGCGGGGTCCCCATTATTCAACACCAGAATTCGTACTTAAGAGAACAACTTATCTGCTAACCCTAAAATGGGTTGGAGTGAATTCCATGTTACAGATCCTTAGCTATCCTTCTGGTCTTATCACCAAAATGGATGGCTTATTGAGAAGTGTTGTTGGACTACTCTCACCCATGCAGATCAAAGGATAATCCTTAATAAACAGGAGTTCATAGCTAGTTCAGGATTAAGATTAAGTTATCTTAGGTTACTTAAGTATGAAATAGTCATTTTGAACAGTAAACGGTCGTTATAAAGAAAAGTTACTATTCCGTGGTCTAGTTTATATGCAAACTCATTGCATAGGATGCCCTCACTCACACGTCTCTACTGATCTGTGGATCACATCATTTGTATTACCTTTACAAAATTGGCCGCATCCAATAGCGTTACTAGGATGAGATACCCAATTTCATCCATATACTTATAAACCATTTAGGCTATATACTATTAACTTGATCCTGTTTATGTCACCATATAAAGTTAAAATATTCATACTATAGCCATGGATATGTTTATTGGATTTTCATAATAGAATGCAAAATCAACAACTTTACTGAATAAAATACTCAATAATATTTTATTGATAAATAGAATATTTAACACGAACTGCGAGTTCTAGGACATCCCAACAAAACACAATGCAGAAGACTTAAAACCCATCAAACTCTAAATGATTCAATACAGAAAATGGAATTTGGAAATCAGAACACAACCTGGCTCTGATACCAATTGAAGGAACTCATTTTACAGAAAACCTTTAAGTGGAAGCGGATCGTCCAAATTTCATTTCGATTGAACGCATACATTTACAGTCAACAAAACAGATTATGCATCAACAAATAAATTACAACATGCTTTTGAAATAAGAATCATGGTTTAGAGATTATACCTTTGAATAACTCTTCTTCAAGTAAATCCCTCGAACAAACTCGTTCACGAACGTGTCGAACAAGCAGCAACGAAACTCGAACCAAAAGGTAGAGGAAACTACCACTTAGTTACCTTGATATTCTCGGTGTGAGAACCTAGGAGTGGTGGGCTTTGGTTATTTTGGTTAGTAGGGTGTTTTGAAGTTGGAGGAGGAAGACAATCAAGGAGGCAAACTCTCTATCACATAGAAAGACAGTCTCAATCGTTCACTGAAGCAAGTTTATCGCATAGACTCTCTTGAAATCGTGTAGTATTTCACAATGTGAATGCTTGTATACGGGAATAATAAAATTATATATTTTTCAACTAATGGTGGTTAGAGAGAAAAATGGATAATTATCCAATAATTAATAATTATAAGTAAATTGATAACCAACTTATCATATTATATTTATAACCTATAGTTTTAATATTGCATCATATACAATATATACACCATAGTTCATTTTCTCTATTTTATGGCATTTAATATAAATCATATGTTGGGAATGGTGTCCTAAATCTCCATGTAGTCTCGTAGTTTGTAAACTCTGTATAAACATATTGTTATTAATAAAATAAGTGTTATTTTATAGGCATTTACTCAATCCAAGAAACTAAGATCCAAGGTTATTTTATGTAAATTTAAACAAGTATGTAGAGACATATAGGTGGATTTTGTTTAAATAATAACCTAAATGGTTTGTAGTAGATAGATAAGTTTGGGTACCTTATCCTGGTGATACTACGGATACGACCCGCTTTATAGGTATTACAAGTGTTGTAAAGTGCTACAAATGATGTGATCCTGATCATTCATTTGGAGACATGCGAGCAGAGGTATCATATACAAAGAGTTTGTATGAGATTGAACCACAAAATGATTAGTCTCTTTATATAACACCATTGATAATAGAGACTTACATTTCACTAGGATGACCGTAGGTGACATGACCTGAATCCTAAGTGAGTTGGGAACTTCTGCTCATGAAGGTGGTCGTTTGATTTATATGGGTGAGAGTGGCCAGATTGCCAACTCAACAAGCCTACCATTTTGGGGATTCATCTTATTGGAGCTGGGAACTTAGCTTCACAAGACATAATTCACTCTTTCCCCGTTGTAGGGGTAAGTAGATAAATTGATCCCTTAAGGGCTGATTCTGGGTCTTGAACATAGTGGCCACACCCTCTCTTAGGAAGAGATGACTTAGTCATAGTGGGACTATGACTTATTGTTCATTAGAGGAATCAGTGGTACTTAAGGAGTTAGATATAACTATAGGGGCAAAACAGTAATTTGGTCCAACTATACTTACGAGCAGTTTGTGAAATGTAATCGCACTATTGATTGGTAATATGGACATGAAATATATCTGTAGTGTGAAGAGTATAGTTGTCGGTCTTTAGTGGAGTGCCCAACAATTAACAGATGGTGGTTATCGTGATTAAAGACTTTAGTCAGTTATTCATGTACTGTTAGAGCTTCAAGCTATAGGTTCATAAGGTCCCTTTGGTAGCTCAATGGATTCAAGTTTAGAATCAGTTTTTGGGTTAGTTTGAAATGTTCAAATTAACAAGAGTGAATTTGATTATATATGATAAAATTAAATTAATTCAATTACATATGATATAATTGATATAATATAGGGAAAGTATTTCAATTGGTAAAACTGTGGAAAATATTTACAAAATATAGCAAAATTTTAGAACTATCAATGATAGATGCTGATAGATACTGATAGACTTCTATCAGTGATATTGATAGACACTGATAGAAGACTATCAATGTCTATTAGTGTCTTTCATTAATAGTTCTAAAATTCTGCTATATCTTGTAAATATTTTGGTTTATTTTTCTATATTTAAAAGCAACCCTATAATGTATTTAATACATTATTAGATTGGAGGAATTAACATAAATATGATTTATATTAAATGCCATAAAATAGGAAAAGAACTATGGTTTATATGTTGCATATGATGCAATATTAAAACTATAGGTTATAAATATAATATGATAAGTTAGTTATTTTATTTACTTATAATTTTTTAATTATATGATAATTAATATTTCTTTTTCTGAATAACCGAACTTAGCGGGTGGTTATACACGGTTTTATGGTAACTGTGAGATAAAGGAAAAATAGTTTTTGAAATCATTCAATCAGGAAGATCTCACATAATTCACTATCGAGTAAAATGAGTTTTACTACACGATAGTTTTATAGAGACTAAACGATCAAGCGTTGAATCTATACGATAATACTCGTTTACTGAATGATTGAGTGTCAAGTCTATGCGACAGACTTCCTTCTTCTACATGATAGTGTTGCTTGATACTTGATCGTTTACTTCCTCCATCCCTCTATCAAAAATCATATAGAGCCCACAACTCTTGGATTCTCACATCGAGAATACCAAGGTAATCTTGCGGTTTTGTTCAATTGATCGAGGATCGAGTTTTACTCGCTGGTGATCAAGGAAGTTCCAGTTGCTTGTTGTGTTCGTGCTGTTGGATGCGTTGATGACTGATCGAGGGAAATACGTGAAGAAAGAGTTTTTCAAAGGTATTGTCACTCAATCCCTTGTATTTACTTAAGAAGCATGCTGTAATTTATCCTTAATGCATAATCTATTTTAGTTTGATTGTAAATGTTTGAGTTCTTTCACAATGGAGTTTGGAATGATTTGCTTCCGCTAAAAGGTCCTAGTTTAGAGTTCCTTCATCATATTTATATTAAATTTAATAACTATGATTCTTCTTCATAGAAAATACATTTGAATCATATTCAAATATTTATTTCTCCAATTAAACTATAATGTATCATATACATTATGTCAATTATATCATATATAATTGAATTAATTGAATTATATCATATATAATTAAATTCCTTCTTATTAATTTAAACATTTCAAATTAACCCAAAAATTGATTCTCAACTATATCCTTTGAGCTACCAAGGGGACCTTATGGATCTGTAGCTTGAAACTTCAACGGTACGTGAATAATTGATTAAACATTTTAATCACATTATCCACCATCCGTTAACTGTCGGGCACTCCACTAAAGACCGACAGCTACACTCTATGCACTACAAATATATTTCTGTGTCCACTGGATATAACCAATCAACAGTACGATGACCCTTCACAAATTGGTCGTAAGTATAGCTGGGCCAAATTACCGTTTTCCCTTGTTGTTACATCTAACTCCTTAAGCACCACCGATCCCTCTAATGAACAATAGATTATAGTCCCACTATGATTAAACCCTTCTTTGGCCTAAATAGGGTGTGGCGCCACATTGTTCAAGACCCGGAATCAGCCCATAAGGGAGCAATTTATCTACTTACCCCTGCTTTGGGGAAGGAGTGAAATCCATATTGTGTAGTTGAGTTACCAGCTCCCCAATCAGACGAATCCTCAAAATAGTAGGCTTGTTGAGTCAATGATCTGGACACTCTCACCCATATAAATCAAAGAACCGCCCCTCATAGGTAGAAGTTTACAGCTCACTGAGGATTAAGGTCATGTTACCTATGGTCATCCTAGTGAAATGAAAGTCTCTATTATGAACGACGTTATATAACGAGACTAAACATTTCATGGTCCGGTCTGATACAAACTCCGTTGTATAGAATATTCCCACTCGCATGTCTAATACATGAATGATCAGGATCAGATCATTTATAGCACATTACAACATTTATAACACCTAGAAAGTGGGCCATACTTGTAGTGTCACTAGGATAAGGTACCCAGCCTTATCCTTATACTATAGACCATTTAGGTTAGTACTTAAACATGATCCACCTATATGTCTCCACATACATGTTTAAGATACAACGATAACCATGGATGTTAGTTTATTGGTTTGTGGTTAATGGACCTAAAATGTCATATATTTCATAGACAGAGTAAATAAAATATCAAATATTATTAATCAGAGAAATGTTTGATCATACAAGGTTTACAAACTATAGGACCCTACGAGATTTAGGGAATCAACCCCAACACCCTTTACCATGGGCCAAGAGTTTGATGTAGCACCCAGTATGTCGTTTTGATTCGACAAGGACATGGAAGGGTCTAAGTCTAGATTATATTTGAATGGATGGATGTCTGGGAAGTACCAAGTTGGATTGTTGCCCATGAATCAGATGATGAAGGTTTTTGATAAGCGTGCCAGAACAGGAGAGAGAAAGCTAATGACATACTAACACTTGGGATGGGATCCTAATGCATCAGTGGGACTCGATAGTTCCCAATTGGCTCGATACTTGCTCGGTAAGCATTGTTTGATACTCGATCCTAATGCATTAGTTGTTCTGCCCAATAAAGCCTGGTATGCGATCATTAGGCCGGTAGAAGCACGATAGGTGCAAAAGTAGGCCAGTAGTGCCCGGTACGCATTGTTATATCCCAGAAAGTCCCGATAAGTATCTAAATCACCTAGTAAGCCTCAGTCCATAAGCCTGTTTTGGACCAACAAAGGGTTAGAACTCATCATGGTGAAGTTTCTAATCAATGTAAAAGAATGGGGGACGTTTTGTTGGAAACAAAAACGATGAAGAGTTTGGGCAAGACCGAACCAACAAATTGTTGGGGATGATGCCCTAAAGTCTCGTGTCCTGTAGTTTGTAAAAACATTTTGTACGAACGCTTGTGATGTATAATAAATGATATTTACTTCACTTCTTCACTTTGAACATTGGATGTTTTATTTGCTTTACCACAAACCAATAAACTAAAATTCCTAGTTGTCATTATATAACTTAAGCATGTATGTGGTAACATACAAGTGGATCATGTGTTAAGTGAAAACCAAAAGGGTCTATAGTATATGGATATAGGAGGGAAACCTTATCCTGATAATGCTACGGATGCGGCCTGCTTTTTGGAATAGTTACAAGTCTCGTGACTTGCTACAGATGGTCTGATCTTGATCATTCATGTGAGGACATGCAAGCGGGGGCATCCTATGCAAAAAGTTCTTATAAGACCTAACCACGAAGTGTTAACGTCTCGTTATATAATGCCGTTCATAATAGAGACTTCACTTCACTAGGATCACCATAGGTAACATGACCTCAATCTTGAATGAGTTGGGAACTTCTACTTTTGAGGGCGGTCCTGTGATTTGCATGAGTGCGATTGGCCAAGTTGCCGACTAAAACCTACCACTTTGGGGATTCGTCTGATTTGGGAGCTGGGAACTCAGTTACACAAGATGGAATTCACTCCCTCCCCGAAGTAGGGGTAAATAGATAGATTGCTTCCTTAAGGGCTGATCTCAGGGCTTGAACAATGTGGCACCACACACTTTCTCATGGCCGGAGAGGTGTCCACACATAGTAGGACTATGTTGTATTGTTCATTAAAGGGATCAGTGGTACTTAATGAGGGAACTTTTAAACAAGAGAATCCATGAGCGGAAGTGGATCTTTTCGATTTTATTGTGACAGAATTACCAAACATACATTCTAATAAATATATATGCATTGTAATACTAATTACTTGCATGCTTTAATAAATAAAATACAAAAGACTGAGAGAAATGTACCAGTTGAAGACTTTCTTCAATCAAACTCAGTCCAGTGGAAGCGAACTCCACTATGCTTTTTTATCATCCAGCAACCAGTTGCCTAACAACACCACAGTCGTCTACACGATCAGCAACGCACGAACCAATAGTTACCAGGGACGACACCACCACTCGAAGCCCTTGGTATTCTCTGAGTGAGAATCCAAAGGGTGGACATTGATGGAATAGGTAGAGGGAAGGAGGAAAATCGATCGTGTAGAACGAACAAGCAAGTGGGAGATAGTAGAAGACTATCGTATAGTTGGGTGCTTGTCGTTTAGAAAAAGGTAGACGATCGTGTAAGTTTAGCTAAGCGATTGTTTAGGCTGCTCGGCACACTAAGCGATCGTGTAGAAAACGTAAGTGATCATTTAGAAATCTCAGGTGATCCTTTAGTGCGTGGGTGTGCGATTGTTTAGGAAGACGGGCACTATCATATAGGCTCTTAATGCTATGCGTTCGTATACTTTCACACCGTGAGTTATTTTCTGTGTTTCTTACAAAATGAAAACAATTTTTATTTTATTCTTCAGTTACAAGAACTGAATTAGAACATCCCACTTTCGAACGATTCCAAAGAAATACTCGGCCAATTATCTCATAACCGCCTAATTAATTAAATAATGAATATAATCATATATATTCTTAACCTATAGTTTGATATCATATATCTACTATAGTGTTTTCTTCTCTACTTGATATAAATCATATTTATATCCAATTTTCTCCAAAATAATGTATCTCATACATTCAGTCAATCACATCATATATAATTAACCAGTTCAATTATATCATATATAATCAAACTCCTACTTGTCCACTTGAACATTTCAAACTGACCAAAAAACTGATTCTCAACTTTATCCAAGCTACCAAGGGGACCTTATGGACCTATGGCTCGAAGCTCCAATGGTACATGAATAGTTGACTAAACTCTTTAGACACGAGATCCATCATCCGTTAACTACCAGGTATTCCACTAAAGACTAACAGCTGAACTCTTTCTACCACATATATATTTTTGTATCCATCGGATATAACCAATCATGAGTACGATAATCATAGGTGCTTGTAAGTACAACTGAGCCAAATTACCGTTTTGCCCCGTAGTTACACTCACTTCTTTAGTACCATTAATCCCTCTAATGAACAATATAACATAGTCCAACTATGTGTGAACACCTCTCAGGCCGAGAGAAGGTGTGTGGCACCACATCGTTCAAGCCTTGGAACCAGACCTTAAGGGAGCTATCTATCTACATACCCCTGCTTCGAGAAAGGAGTGACTTCCATCTTGTGTAGCAGAGTTCCCAACTCCCAAATCAATAGATCCCAAAGTGGTAAGTTTGAGTTAGCGGCCTGGCCACTCGCACTCATGCAAATTAAAGGACCGCCCTCAATGACAGAAGTTCCCAACTCACTCAGGATTGAGGTCATGTTATCTATGGTCATCCTAGTGAAGTGAAGTCTTTGTCATGAACGGTGTTATATAACAAGACATTAACACTTCGTGGTCAGGTCTTATACAAACTCTTTGTATAGGACGCCTGCGCTCGCATGTCCTGTACACAAATTATCAGGATCAGACCATCCATGAGAAGTGACAACACTTGTAACTATTTTATGACATGCAGAAATGCACGTCACCTTAGGCCTTTTACTTAGAATTATGAAGGTTATTAGGCAGAATATGCGTCGATCATGATAGGAATTCACGAGAATATGAGTTTGCGTTGATCAGCATGTTGAATCTCTGCTAGCCCGTTATTTTGCGTTAATTATGCGTTCAATGTTCTATCTTTGTAACTAATGCAAGAAATGAATGCAAATGCGGAAATCGGACCACCGCATAGACAACCGCATATAGAGAAACTCTCCATTGCAAGGCAAACACATTAGATCAATGCTTGAATGTTGCGGTAATCAGCCATATGCATTCATCGCATGGGAATTGCGCTCGTCAGGTGATTGCGGTCATCATGTTGAGTTGCGGTATTAAGCAAATGTGGCCATTGAATGATTGCGGCTATGTGACAACACATTCTAATGGGATCAACGTAAGGTATGTGGAATGAACGTATCAACACATCTACCTTGAGAAAAACCAAAAGATGATGTTGAAATTTCACCTACCACGCCGTTAGTGGCAGAGGTTCAGAAAGGAAGAACGCAACGAACGTCAGACTCAGAGCAGTCCAATTAATGTTGTCGGCGATCCAAGCTCTATAAATAGAAGCCGATGAGCTGAAATTCATTTTATACAAGGTTTTCACCTAAGGTTCGCCTATGGCGGATCCTTACGATCTAGACCAACGCGTGAGAAGATGACTGAGAGTTCTTCACCTCATTAATTCATTCCGAATGATGACCAGAGCCTTCGACCGGAGCTATATCTCGAGAGAGTCAGCTCCTCTAGCCGTCCATGGCACCAGCGGCAGCCTTGACGCACATCCGCTGGGAGCAAATCTTTGCTTCCAGTCGGTCATTTCCTTTTCCTTTCTTTNAGCAAATCTTTGCTTCCAGTCGGTCATTTCCTTTTCCTTTCTTTTTTCATATTGTATTGTATGAAATTTTGGAATTAAGGAATTAATACAATTTGTTCGACTCCATCTCCATCTTCTTGCTTAGCATCTTTATGTTCATTGCAACACTTAGTGGGATTGTTTGGGTATTGCATACTTAGTCATGTGGATTAAAGATATGAAGCATGTAGCAACCCACCAAGAGGTGTGCATTGCGTGAGTGTGTGAGAAAATCTTATTTGCTTAGTGTGGAGCTGCGACAATGCCTATCTATAGGCTAAGTATTGCTTGTCTATGAGTAAAGTCAGCAACAATCAATTGCCCAGGAGGGTAAGTGGTTGGTCGAATTAAGCAAGGTATGCATTATTCATTAGGGATAGTAACAATCTTAGGTCAGCAAAGTTCATGCGGTTACCTTGTCCTATAAGCATTTCATTCATCATTTAGGCATACTTGGGAGAGTAGTCTAAAACACAAATCTAAGACTCGAGAGAACGGATTGAAATGCATAGGGAAGAATGGGGATCTTAGAGATAAGCTCTGTTTGCTATTAACCCATCGCATGCATCCTAAAGATAGGATACGATTGAGTACGGTCACTGCAGCGTTGTGTGCATTTCGCAGCATCGCATAGGAAAAGAGTAGAGACTTAGGAATAAGCTCTATGGACATTTTTGCATTCAACACATGCGTCCTAGATTTAGGAGCACCGCATCTCCATTGGAAAATGATTTATTGTGCATGAGTGTAGCATGAACGCATTGGCTTGCATTGACTAAGGTTGCCCTTGCAATCACTTTTAAGTATTGCAATGAAAACATCTCCACATTTTATCTATTTTCCCATACATTTATTTCATGTCAAGGTTTGTCGCATCTCTACCTTTCATACATATTCTCATTGCATTGTCTGTTAGATAGGAGTAGAAGTAGGATTAACTTAGCAACATCCCCTCTATTCTTTATTTAAACCGCTGCATGCACATCACCGCAAACATATAGCTACAAGTCCCTATGTTTGACCTCGGATCACCCGAGAAACTTGCGTCCATGTTATACTTGGTGTGAATGCAAGAAAACTTGTGGCAGGACGCATGGTCATCGTATACATTTGTTAACGCATTATTAGTCCAACGCATGACCATCGACGCATGACTATCAATGCATATATTAGGAACATGCATCGCATACTGTGTCCTACGGGATTTTAGTTGTTTAATAATTTGACTTCTAATTTCCTGCCATCAAGTTTTTGGCACTGTTGCCAGGGACTTGGCAGCTAAATGTTTCTTAAGTCTCTGCGAGCAAACTTTTTATCTTGGGAGTATTGCAGCTTGTGCAACTAGGTTGCAAACAATATTGAAGTGTAGGCGATGCGCTGAAAGCCCATGTTGACCCTAAGGTAGAAGGGCAATCAGTCGCAAGAGCTGAAGGTGATTCTAAGCACATGACGGCTGCATGCGCCCAACAATTGCTAGAAGTTCCAATGGTCAGGGCAACTTGACCTGAGCAGTTGAGAGCCATCTTCGGCACGGAAGACTCCTTGCAGTGACAACACTCCTATTTTTCCAGGACGTCTTCTACTCTATCTTTAAATTACTTTCTTAGTATAGGTTATTTTTATTTTCATTTGTTATTTTGGATATATGGCTGCTTCCTTGGTCGTGGTATGTTTGCTCTTATAGGTGCAACAATAAGTCTCCTCGGTTCGTAAATCAATGGAAGAATTCCTTTCACCCTTCAACACATGGCTTCAATCGCATGGATTCCAACGCATGAGCGCATGCGTTGTTCCGCCTAAGGTCTTTTCTTGTTATCTTGTATGCCTTATCCTTTTGAAATCCTTTCTTTCCCAATTGTGTTGTTTTGCGATGTTTCTATGATGGTACGTATAGTTCACCGCATCTTCTAACTAATCAATGCAAGGCACTCTTTACTTTTATCCTCTTCAAAATTTGAAAGTCTTAAGTTTGATTTTGTGCAAACCTTTGTTCAAATATTTATTATCGCATTCTTGTAAGTTTTTTTTTTTAGCTTTGCGGTGAGAACGTGTAAGGATACAATGTAATGTTATGCTATGTTTGTTTTGTATCGCTCATACACACTACTGATTGATGAATGCAATGCAAGTTCATGTCCCTGGAAACGGCGCCATAAACTTGTTGACTGAAAATTTGTGTTATCTTTATCTTTATATCTTTATGCACATAGACAATGATGAATATGAAAGATACAAGCTCATGTTGCCATAAACTTGTAACAGTAAAATGGAATGTTATCTATCTATTGCGCTGATGAATGAATGATGCTCTATATGCGCTCAAGTGCTTTACGATAAAGAATTTTTATGTGATACTACATTCTAAGTATATGTGTTGATAGTGATATGCTCGTATTATGCAATGAAGTAGTGCGTGTCACAAGTTTCCTTGCGTTGAAACCAAGTATAATTCCAACGCAAGTTTCTCAGAGTATCCGAGGTCGAACACAGGGATTGTTGTCGTTAAATGTGATACCTATGTGATACATGTGACTAGTGTTAATAATGAATAAAGAATTTTGTTTTGTTCAGAAATATAAATTGCGATGAAAGTAAAAATGCGTTGATAAAGTAAATTCCTAAACTACTATGATACATGATATAGGGGTCAAGGACTAGCTGTGAAGTTGTACAAAAGAATTGATGAATGCGATGGCAAGTCTTATGAATGAGGCAGAAAGAGAAAGAGTAAAGAGTAAAACAACGCAAGTTCATCAATCGTGTTAAAGACGCAACTAAGGTTCCGCTTTCCCTTGGCGTACACCTTTCAATGATCGGTCGCGTTCTATGGTGAAGCAGAGATGAACGTGATGAACGCAAGGTTGTTTCCATCTCTGGAAATACTTCTCGTTTTAGTTAACACATTCTTCCAACCTTCTCTCGATAGGCAGAATAACATCTTCACTTCTGCTCTCACAGGTGAAGATGTCATCGAGCATGCTTTAGCTAAACTTAATTGACTCCTTGACACAAATTAACTCACTCGCTTAATTCTTGCATTTTACCCTAGGGATTAAGAACACATCATGGAGAAAATGGATGAAATGTACGGAAAGAGACAGAAAGATGGTAATGGTGACGATGATAACATTTAATTCTAAAATTAAGCGTTTGATACATGTTTGTGAATGAGGGATTAAAGAAGATGAACATAGAAGATGAAATAGAGAATAGAAACAAATACGGAAAGAGTGTCAACGTCTTGACATAGATCCCGATTGGAGACTTGTGCTTGCCAGGGTGTGGATGTGGTGGAGAGGAAAGATTCCCTCTCAGGCTTGCTTTCCCGATAGAATTGACCTTATGCACAGAGCTTCAGCTTCGGGAATAGAAAGAATTCTTTGTTCGGAGACTCACTTTTCATCCTTGTCTCTTAGTTCTCCCGGATTTACTCTGTAAAGTCGCTTCAGACAAGCTTCTCTCCCAGTATATGCATGTATGTATGTATGTATTTCAGCGAATTTGAGGAAGCTATTTATAGGCAAGACATTGGCTCTTCGAATTTGTGGTCCCCACTGTCTAATTATTGTAATTCCTGCAATGGCGTAACGGAAAATTCCTCTATGCTCCATGATCAATCCGTCAGAATTGCACAACAAACAGCTGTACACTTGTTAGAATCGTCCGCAAATGCGTTGCTCTTCACATCTTCGATCGATCGCCGCATGCGGTGTTGTTTTTTATTACCACATGCGGTTGAAATGCGTTGATCGCTAAAGCTCATGATCGATTGTCGCATGCACCATCATTGCGTTGATCATCTCTTCGTTCTTGATCGATGGGCGTATGCGATGTAGATGCGTTGTACATTTTATCTTCGAGCCATTAACGCATGCGGTGACCTATTTCCTGCAAAATAGAGACTGAAACATTCTATCCTGCCATCGCAATGGTGTTAGTGGGTGTGTTTATGACATTTCAAAATTTTCGTATTTCTTAGCCAATTCTCATACTATCGACACAAATTTCCTCTCTTTTTGCCGCAATATCTAAATAAAACAATATAAATAACTTGTATTTCTACAAGTTATCACACCCCCAAATTTATATATATGCTTGTCTTCAAACATATCTTCAACTAAGGAAATTTCGCTCAATTCTTATCGTCACTTTGCATCGATTGGTTTCTCCGAATGCTCCACCTCTACAACATTACTTAACAACGCAATTTCCTTCCATCCTTTAACAATTCATCAACATGCTCTACTTTATTATTTTATACAACAAACCTCTACCCAAAAATTCCCTTCTTGTTTTGAGAAGAATGTTTACCTCTTCTTGCAAAAACAACTAGGTGCGTCTTTATGCGGTGGTTTGGTTTGTATCATTTTATTAGAGACTATTGATCGTGGTTACACCCTTCGTTTTGTCTTGCTCCCACGGGTGTCATACGAACATCCAACTATGGTTGTGTGACAATCTCAACTTCAACTCTTAATTTTCAGCTAAGTTTTACTTTTGCTAGTCAGAGAAGTTGTCTCTTATATTCTTATATTCTCTCTCTTTTTTTCTTTTCATATGGCGTCAAACTTGGAAACGTAACTTGGTTCTTCCATGGGTGACATGCGAACATCCAACTTCGAGCAGGTTCCTTTCACGACTTAACTCTTATCAGGTTGGGATTTTCCCTTGCGCTGACATTGGAGTTTTTATGATTTTTTTTTATAATAATAATGAATGCATTTTCCTAATGCTGACCACATCCACTTGATCGCATCTGCTCAGACCTTCACCACCCCCAAATTTAGAGATGCACAAGGTCTTCATTGCGTTGTTTTGGACAGAAAAGACAAAACACTTAGTCAAAATTTTGAAAAGAAGGTTTGAGCAGAGTCTTGAAATAGAAAAGGTAAAGCAATGCTATTGCTATGAATTATCTAAGTGTTAGTCAGAAAGTACAAAGTGTAAGAAATGTTGCTAAGGATATTCATATTACTCATCATGGCAGCATAATTAATAATGCAAAATAAAAGACAAGGAATATCGCAATAATTGACAACGATGATAAGTAAAGAGGCTAATGCAATTGGAAAGAATAGTTATTCAGTTGTATTAAAATTAACTAAGTATATAAAGAATTATAATTATCGCAACACAAAATTTAAGCATGTACAAAAAATCAAGGTATAGCTTTTATACATAAAAATAAGGAATGAATAAAATCAAGGAATGGCCGCAACAAAAAATTGTAGATTTATTGAGAAGGTAGCACACCCCCAAATTTAGAGTTGTGGCGGGGGCTCAGGAGGAGGATTTTGCGAAGGAACTCAGGAGCTTCTTCAAAATGCAGAGGTTACTGTAAATGCGGAGGCACCATGGGACCATGTAAATAGGCTGTCAAAAAGTTAATGTACTCATGGTTGCGCTCTGCCTTTTGTCTTTTGTTCAGGTGGATCGTGTAGGGATTGCATTGAATGTTGATCAGCATCTGCCGTGTCATCGCAACACTATGTTGCACCTCTACGTGGCTCTCTTGTAACTCCGTTATTCTTTGGCAGAAGAATTCTTGTTGATGAGAGAGAAGAGAACGCATCTCTGCTAAGTCAGCAGTTAGGTTTGCTATGGTGGGATGCGCCTACAATGTTTCACCAGCATCAGTTGGGGTTGAGTAGAAGTGCCTTCACCCAAATCGTGTGGGTCATCAACATGCGGCGATGGAGGAGAAAAATGCGGTGGAGATGAAGGGGATGAAGATGCTGCTGGAAATGCATTGGGTGAGTCGGGAGCAAGGAGGAGATTTGTAAAGTGTTCAGAGAGTGGGGACAGGGGTTCAGTAGGAGGGCTCGGAGGGCAAATAATCAAAGGTAAGAGGTGCAGGGTATTTGGCTTGCACATTATTCCTTCTTGAATTTCCTTCCTTTCTTCTTGTGTTTGCTTCTTTGGTTTTGGCTACTTGCGGTGCATTCTCAAAATCGATAAGGGCCTTTTAAGTGGAAGTTCGGGGCAATGAGAGGAGTCTTTGGAAGAATTCAGATCTTTTTGTTGATGGAGACCCATTGACTTCATGGCATATGGCTCCTCTTCTCAAATACCTACACCATTGAGAGCATAAGCTCGAAATTGTCCAAGGAAGAAATACTAGCCTGCTCACTGCCCACCAAAACCTCGAATTTGCTTTGCGATCAGTTGGCACCAAATCAATCGATGCTGTGCTATGGAATATGCGGCCATTACTCGATCCCTCGAAACTGTTTTGTCATGCGATGTAGGGATGAGTCGCCTTTTCACCAAGTACATCCATAGTCGCGCTTCCGGAACAGTTTGTTGGATGTAAGGGTTTTGATTCCTTTTAAAGATACCGACCACTGAGTGCCCGGTTGTGTTAATATTCTCAGCGCATCCTCCATTTTTTCTTCTTTGGGATTATCAATAATTTTGTTGCTCGGCACATCTGGGATGTCCTTCATCTTATATAACTCATTGATGTCCCTTGTGCTGAATGGCATGATCCCCTCTTTCATGATCACCGCATCTTTGGTGCCATGAAGTCGTCCATTGTAGAAAGCTTTCACTACCGTTGGAATTATGATGGATTGGCATTGGCAAAATGTTTCCCACCCATGCTCCAGCACAACACTTGTAATTAAATCTGGTAGTGGCGTTGACGCAAGAAAGAACCCTATTTCCATCATCATGTCATCAATTTCCTTCTTCTTTGATGGGCGTTCTTTGGTTAACGCAGGCTCACTGCTTTCAACTTTCACTTTTCCCTTTTCTTTTTTCAACGCAAGGCGGGACCTTTGTATTTGTTTTCATTCCCTTTCCTTGCGCTATTCTTCTTCTTCCCACTCAGCAATTTCCTTTCTTTTCATCTCTCTAATGCTCTGCACATTTGCTTTGCGCCGTTTCTCCTTCTCTTCCTTCTTCTTTTTTTCTTCCTCTTTTTCCTCTCTCATTTCTCTTTCAAATTGCTCCGAGGCCAACAATATGCACTGTTCATCCTCGAGCCTTTTTCCCTCTTCTTCTGACGAAATTATGTTGTTACAACGCACTTCTTCATCGTGTAGTTTTCTTGTAGGGTTGCCTTCTGCGATGATTTGTTGTGCTCATAACATCTTTTCTTGTTTTTCTTCTTCCTCTCTTCTTCTCCTTTCTTTCTCTTCTACTACACTTTGCAAAAATTGTGGGTCGCTTGCTGACCCTTACGACGCATTCTCCTTGCGACGCCGCATTAGAGGGGTAATGTCTGGATCCTCTCGGTCTTCAGTCGCAACCATTCTGATATGCATTGATGCCTCTTGAGGTTGCGCTGATTCTTTTTGTTGCGTCGACACCCCCTCTTCCACCCTTGCAGAGGTGGATTCTCCATCAAAATCCGGGCTTTCAACCTTCTTCCTCTTTTCTTCCTTCTTCTGCAGGCGCTTCTCTTCTCGCCTGTGTTCCCTCTTTTCACTCAATTTCTTTTCTTTCTTTTCCTTCCTTGGCTGGGCCTCTTCATCTTCTCCTGCCCTCTTCTCCTTGTTTTTATTTTTCTTCTTTCCTTCAGCCGTTTCAAGCTGCTTTTCTGCTTCCACCTCCTCCAAAGAAACCCTGGTGGATCCCTCATAGGATTCTGTTTGAATAGTTTCCTTAGGATTCGAAATGGCCAGAGCGCTTCTTCGCAAAGCTTCTTCCATCTCCTCCTCCGAAGGCAAGGGTTGATTAACAACTCCAGCCTCGGATAACCCTCCCTTCTTCTCCATATTACTCAAGATGCTCCCAAACACTTCTCTGTCGTCTCTTCTATTCTTTCCACTTTCTGATGACAATGTTGGGAGTGGGGCACTCTCCGTGCTTGACCGCTCTCGGATTTGGAGTGGTTTGGCTACAGTAGGCTTTCCCCGAGGCTTTCTAGTGATTCTTTGGTGGGTTTTGACTGAGAGGCAAGGTGGCGGCTTGCTGCGAGGAATGCCGCCTCCCTTGTGGTCACTTGGGCTAGGGAAGGTGATGAAGGTAAGGACGATGAATGTGAGGACTGCTCAGCCATGGCTTTGGTGAGTGATAGAGTTGGGAAAGTTCTTTGAGACTTAGGAAGAAAGTTCAAAGGTTGGGTATGTAGAGGATTTCGCTTAGGGTTTTCTTTTTCGCAAAAGATTCAAATAAGCTTTCTTAGACGAAGGAGGAGAGAATTTATAGGTTGGACCTTGATGGGCCCAACGCAAATTCTTCGTGGCAGGCTTCCTTCCAAAAAGCCTGTTGGCCGCGCTCCTTGCATTTATGAAGTAGCAGAGAAGGAAGTCATTTCATCTGCTAAGTCATCATTTCCTTGGAAGCCTAAACGATTGGACTACTCTCTTGCAAAAGGAATTTATTTTCTGTGTTTTATTCTGATGGGCGCAAGGTTAAAGATCAACACAATGCATCCGTTATAGCAAATGTATATTTGCTAAGGACAGCCAACAATGCATGTATCAGCGCAACACACTCCTCAACTCAGTGCATTTCTGGAGGACGGGTGCACGGTATTTCTACTGGTGCAACACTACCTCTACATAGTGCGTTTTTGCTAAGGACTGGCGCATAATACATACGCGCGCAACACACCCCTCAGCGTAATGCATTTATGTAAGATGGATGCAAAATGTATCTTGTTAGTACAAGGTGTACCCATCATCGCAATGCATACCAGATGTTTATTAAATTTTATGATTTTTATTTTTATTTTTTTCATCAACAACGCAAGTTGATAGGACTTTGCGATGTTCATTTTTCTTTTAGGTCAGTCATTCACAATGATTTAAAACAATGCAACTAATGCAGAAAAGTAAGTAAATTTGAACAAGGCATGGAAATAACGCAATTGAATTAAATTGGAAGCAAATTCATAAAGCAGTAAATGCTATTTTAAGAAAGTAATATTAACGCAATGCAGAAAATAGTAAAGGAAAACTGTAAAGAAAGCGATTAAACATAAATTTTAGAGATGTGGATTAAAAGACAAATTTCTCACGATTACCGCAATCCACACCTCCTGCAGGCAATCAAGCTTGCCTGTGCAATGTCATCAAGGACACTGTTCTTTCCCATTGGATCCCGGGGCTTTTGAGTTACTTGGCAGCATTCCGGTGTTCTATTGCAAAGCTCGGCTACCAATTGCATGACTTGGATCTCCAAGTTCCTTATTGAAGACGCTTGCGACTGCATGACAACATCGTTTTTCTTAATATACTGTTTCAGTAGGGACGCCAATGATGACGAATTCACAGAGGTGTTCGATGAGAACGGTTGGTTATGCGGTTGCCTTTGATGACTCTGATTCTGATTCTGGTGAAAAGATGGAGGATTTCCTCGATTCCTACAATTGCTGTTCTGATGGTTACTTTGGCTCCCTTGGTTGTGATTATGGCAACCTAGATTATAAGTGTTACTGTAAGGGTTGTTCTAGATAGCAAACACTTGTTGCAGGTTCGATGGACACATCTCTGCAACATGGCCCCCTCTGCATTGAACGCAACTTATTGCGGCCATTTATGTCAGTGCATTAGGTTGCGTTGAACTTTGAGAGAGAGCACCTTGATTAATTGCCATCGTCTGAAGGAGAGAGGTCACCGCGGCCATTTGTGCGACCAAGGTTGTCATTGTACCATCATGGTACAATGACGTTGATAGTTCTTCTTCTCTCGGGGCCTCTTCCCTCATACCCGTCATCCACAAAATGTGATCAAGGATGACCTTGGCTTCCATGTAGGTCTTATCCATGAATCATCCCGCTGCAGAGGCATCAACAATGGCTTGCATTGATCGATTCACGCCGTTATAAAATGTTTCCCACAATTGGGAATCCCGATATACGGACAATTTTTCACCAGCATTCTGAAACGCACCTAGGCGGTGCTTAGAGTCTCATTATCCATTTGCTCAAAATTGAGTGCATCCTTTCGTCTCCTTACATTGACGGCTGGAGGGAAGAATTTCTTCATGAACCATTCCACCAACTAGCCCCATGACGTGATTTCGTTTGGCTCCAACAAATGGGCCCACCTCTTTGCCTCATCGCTCAGTGTGTACGGGAAGAGGTAAAGTCTAATTCCTTCAGGGGTGACGCCAGGGATGGAGAAAGTGTTGCACATCTCCACAAAGCTAGTCAGATGGGCATGCGAGTCTTCTCCTTGTAGACGTTCGAATTGTCCCACATTTTGTATCATCTGGAGCATGACCGACTTTATTTCAAAGCGTGCGTTCTTCTCAACCATTGGTCTTCAAATATCGGGCAAGAAGTCGTAAAGATTGGGTGCCACATAGTTTCTCATAGGGACATTGTGGTCAGCAGCAGGAAAAACAAGGTCTTGTGCTGGCCGATTCGCCCCTTGATTTCCTTCGGGCCCATCGTTGTTGTTTGCCATGTTTACTCTTCTTCACCTGATTCTGTTCTGGCGTGCACTCGCATGAAAAGTACGCTCAATCTCTGGGTTAGCTTCGAATTCTGGATCAATTCTAGTACTTATAAACCATCAGCCTGCTCTTCGCGATAAACAGACAGTACAACAGAGATCTGTCCTGCAAAATACCACAAAAGTATTCAACACTAACCGTTACCAATCCCCAGCAACGGCGCCATAAACTTGTAAGGATACAATGTCGAGGTGCCCATCATCTTGGGTTGCCCATTTCTTGCAAAAGGGCGAGCACTGATCGACGTACAGAAAGGAGAACTTACCATAAGGGTCGACGATTAGCGAGTTAAGTTCAACATTCTCAATGCGTTGAAATACCAAGGTGATATGGAAAATTGTCAATATATTGGAGAACTGTAGGAAGATTATTGGTATGAGCCTCAAGAAGAATCAGAGGAAGAAGACTTTGGGATTGGCGCAATGTGGGAGGAAAATTGCACCGCAATACAAACTGAGTCAGGTTTTGAAACAATCAAGTTATCTGAACGAACAACGCAATGTACTAAGCAATCTTTAGAAGAACCACCCATGTTAGAGTTGAAGCCGTTTCCAATGCATCTCAAATATGTGTATTTAGGAGGCAATAACACTTTACCGGTTATAATCTCTGCCTCACTGAGCAAAGAAAAGGAGGAAGCACTTATTTAGATCCTTAAGAATAACGCAAAAGCCTTAGGATGGGCCTTAGCAGACATTCGAGGAATCAGTTCCTCGTTGCATGCATAAGATTCGTCTTGAAGAAGGAAAAACAAGATCTATAGAGAGGCAATGCCGATTGAACCCTGCTATGAGGGAGGTTGTGAAGAAAGAGATAGTGAAGTGGCTTGATGCAAGGATCATTTACCCTATATCTGATAGCAACTGGGTAAGCCTAGTGCAATGCATTCCAAAGAAAGGGGGTATGACAGTTGTCACCAATAGCAAGAATGAGTTAATTAAATCTGGCCACGAAGAAGGACCACTTTTCACTCTCGTTTATTGATCAAATGTTAGATTGACTTGCGAGGAATGAATTCTTTTGTTTTCTTAATGGCTACTCAGGGTATAACCAAATTACGATTGCGCCGGAAGAGCAAGACAAGACAATGTTCATGCGCCCATTCGGCACATTTGCATTCCGTCGCATGCCATTTGAACTCTGTAATGCACCAGGTACCTTCCAGAGGTGTATGATGGCAATATTTTCAGATTTCTTGGAGGATTCAGTCGAGGTATTTATGGATGACTTTTCAGTTTTCGGCAACACTTATGACTCATGTTTATCAAATCCTGAAAGAGTCCTAAAGAGATGCGTTGAAACGCAATCTATCATATTTTATCAATGCAAGGCAACATTGTTGAAGAACTTAATACTATGATAACGTGAATTTCTGCCCGTTATCATACCCCCAAATTTAAACAATTCTTGTCCTCAAGCATAAGCTAAAGATTTCCTTTAGCATGTCGACCGCAATGTTCTTTTCCTAGATTTCTCAAGGATACTTCGTTCAAATCCTATATACCACAGTTTCCTTAAGTCTTATTCAAGTCTCTTATTAAAATATTTCTAAGACCTATGGATCGCAAGCTTAACCTTCAAAAGAACTTTACTAAATTCCGGAACATTGCATGATTTATTTCAACAAGAAAACTTTTCCACCGGGGTGTCAAATGATTTTATCCTTGCATATTTATTGACATTATTATTTTTTCTGACCTTGCGCTGATCCAAGTGCCTTGCCTTCATTTTGGCTTTCCCCCACGTGTGTCATGCGGACATCCAACTACAAGCAATGTGCTCTTTCTCAGACTAAACTCATACCGTCTTGGTAGCAGAGTTGCGGTCATTTATTTATTCGTTTATCCTGGCGACTTACTTTCATTTTGGCTTGCCCCCACGTGTGTCATTCGGACATCCAAATACAGGTAAGTACCCTTCTTAACTTAACTCTTATCAACATGGGTTTCCCCATTGCGTTGACAGTGGAGTTGTTATTCTCAATTTTTTTTTTTAGAAAATAGCAAGGTCGAAAATAAATATCTCACCCCCGAATTTAAAATGTGGCAATGTCCTCATTGCCAAAAGATTGAAATAAGTTATGCGATGTTCTTAGAAAGCTTCGTAAAGAGAGTTTGAAAGAAAGCTAGCAAACCCCTAACTTCAAGAAATATTTCATGAGGTGACTATCTTAAAGTTAAGTTGACTCTAGTATATACGAAAGAAATAGAAGTATGTTTTTCATCATTGAAATCATAATTGGCAAAGAGACAGCATGCAGTAACCTACTAACGTTATCCATGTCAAATGATTGTGGTAATCAAAGAGGATGCGGTGATAAAACTTTTAAAATTAAAATGTGATGCGATAGTGCAAAATTTGAAATAAAGTTAGGGAAGAGTACACCCCCAAATTTGTGTTGTCGCTTGCATTATGTATTGATGCATCCTTCTTTGCGGCGATCTATCTTCTTTGGATTGAAGTGACGGAATTTGATGAGTTGCTTTTTCGTGTAACCTCTCCGCAATCTGGCGCCTCGATCGTTGCATGAAAAATAAAGAGAGGGTCAAATAATTTTAACCAAAACAAAATTCATTATCACAATCTCCATTTTTTTCTATTTTTTTTAATATAGTAGTAATAATAAGTAAAATGCAGATAGATAACTGATGATTAAAGTGTAGAAGGAATGAGAGTTCAAGAACCAAAAAAAGGGTATTCTGGGTTTTCCAGATTCACAGAGGTCTTTTCTGGCTGAAAATCACCCCCGCAATATGCCTTTGTGGTATTAGTTCATTTTTTTCATTCAGGACTACCGTAATGCAACCTTTTTCGGTACACACTGCACGGGGCTGACCGCTATCTGCTATAGGATAAATAATGCCCGTATCTAACCATTTAATGATCTCCTTTTTAACGATCTCTTTCATTGCAAGGTTGAGTCTGTGTTGATGTTCGATCGTTACCTTGTGGTCCTCTTCAAGACAAATGTGGTGCATACAGTACGCTGGGCTGATTCCTCAAATGTCGGAAAGCGCCCAGCCAATTGCTCGCACATGCTTCCTCATAATGCTCATCAATGCATTCTTCTGGTCTTCGTTAAGCTCAGAGGAAATAATAACTGGTCGCTTCTCGTTCTGCCCCAAAAATGCGTACTTTAAATGATTCGGTAGGGTTTTCAATTCCAATGACTAGGGACGATTACATTGTTTTTCTTTCTTCTTTTTCTGTTGGCTCTTCTTCTTGGTTTGCGATCATCTCTTCTTCCTTGCTTGTTTTTGTTATGATCGCATTGCAGGCATCAACGGATGCACTCACATCCTCTTCTTCATTCTCTTCGTCAAACTTTTCTTCTTCAATCAAATTCTGGTCGTCATCTGAGTCATGCAGGTTTTCTTCATCAGGAAACTTCATGACATGAATTATGTTGAACTTGAGCTTTTGTCCATTGGTGCTCAAAGTGATCTCCCCTTTATGCACATCAATCTGGGCATGACCTGTTGATAAAAATGGTCATCCCAAGATGAAGTCCAATATGATGAAGTCGGCTGGTAGGATAAATTTGTCAATGGTGATCAGCAGCCCTTCACCTTTCCCTTTGGATGCACCAGAAATCTATCGACCAGTTGAAGAGTCATGGTTGTGGGCCCAAGTTGCCCCATATTCAACTGCCTAAAGATTGATAGAGGCATCAAATTGATGATGGCTCCAAGGTCACACAACATCTGCCCGATGTACAATCCTCCTATGGAGCAAGGTATAGTAAAGCTCCTAGGATCGCTCATCTTTGGTGGAATGATTGATTTTGAACTCTGTGTTAGCGCCACCATGGCAAACTTACCAGCTCCTCTCTTCTTGGTTACCATATCCTTCAGAAACTTTGTGTAGGCAGGCATCTCCTCAATCGCTTCACTGAATGGACTATTAACATATAATTGATTTAACATATTCAGAAAGCAAGCGTTGGTATTGTACCTCTTCATTCTTTTTCTTTCTAAGTCTCTGTGGGAAAGGTGGTAACTACACTCTCACGGTCCTCTTCTCTGTTGGCTTTGAGGTCGACGCAACCTCTATCTCTATTGCTTCTTTTTCTCCTTCTTCCTCTTGCGTCACTGCAATTTCAAGTTCCGCCACAATGGGAGCAGTCCAACTAAGCTCTTTCTTTTCTCCCTCAACATTTTTTCCACTTCGCAATGTCACAACCTGACATTGCTCTTTACCTGATCCCCCAGGTTACAAGGGAGTTCTATTGAACTCGGCAGAGCCCCTTGCGGTCTGTTCTTCAGCTCGCTCGCAATCTGGCCCATCTGTAATTCTAGGTTGCGGATCGACGTAGCTTGACTTTGAAGCACCGTTTCGTTTTTCTCTATATACTGCTTCAACAGGCTCTCCAATGAAGAGGATTGCGATGGTTGCGAGCTACTAGCTTGATTGCTTGTCTGGCCCTTGTTGCGTGGGAAGAATCCAGGTGGCCTTTCTTTCTGCGCCATGGATTGGAAGTTTTGTTGCTGATTCTTCCATGCAAAATTGGGGTGGTTTCTCCACCCAGGGTTGTAGGTATTTGAAAAGTGAATATTTTTTACAAAGTAAACGGACTATGGATTCTGCGGGCAGTCTTCCATTGCATGCCCATCAAGCTAAATTTGGATTGAGCAATAAAAGTTTTACTGAGTTTTTGGGATTGATTCATGACATCTTATAAAATCCTAATGAAATCCCTAGTTCTACTTATCAAGCAAAAAGAATGTATCCTTTTGAAATAAAGTACGAGAAGATTCATGCATGTATTAATGGTTGTTGTTTGTTTAGGAAAGAACTCTATGATACAATTGTATGCCCCATTTATGGCACGTCAAGATGGAAACTTCATAAAAATTTAAAGGAAGGGGTTAAGAATGTTCAAACAAAAGTCATGTGGTATTTCTCCCCAATTCCAAGATTTCAAAGAATGTTTTGAACCAAAGAAATATCAAATTTTTTGATGTGGCATGCCAAAAAAATAGAAATATATGGTTTATTATAACAACCAAAAGATGCACTATCATGAAAAAAGTATACAATTTGTGGCCAGAATTTGGGTTAGAACCTTGAAACCTTTGTCTTGCTCTTTCCACAAAGGGGGTTAATCCACATGGAACTCTATGCAGTAGATATAGTTCTTGGCCAATGATGTTTGTGACATACAATCTACGTGTTGGGTTTTATGCCCTAAAACTCATAAATAGTGAATGTTATTAATTGATCATCATCAATAAAGAGTTATAGATGTTAAATCAATAAATTTTATTGTTTGTATTATTTTCTATTTTGTCTAAATAACCCTAATCCAATAAACTAACATCTAAGGTTGTCTTATGAGTCTTGAACTGTATGTGGAGACATACAAGATTCAATGTTCAAGATACAACCTAAAGGGTCTATAATATAAGGAAAGACTAGGTACTTTATCCTGGTAACACTATGGATACGACCCACATTTTATTTAATACAAACGTAATGATCCAAAGCATTCGTGTATGTGACACGCAAGTGGGGGTATCCTATGCAATGAGTATACATAAGATTGGACTGTGAAATAGTAACAACTAGATGTAACACTATTAACTAATTAGTTTTCTATTTTGATAGGATGACTTAGGCGACTTAGTCTAAATCCTTAGTATATTATGACTTCTATTCACGAGGGATTGTCCTTTCATTTGTATGGGTGAGGGTGGCCAGATCGCCAACCCAATATGCCTACCATTTTGGGGACAAGATCGAGTAGAGAGTTAGGAACATAATAATACAAGATGGAGTTCACTCCTTTCCTCCTTGAGAGTAAGTAGATGAGTGTTCCTTTAAGTGGTGTCTCTGAGATTGGAACACAGGGCTCTACCCTCTTCTTGGCTCGATAGGGGTTTTGTTTATTGGTTGGACCATAAAAGGTTGTTCATTAGATGAGCACTGGTACTTAAGAAGCCAGAGGTAACCCAAGGGTAAAACGGTAATTCAACCCAGTTGGAGTTACGAACACTCGTGAAGGACTAACTTGTTGGTATTGGTCTATGATGCGTTATTTTATGCGGTGAAATAATTAAATGAATTGCGATGATGGGAATGCGTTGTGCAACAAGTTTTCTCAGCAGAATCCAAGTATAAATTCTACTGAGTTTCCTGGCAAGTCTAGGGTCAAACTCAGGAACTAAGGAAAACGGTATGCAGTAATAATTTTTAAGAAGACTTTGCGGTAACCAATAAATTAAAGAGTTGTTTTGGGTTGTTATTTGCGGTATAAAATAAATGTATGCGGTGGAGTTATGAAAAGAGTTAATACTATGGAAGATGTGATGAATATGCGGGGAACGGGTTGAGAAGGGGTTCAGCTAACACTCCTTAGGATTGCATTCATGTTATGCGATCATGCAATACACATATAATAGCAAATCATCTCTCAATGCAAATGCTATGGCTTTTAATTCTAGAATGCATGGGATATATGCGATAAGTCTATAGGACCTACACATAAGCCTCTATTCTTGTTTATGCGATCACAATTGACATTCACACATACAAGGCGATCATATAGTATCATAACCTATCTCTAGGGTGCATGCGATGCATGTTCGAAAATAGAGCTTATCTCTAAGTCTCTGTCTCTCGCTTATGCAGATCTAATCTCGCTCTCTCAAGTCTTAGGTTCTTTCTTTAGACTCTCTCTCGAGTAGCTCTAAAGGGATGTTGGGCGCAACATAAGACAAGATAATTGCATGCAATGAAGATCCTAGGTCATGTTAGCTTAGTTCTTCTCAACCCATTCGATAGATTTAGCTACTCCTGCGTGCTTTTAAGAGAGTGAGCAAATGTAGATAAGCAAGTTCCATTTTATGATATAGAGTTGAAATACAAAATAACAATGCAAAATGAGAATAAAGAGCTTGGTAGCAATCTCTTGCTTCCCAAGCTTTTACATTGTTCTTCTCTACTATGTTCAAAAGATAGTCTCACTCCCGTGAGAGTCAACCCTCTCTCTGTTTTTCCACGCCTCTGGGTTCTCTCTCGAGCTGACCAGAGAAATCTGCCAGCATCTCTTCCCTTCTCTCACTCTGCCTTCTAAGTAAAAAGGAAAACTATGAACAAGGCTACTTCTATCTAAGGGATAATTATCTAGAGGAACCCTTTCACTGAAGGTTGCCTTCGGTATTTATAGAGCTTTGAGGTGAAAGGCTTCCTCTCTCTTATAATTGCACTGATGGGATGGCATTAATTCTCTGTCTGATGCGCCGAATATTTGGCACCAAAAATTTGAGTGTACTTGCTACAGTAGTTCGTTAGCGGCTTGTCAACTTAATTCGAAATCGACCGTCATCAGCTTTCTGTCCCATCATGATTTATTATGCTTTTCACCCAGATGTGCCCACCAAGTTGCACCGGCTCTATGTGGCAATCCTTCCTGAGCAAATATTTTCGAGCACAAATCACCACAAAGCCTTGCAGTAACGCTGCGTTCGACCATTAATTTCTTATGATTGCATTTTTCGCCTTGCGTCAACGCATATTCTGCAAAAAAATACATAAGTTAACTGTTTTCATGCGATGGACGCATGCGACCACAATATTATGAACTTAATGCTTTTTGGACGCAATCTTATATATTTTATCAATGCAAACTGCATTGTTTAATAACTTGGCACTATAATAACGTTCATTTTTGCCCGTTATCAGTCTATATTCGTGAACACAAAAATATATCTGTAGTGACAAGAGTGCAGTTGTAGGTCGTTAGTGGAGTGTACTCACAGTTAATGAGTATTGATTAACTTGGTTAATGATTTGAACTTATTAATCTCATATCGTTGGAGCTTCTGATCTATATGTCCACTAGGTCCCCTCGTTAGCTCGTTAGATGATACCTAAGAGGGTTAATTTAAACTGTTCAAATTCTATTTTATGAGATTAATATACAATTAATTATGGATATGTTCTATAATTAAATTGGAGAGCAATATTTTAATAAGATTCAAATTAATTCAAGTGAATTAATAGAGAGGTTTTGCATAAATACATGGGATGTATATGATAATTAAATAAATTCGGTTTAATGTATAAGTAATTATTTAATTATTGTGCAAATAAAAAATTAAATAAGTGTTATTTAATTGCACAAATTAAATAAGTGTTACTTAATTGAGTTAATTGATTAAATAAGTCTTATTTAATTAAATGAGTTAATTAAATAAATAAATATTATTTAATTAGTTATAGAAAAGGAAAATATATTGGAAAAGATGTTTGGCTCTTCTTTATATAAAGACCTCCCCATGGCCATTTGAGAAGACACACTTTGATTGTAAAAAAACTCTGACAATACAAAACTCCTTTGTGTTATTGTGCAAAATTTTCTCTAAGCCATAAATCCTTTTAACTCTCCAAAATACTTTTCTCCTCTCCCTCTCCCAATATTTGGATACCACCTATCCCTCTATTGGAATCCCAGAGAATAACGAGGTAACTCTCGTGGTAGTGTTCGTGATCAAGACCGTTTGGAGATCTATTTGTTTGAACCTTAGAGATGATTGTTCATGGCACTTGGGGAATCTACAAAGGGAAGAACCATGTCGTGCCCATTCTCTCTCCGGGCACGAGCAGGAACATCAAAATGAAAGACCGAAGACATGTACATGACAAATACTTTCCCCAATAGCATGCTAGTTTACGTGTTTATCCATTCTGTTTAATACAATGATTTTTTATTGCAAAAACCAAATCACAGGATGCAAGGCGATCTCACACGAGAACGCTTTCGTCGCGGGATTCGATCCCTTCAATTGGGATAAGAGCCAATTCCTTACATCTTCATTCTTTCTATTTTTCGAAACAAATCGTTTGGAGGTGGATTTTCATATTTTTTCATTATCGAATGTTTGAATTGTTGTTTTGCAAAATTGGATGTTTTTTATTTTGGCACTAGATTACTTTTTAATTTGATTAGATTATAAGGGTTCGGTGTATTTTTTTTGGGCAATTTAATTCATTCTTCGAGTTTGTAAGTCCACGTCGATTGATAGAGCAACGGTTGCTGAAGAGATTAGAAGAAATGAAAGTGTTTGGGACAAGTTCGGAGCCGAAAATGAGGAGGGAGCAATCTGTCACACAACATCGCAAGGTTGCAATCACAACATTGCAACGCTACAAGGCGGAGGCGTTGGACTGCAGTTGCAGCATTGCAACGCTGCCCATAACATTGCAATGTTCCAAAAATGGACGGCCAAGGCCGCACATGCGAATATCTTGACTGCTGGTCTTTTAACCTAATTTACTCTTTTGTAATTTTATAATAGTTATATTAATTTAATCAATTAATTTTGCATTAGGGTGCCAAAATCGATCCAATTTTTGCTATTTAATTTAATTGTGCGTTGGATGTATGTTTTGAATTATTTTTTGAATTTATATTACATATTGTATGTCATATATATTCAAAATTACCCACCTTAGGATAAACATGTACATGCATCATGATTAAATAAAAAGAGTTTGTTACATAGATGCATGATTGAATTAGCATGCTCATGCATGATATATAGGAGTTATGTTAGTGATGTTTGATTAACTTAAGCATGTCCATGCATCATACTATACATTAAAATTGTTCTAATAAATAGTGGAATGGTGTATGAAAATGGTTGATGTGTTTATAGATTTAATAATTCATTAACTTATAAAGAGATAGTGTTAATGAGATTTATTAAAATCTAAAATCTAGATTGCATACAAATGTAGGTCCAAATTATTTTAAATAGTTTAAAATTGACTTATGTTATTTCTAATGGGATTAGGAATAGGCTAATCTTTTTTAATTTGTTTTAATAGGATTCAAATTCCAATAAAATAATAAATTTATAAAATAATTGCCCATAAGGGACCATTGTCTAAGGAATGTTATGTCTAGGAGAGGGTATTTAAGCTGATAGAAATGGAATACCTCTACTTGGAACCGACCTGGAAAGTGAATTGGAAAAATATTTTTTAAGCATGCAATAAATGATATTTTATTAAAAGAGTTTAATAAATGAAATCAAGTATTATTAAACCATTCAATATAAATGTTATACCGAGCAAATGTAATCGACTTAGAAAATTCATTAGTCGGGGTTTTAACTAAGTATAATAAAATCCTAATAAAATATTAAAATACTTTAGTGGGAGGAAGTTGGTATATATGATATATTAAATTTCAGCTCTCACGTCCGCAAGAGTTCACAGCGTGAAATTCATGCTCGGGTTCGTGTCGCTCTGGGAGTGGATTCCCTTCGGAGAGTAATTGCATGGGTCATTAACTAGGGGAATGTGGAAAGTATTCATAGTAAGTACGAGAGGGATGCATGTCAACGTATCTCACGGTCTCTGCCATTAGGTTGCACCGTGAGATTCCTATGGTCTACCTGCGTGTTGTCCTAGAGCGACCATCCCTTTGGAGTGCCTCATAATAGAGGTCGAAAGAACGCAACTTCAACAATGGATAGGGTTTCTTAGGTTAATCTTCAATAGTTGTCTTTCTCTTTGGTAGCCTATTGAAGCGTACTTCTGGATCCAAAAATGAGAGGGTCACACTTACGGGATGAATTAAGTTAGTTAATGAATCCTTGACCAAAATAATAGTACCTAAAAACTATAGGAATCAGAGTTATTTTGGTATTAGTAATTGATTGAGATTGTCTCAATTCACGAGACAAGTAGTTGATCAGCCTTTGGTAGTTGTTGCTCCAAACCTTTGAAGTATTGTTGCAAAAAATAAAATCAAAATTTTAGTTAGGGTTCTTTGATTTAATGTGTTTTTTGCTAAATTAATTGGATAATTAAGTAATAGGTTATGACAAAGATAACTAATAAGGTCAATTGATTATTATATGTTTCACCACATCTTCCACAATCTTATCTTTGGTTAAAAATGAGAAATTAACTGGTGAAAACTATGCAATGTGAAAATTTAGTTTGAATACGATTCTTGTTGTTGATGATTTGCTATTTGTCTTGATAGAGGAATGTCCTCTAATGCCCGCTCGAATGCATCTAAGTGTTGAAGGATGCTTATGACCATTGAACGAAGGCCAATGACAAGGCCTGAGTTTATATTTTGGCAAGTCTGTATGACATTCTTACCAATAAGCATGTGGCCATGATGATTGCACTCAGATCATGGAGTCCCTCTAGGAGATGTTTAGATAACGGTCCGCTCCGACCCAACATGAGGCTCTCAAGTACATTTATAGTGTGTGCATGAAAGAGAGCCAATCAGTGAGAGAACATGTTCTCGCCTTGATGGACCATTTTATTGTCACTGAATTGAATGGTGCGGTCATAGACGAGCAGAGTCAGGTGTCCTTTATTTTGGAATCTCTATCGAAAAGTTTTCTTCAATTGGTAGCAATCCGGTAATGAACAAAATACAGTACAATCTGACTACCCTTCTGAACGGGTTACAGACTTTTCAGTCTCTTATGAATGATAAGGGACCAATACTAAGAGAGGCAAATTCCAAAAAGTTCCATAAGGGTTCATCCTTTGAAACTAAGTCCGTTTCTTCAACTTCTGGTACTAAAAAGATCAAGAAAAAGAAAGAATGGAAGGGAAGGATCCCGCTGCTGGTAAAGATAAAGGCAAAGCTAAGGCTGACAAGGGTAAATGCTTCCATGTAATGTGGATGGACACTGGAAATGCAATTTCCCCAAGTACCTTGCTGAGAATAAGAAGGAGAAGGAAGGTAAATATGATTTTCTAGTCTTGGAAACTTGTTTAATGAAAAATGACCATGATGCATGGATACTTTATTCTAGAACTATTAATCATGTTTTTTTCTTCTTTACAAGAAATTAGTTCCTTTCAACAGCTAGGAGAGGGTGAAATGACGCTCAAGGTTATAACGAGAAACGCCATTTCAGTTCATGCAGTGGGAGCTGCTAAGTCGTCTTTTGGAAATAGATTTTTATTTCTAGAAAAATTATACCTTGTTCCTAAAATGAAGAGCAACCTTGTTTCTATTTTTGTTTAATTGAATAATCATACTCGGTTTTTTTTAATTCAAATGAAGTGTTCATTATAAAAAATGGTGTGACTATTTGATCAGCTAAACTAGAAGACAATTTATATGCGTTAAGACCAACTGAATAAAAAAACATTTTTAAATCATGAGATGGTTAAAACTGCTAATACTCAAATTAAAAGGCGAAAAACTTCTCCAAGTCACAATGAAACATATCTTTGGAATTTAAGATTAGGCCACTATATCTCAATAGGATCAGGAGATTAGTAAAGAATGGACTTCTAAGATAGTTAAAAGATGATTCATTACCTCCATGTGAATCCTACCTCGAAGAAAAAATGACTAAAAGACCTTTTAGTGGAAAAGATTATAGAGCCAAAGAGCACTTAGAGCTCATACATCTACATCTATGTGGTTCGATGAATGTAAAGGCTGAAGAGGGTACGAATACTTCATTTATTTTATAGATGACTATACGGGGTATCGTTACTATTGATTTTTTTTGAATTGTCGATTGCGGCGGATGTAAGGTAATGCCGTCGCAAAGGACCGAATGATGATGTGTGATGATGTTGATGCACTTGTAGTATGTGTTCATGTAGTACGTTCGTGTCACAAGTTTTCTTACGCTGGAACCAAGTATAATTCCATCGAAACTTTCTCAGAGTGATATGTGGTCGAACATGGGATTACGATGCTAGATGCGATATTAATGTGATACATGCGACCGAAAAACAAAATAATAATGTGTTGTATTTAAAAAGTAAAATGCGACGACAAACAAATAAATAAACAAATAAATAAATATTGTGAAGATGTGCAAGTGTCTGATGGAATGCGATGGCAAGTCTTACGAAATGTGTCAGAAAGAGAACAAGTTGGGGGAAAGGACATCGCAAGTTCGTCAATCCTGTTGAGGACGCAACTAAGGTTCTACTTTCCCTTGGTTTACACCTCTCGGTGATCGGCCACGTTACCATATCTCAATTGTGAATCTGGGATGAACATTACGAACGCAAGGTTGTTTCCATCTTTAGAAATACTTCTTTCTTTAGTTAACGCATTCTATCAACCTTCTTTCAAGAGGAGGATTGACATCTTCACTGTTGCTTTCACAGGTGAAGATGTCGTTGAGCATGCGTTAGCTAAACTTAGCTAATTTCTTCAACAAGGATTAACTTACTCGCTTAATCCTTCCCCCTTACCCTGGAGGATTAGTTACACATGATGAGAGAAATGGACGATGAATGTATGGTGGAGAACAAAGAGATGAAGATGAATATGATAATGATATTAAAAGATAAAACGTTTATTACAAATAGTTGAATGAAAGATTAGAAATAAATCATAGTTTATGAACAGAAAGTGAGAACAAATGCGGTCAGCGTGTCACTGTCTTGACACGGATCCCAAACGAAGTTGATTTGCTTGTCGGCTGATGCTTAATTTTATGAAGTAGAAATGTGGATGCTATGCGTTGATGAAATTTTGTTGTGCACTCAAGTTTCCCTAGCGGAATCAAAGTGTAAATTTCTTTGAGTTTCCTGGTAAGTCTAGGGTCGAACATAGGGACATGTTAAAACAGATTGTGTTGGTAAATTTTATGAAAACCTTGCGGTGACCAAGTAAATAAATCGTGGGTTTGTTGTTTGATTGCGTTGACAAGATAAAAATAAAAAAAATGCGGTGGATTTGAGAAAATGTAGTTGTATGATAGATGCAATGAGTATGCGATGAACGGGTTGAGAAGATCTCTACCTAGCGTTATTTGGGAATGCGTCAGACTATGCGGTCATGTTACAACCATGCACAACGAGTCATTTGCCAATGCAGATCCGATGCTCCTAAGTCTAGGACACATGTGTTGAATGCAAAAGTGTCCATAGAGCTTATCTCTAAGTCCATATTATTGTCCTATGCAATGATGCAAAATGCATGAAAGCAAGGTGACCGCATACAATCGTATCCTATCTCTAGGATGCATGGGATGTGTTGATAACAAATAGTGGTCATTCCTAAGCTCCTATCTCTTGATTATGTGTTCTAATCTGGTTCTTCCAAGCCTAGATTCTAACCTGACCTTCCCAAGTCTAGATCCTGTCCTTAGACTACCCTCCTGAGTATCTCTAATGGACAAATGAAGCATACATAATACAAGATAATCGCAAGAGTGAAGATTCCCTAGTTATGCTAGCTAAATGCTTCTCAACCCATTCAACTGATTTAGCTACTGATGCTTGAATAACAGAGAGTGAATAGATATAGAGAAGGAAATTCCATTTTTATAAATGAGTTTGAGTACAAAATAACAATGGAAGTTAAAAGTAGAGAGCCTGGTAGCAGTTCCTTGCTGACCGAGGCTTTTACACTGAAATCTCTATTCTGTTCTAAAAATGTTCCCGCTTTCGCAAGCGTCGGCCCTCTTTCTGTCCTTGGAGCCTCCGACGCTCTCCCAAGCTTACCGGAACGATCTGCCGGCACAACTTTCTTCGTTGCGTCTGCCTTAAAATGAAAGAAAACGAAGAACATGAGCATGCGAACTGAAGTATGAAATTTCTAATTGCTGAACCCCTTCTCTGAAGAATGTCCTTGGTATTTATAGACATCCAAGGTGAACGACGACTGCTCTCTCATGATTGTACAGATGGGTAATGGAACACGAGACATACGTAGGATAATTAGGATCTAATTACACTCTAATTGATTTTAATTCAAAGAAAACTAACATGCAATTGAAGGAAAAAAACAGTAAATATAATTACCTTGAAGCTCCCGGAATCCGTTTGTCCTCATTGAACCTCGACCCGAACATGAACAGACCACCACTAGAGTTGACCTATTATCCTCTGGACTGAGAGCCGGGTTGTGAGACCCGGTGGATGAAGAAAACGAGAGAGAGAAAAGAGATGGAAAATGAAGGAGAATTTGGGTAGGGTTTGGGTTTGTTTTTTCAGCCCAATTTTGAAAACCCAAAATTGGCAAATTGTCAAAACTCTTTTATTTAAATTCAAAAGTCCATTTTATAGAAAAAAAAAAAACCATGCAACAATTGCATGAACCAAATTCATAAAAACCCAACACCTATAATTCGCTATCTTAGTGGGCTTAATGTCTCCACTATAAGCCAACACCTAGCCCACTATTTTGTTAGTAGAATTATCCAACAAAAGTTTAGATTTTTCCACTAACTTTAGTCAAAGGGCAAAACAGTCATTTGGTCTAAGTCAAACTTCGACCAAAAAGTCAACATTTTGACTTTTTATGATTTTTTTCGTATTGACTAATTTTGACCTCCCGAGCATGAATCCGCATTCATTTTCTCGAAATTCAAATCACATTTGAATATAAGGTCAGTCAAAGTTTGACTTTTCAAAGTCAAAAGTCAACTCTTTGACTTTTTACATCTTTAACCATTTCCATTATTTTCGAGCTTCCGAATATGAGCATATTCATATTCTTGATATTTAAATCACATTTAAATATTAAAGTTGTATCTCTAAACTAAAAAACCCGTCCACTATATCACATATACTTGTCGGTTTCTCTCTCTTCGCCTAATTCGAACAATTTGAATTATTCTGTCATACTGTTCTAAGTTTATTCCATATGAGCTAGTAGGGGAACCTAATGGACCTATAGATCATGGGTACCAACGATCCAAGATTAGCTGGCTAAACTTTTTAGATGGAGATAATCAACATTCGTTAACTAACGGGTCATTCCACTATAATCCCGTAGTTGCACTCCCCTCACTATAGATATATTTGTGTCCATTTGATATAACCATGATTAGTAAGCTAATCCTTCACAGGTTGTTCGTAATCTCAGCTAGGACATAAAAACCGTTTTATCCCCAAGACTACATCTTGTTCCTTAAGTTCCATTAATCCTCTAATGAACAATTGGTTTAAGGTCCAACCTATAAACCGAATCCCTCTCGAGCCAAGGAGAGGGTGAGGCCCCTTGTTCAAGACCTGAGTTCATTACTAAAGGGAACAACCTATCTACTATCCCTATAATGGGTAGGAGTGAATTCCGTCTTGCACCCTATGTTCCCAGCTATCTACCTGATCTTACTCCTGAAATGGGAGGCTTATTGGGCTAGCGATATTGAACTGCCCTCACTTATGCAGATCTAAGGATAATTTCGAGTGAATAGGAGTACATAGTTAGCTCAGGATTAAGATTAAGTTACCTAGGTCATCAATTAAGGAAATAGTCAGTTTTATACATAAAACGACATTTAGAATGTAAAAAATGACTATTTCATGGTTCAATCTTATGCAAACTCATTGCATAGGATGTCTCCACTCACATATCTCTATATGAATGATTCAGGATCACATAGTTTGTACTAACTACAAAGTGGGCCCCATCCATAATGTCCCCAGAATAAGGCGTCCAACCTTATTCATATACTATAGACCATTTTGGCTATATATTTGAACTTGATCCATATTCATGTCACTACATAAAGTTCAAACTACATTAAATAGACTCAGGACCTTAGTTTATTGGATTCAAGATTACAATTTCAATAACAACTTTATCGAAAAACAAAACAGAAGATGTTTATTAATTTACGAACTACGAGTTTTAGGACATAAAATCCAAAAATGGGACGGCTTTAATTCCTGAATAATGCGCTGAATATTTGTCACCGAAAAGTTAAATGTACTTTGTTACCGTTATTGGCTGTCAACTTAATTCGAATTCGACTGTCATCGGCTTTTTGTCCCATCGCGATTAATTAGCCTTTCACCCAGATGCGCCCGCCATGTTACGCTGACCAAGTTGCAACGATCCTTCTCGGGCGAATGTTTGTGAACACAATCATCGCAAGCCATTGCGGTAAAGTTGCGCTTGACCGATGATTTCCTATGATCGCAATTCTTACATTGCGTCAACGCATATTCTGCACAAAAATACGAAAATCAACTGTTCTAATGCGATGAACGCATGCAACCGCAATATTAAGAAACTAATG
The DNA here is from genome assembly GCF_009727055.1 of Benincasa hispida. Taxonomy (NCBI): domain Eukaryota; kingdom Viridiplantae; phylum Streptophyta; class Magnoliopsida; order Cucurbitales; family Cucurbitaceae; genus Benincasa; species Benincasa hispida. Next base: position 57,575,783 of record NC_052357.1, read on the forward strand.
CTTAATGGACACATGTTAACATATTTCATCAATGTAATCAAACATTGTTTAAGAACTTAGCACTATGATAACGTGCATTTCTGTCTGTTATCACCGACGTGTAGGAGGAATAAGGGGGAAAACTTCCTCCTTAGGATAGTTTCCCAGGTAGAAATGATCCTTGCACAGACCTTCTCTTCGGGATTGTGAATGAATTTCTGGCTCCCAAGACTTCCTTACGAACTTGTCTCGTCTTTCTCCCGGATTCTCTATGAATGTCTTCTCAGACCAGCCTCCTCTCTTTGGAATTGATGTAGCTATTTATAGACCTTAGCACCTCCTTCGTCAGTGGTCCCGCTCTGAAAAGTTATTTTTTTCTGCCAAGGATTAGTGGAAACATCCGCTCTGCTCCACATTCAATTTATCAGATCGTACAACAGAAAAGCTATACAATTTTAGAAATCCTCGCGAATGCGTCACTCTTTTTATCTGCAGTCGATCGTCGCATGCGACACGAATGCGTTGATCTTTTTCTCCACGATAGGTCGTCGCATGCGGAGCAAATGCGTTGCTCTTTTAATTCACGATTGACCGTCGCATTCGGTGCGAATGCGTTGCTCTTTTCGTGTCCTCGAGCGATCATCGCATGCGGTGATATATGTTTCTTGCAAAACAAAGACTTGGACATCCCTTTTTGCCATCGCAATGGGGTCAGCTGGTGTGTTTCCGACATTTTACAACTTTTGCGTTTCTAAGCCAATTTTTATATGTTAAATGCAATTTTTTCCGTCTTTTTGCCACATATTCTAAATAAGATGGTATAAATAACTTGTATTTCTACAAGTTATCACACCCCCAAATTTAGATATATGTTTGTCCTCAAGTATATCCTCTACTAAGGCAGTTCAGCTCAAGTCCTATCCTAACTTTGCGTCGATCGGCTACTACGAATGTTCCACCTTTACATAATTTCTCAAAATTACTAATTCCTTCTATCCTTTGAACATTTCTTCAACATGCTCTACTTTATTCTTACCTTAGATAAACCTCTGCTCAAAGTTCTCTTCTTGTTTTGAAAAGAATGTTTTTTCCTATTCTTGTGAAAACAACAAAGTGCACCTTTTATACGATGGCCTGATTTTCGTCTTACTATAGAGAACATTGATCATGGTTACACCCTTCATTTTGGCTTGCTCCCATAGGTGTCATGAGAACATCCAACTTCGGTTGTGTACCAAGCTCAACTTCAACTCTTCATCATTAGCCAAGTTTTCACTTTAGTTGGTCAGTGGAGTTTGTCTTTTTTTTTTTTTTTTTTTTTTTTTTTGTATTTTTGTATGTGTCGATCTTAGTAACCTACCTTTTGATTTGGCTTGCTTCCACGGGTGTCATGCGAACATCCAACTACGAGTAGGTTCCTTTCATGACTTAACTCTTATCAGGTTGGGATTTTCCCTTGCACTGACAGCGGAGTTTTTTTTTTTTTTTTTTTCCTTTTGAAGAACGTATTTGCTTGATATGAATGCATCCACTTGATCGCATCTGCTCAGACCTTTTCCTCCCCAAAATTTAGAGAGTCACAAGGTCCTCATTGCGTTGTTTTGGACAGAAAAGACAAAACACTTTGTCAAAATTTGAAAAGAAGGTTTGAGCAAAGTCTTGTGATAGAGAAAGTAAAGTGGAAACTATTGCGATGAATTGTCTATGTGTTAGGCAGAAAATGCAATATATAAAGAAATTGCGCTAAGGTTACGCATAATACTCATCATCGCAGGAAAATAAACAATGCAAACGAAAAGAAAAGAAATACCACATTAAATTGACAAAGGATGATATAAATAAAAAGGCCAAGACATAAGGAAAGAATAGTCACTCAATGTATATAAAAATTGTCTAAGTACACAAAGAATTATAATGATGGCAAACACAAAAAATTTAAGCATGTACAGAAGAATACAAAGGTATAGCTATATAAAAGAATAGTAATGACCGCAAGAATTCAAAAATTTGAAAGAGAATACAAAGGTATAAGAGAATGTGGTACACCCCCAAATTTAACTTTGCGGCGGGGGAAGGGGAGCTCATGGTGAGGAGGGCGTTGCGGAGGAGCTCCTTTTAGTGCTTCTTGAAAGAACAGAGGTTGTTGCAGATGTTGAGGCACCATGGGACCATGCAAATATGCAGTCAAGAAATTAAAGTACTTGTGGTTGCGTTCGGCCATCTATCTCTAATTCAGGCGAAGGGTAAAGATGTTGCATTGAATGTTTATCATCGCCTGACGCAGCTCTGCATTGCTCTCTCGCAACTCCATCAATGTATGGCAGAAGGAAGATAATTCATGTGACAAGAAGCCCCACATCTCGAGGATAGCAACTATGGATGCGGTGGAGGGTGGTGTCGGCGATGTCTCACTTGCATTGATTTAGGGCTGAGTGGAAGGGCCTGCTTCCAAATCGTGTGGGTCATCAACATGCGACGATGTTTGAGGGTAAATGTGGGGTGGAGATGGATGGCTGATGGATGGTATTGGGGATGTGGGGTTGGAGTCGGGCACAAGGAGGAGGTTTGTAAAATCATCGGGAAGAGAGGAAAGGGTTCAGTGGTTGGCCTTGGTGGACGGATGACTTAGGGTAAGGGATCCTCCAAGTGTAAATTGGTTTGCAGATGCAATACACTTCCTTGGATTATTTCCTTTCTTTTGTCATTGCGCGCCGTTTCTTGGGTCTATGGGCTTACGGCGCATTCAGGTCAATGAGGGGCCGCTTCGGTGGAATTCTAGTCATCAAACTTTTCTTCTTCAATTGAGTTCTAGTAATCATCTGAGTCATACAGGTCTTCTTCATTCGGAAACTTCATGGCACGAATTATATTAAACTTGAGCTTCTGTCCGTTAATACTTAAAGTGATTTCCCCTTTATGCACATCAATTTGAGCATGACCTGTTGATAGAAAAGGTCGCCCCAGAATGATGGGCACATTTTTGTCGGCCTCATAGTCTAAAATGATGAAGTTAGCTGGCAGGATAAATTTATCAATTGTTATCAGCACATCCTTCAGCTTTCCTTCTGGATGAACCAGAGATCTGTCAGCCAGTTAGAGAGTCACTGTTGTGGGCACAAGTTGCCCCACATTTAGCTGTCTAAAAATTGACAAAGGCATCAAATTTATGTTGGCCCCTAAGTCACACAGGGTTTGTCCAATGTATAGTCCTCCTATGGAGCATGGTATAGTAAAGATCCTACGATTGCTTATCTTCAGTGGAATTGTTGATTTGGAACTTGCGTTAACGCCACTGTGGTAAATTTTCCAGCTCCCCTCTCTTAGTTACCATATCCTTCAGAAACTTGGCATACGCAGGCATTTCCTCAATCGCTTCACTGAAAGGAATATTAACATGTAATTGCTTTAACATAGATAACAAGCGTTGGTACTATACCTCTTCGTTCTTTTTCTTCCTTAGTCTCTGCAAGAAAGGGGGTAACTGAACTTTCACGGTTCCCATTTCAAGTGGCTTTGAGGTCGACGCAACCTCCGGTTCTACTGCTTCTTTTTCTCTTTCGTCTTCTTGCGTCATCACAATCTCAGGTTCAACCGCAATGGAAGTTGTTCTACTAAGCTCCTTCTTTTCTCCCTCCACAGTCTTCCCACTGTGCAATGTCACAACCTGACATTGCTCTTTACCTGATCCCCCTGGGTTGCATGGAAGTCCAGGTGAGCTTGGCAAAGCCCCTTGCGGTTTACTGTTCATCTCACTCACAATCTGGCCCATCTGTAATTCAAGATTGCGGATGGACGTAGCCCTGTCTCTTATACACATCTAGATGTGTATAAGAGACAGGTTCATCTCACTCACAATCTGGCCCATCTGTAATTCAAGATTGCGGATGGACGTAGCCTGACTTTGAAGCACAGTTTCGTTTTTCTCTATGTATTGCTTCAATAGGCTCTCTAAAGAAGAGGATTGCGGTGGTTATTGTGAGCTACTTGCTTGATTTCTCAGTCGACCATTGTTACGAGGGAATAATCCTAGTGGCCCTTCTTTATGCGCCACATGTTGGAAATTTTGTTGTTGATTCTTCCAAGCAAAATTGGGGTGGTTCCTCCACCTGGGGTTATAGGTGTTCCAAAAAGGGTTATTCTTTACAAAGTATACAGATTGTGGATTTTGCGGGCAATCTTCCATTACATGCCCATCACCGTAAGTCGCACACCTTGAGGTGTTTTGACTGATTTGATTTGCCCAGTCTGCGGTATTAGGTTACTGATCGCAATTCCTTGGATTAAATTCATCATTGCGGTCATCTGGTTTTGTAATGAAGCAATAGCACCATTATTTGCGTCAGTGTCTTTGAGTCACAATCTTTGGTCACTCTCTCTCCAATCTTTATGGTTCTTAGAGATGCGATTCAAGATATTCTTTGCTTCATTGTATGTCTTTTCAAGCAGACCACCAGCGGTTACCGCATTGGCAGCGGTCTACGAAGTGGGATTCAAACCATGATAGAAAATCTCCATTTTAAGGCAGTCTGGTAACCCATTATGCGAACAGTCCCGAACCAACCTCTTAAGCCTCGCCCAGGAATCTTGAGCGATTCGTCCATGTCTTGTTCAAAATTTGTAATAAGTTTCCTTAATCTAGCGTTCTCGGTAGGTGGAAAATACTTCTTCATAAATTTCTCCACTACCTATTCCCAAGAAGTAATCTCTCCTGGCTCGAGAGAATATGCCCATTTCCTAGCCTGATCATAAAGAGAAAATGGGAACAATGTTAGTCGAACTTCTTTGGCAAAGATGGTCAGGAACATAAAAGTATTGCAGATTTCAATAAAACTTCAGAGGTGGGCGTGCAGGTCCTCGCCACGCCTTCCTCCGAATTGACCTGCAGTCTGGATCATCTGCAGCATCACCGATTTCATTTCGAATCTTCTTCCATCGAGGGCAGGCCTCATGATTCCTTGAGAAAAATCATAGAGGTTTGGCGATGCATAGTCCCTAATGGGTCTATTGCGATCGTTTGCCAACAGAATTGGATTCACTATGACATTGTTATCCTTTGGTGCTCCATTTCTAGGCTGCTCTGCCATCTCTTCTTTATCTGATTGGGTTGTTGTTGGCGGTTTCTCAATCTCCTTCTAAACATTCTCTCAATCTCCGTGTCATAATTCGCCAGAGATTTAGAGTCTGCAAAGGAATCAGAAAAATTACCGTTAGCAAACTATTTTACCGAAGTCCCCGACAACGATGCCAAAAACTTGATGCTTGATTTTATGAAGAGGAAATGTGGATGCTATGCGTTGATGAAATTGCATTGTGCACTCTAGTTTCCCCAGTGGAATCAAAGTGTAAATTCCTCTGAGTTTCCTGGTAAGTCCAAGGTCGAACACAGAGACTTGTGAAAACAGATTGTGTTGGTAAATTTTATGAAAACCTTGCGGTAGTAAATAAATTGTGGGTTTGTTGTTTGATTGAGTTGATAAGGAATAAATAAACAAATGCGGCAAATTTAAGAAAAGGTAGTTGTGTGATAGATGCAATGAGTATGTAATGAACGGGTTGAGAAGATCTCTAGCTAGCATTACTTGGGAATGCGTCAGACTATGGGAACATGTTACAACCATGCACAGCAAGTCATTTTCCAATGCAAATGCGATGCTCCTAAGTCTAGGACGTATGTGTTGAATGCAAAAGTGTCCATAGAGCTTATCTCTAAGTCCCTATTCTTGTCCTATGCAATGATGCAAAATGCATGAAAGCAAGGTGACCGCATACAATCGTATCCTATCTCTAGGATGCATGCGATGCGTTGATAACAAATAGTGCTCATTCCTAAGCTCCTATCTCTTGATTATGTATTCTAATCTGGTTCTTCCGAGCCTAGATTCTAACCTGACCTTCCCAAGTCTAGATCTTGTCCTTAGACTACCCTCCCGAGTACCTCTAATGGACGAATGAAGCATACATAATACAAGATAATCGCAAGAGTGAAGATTCCCTAGTTATGCCAGCTAAATGCTACTCAACCCATTCAATTGATTTAGCTACTCATGCGTGAATAACAGAGAGTGAACACATATAAAGAAGGAAATTCCATTTCTATAAATGAGTTTGAGTACAAAATAACAATGGAAGTTAAAGGTAGAGAGCCTAGTAGAAATTCCTTACTGACCGAGGCTTTGACACTAAAATCTCTATTCTGTTCTAAAGATGTTCCCGCTTCTGCAGACATCGACCCTCTCTCTATCCTTAGAGCTTCTGACGCTCTCCCAAGCTTATCGAAACGATCTGCTGGCACAACTTCCTTCCTCGCGTCTGCCTTAAAATGAAAGAAAACTAAGAACACAAGCGTGCGAACTGAAGTATGAAATTTCTAATTGTTGAAGCTCTTCTCTGAAGAATACCCTTGGTATTTATAGACATCCAAGGTGAACGGCAGCTTCTCTCTCATGATTGTACAGATGGGAAAGCTTTAATTCCTGACTGATGCCCCGAATATTTGTTACCAGAAAGATGAATGTACTTTGTGGCTGTTATCGGCTGTCAACATAATTCGGATTCGACTGTCATCAACTTTTTGTCCCATCGCGATTAATTAGCCTTTCACCCAGATGCGCCCGCCATGTTGCGCTGACCAAGTTGCGATGATCCTTCTCGAGTGAATGTTTGCAAACCCAATCATCGTAAGGCCTTATGGTGAAGTTGCGCTGGACCGATGATTTCCTATGATCGCAATTCTTGCATTGCATCAACGCATATTCTGAACAAAAATACGTAAATCAACTGTTCTAATGTGATGAACGCATGAAATCACAATATTAAGAAACTGATGCTTAATGGGCGTAAGTTAACATATTTCATTAACGCAATCCAACATCTGTCTCTTATACACATCTAGATGTGTATAAGAGACAGGTTCTAATGTGATGAACGCATGAAATCACAATATTAAGAAACTGATGCTTAATGGGCGTAAGTTAACATATTTCATTAACGCAATCCAACATTGTTTAAGAACTTAGCACTATGATAACGTTCATTTCTGCCCGTTATCACCGGCACGTAGGAGGAGTGAGGTGGAAAACTTCCTTCTCAGGATAGTTTCCCAGGTAGAAATGATCAGTGCACAGAGCTTCTCTTCGGGATTGTGAATGAATTTCTGGCTCTCGAGACTTCCTTTCGGACTTGTCTCGTCTTTCTCTCGAATTCTCTATGAATGTCTCTTCAGACCAGCCTCTTCTCTTTGGAATTGATGTAGCTATTTATAGACCTTAGCACCTCCTTCGTTAGTGGTCCCGCTCTGAAAATGTACTTTTTTCTGCCAAGGCTTAGTGGAAACGTCCGCTCTGTTCCACATTCAATTTGTCAGATTGTACAACAGAAAAGCTATACAATTTCAGAAATCATCGCGAATGCGTCGCTCTTTTTATCTGTCAATCGTCCCATGCGGTGCGAATGTGTTGATCTTTTTGTCCACAATCGGTCATCGCATGTCGTGCAAATACGTTGTTCTTTTCATTCACGATCGACCATCGTATTTGGTGCGAATGCGTTGCTCTTTTTGTGTCTTCGAGCGATCGTTGCATGCGGTGATACCTGTTTCCTATAAAACAAAGACTTAGACATCCCTTTTTGCCATCGTAATGGGATCAGCGGGTGTGTTTCCGACTTATTTGCATTGCCAATTTCTATATGTTCGACGCAATTTTTTCCTTCTTTTTGCCACATATTCTAAATTAGATGGTATAAATAACTTGTATTTCTACAAGTTTTCACATTCCCATATTTAGATATATGCTTGTCCTCAAGCATATCCTCTACTAAGGTAGTTTAGCTCAAGTCCTATCCTAACTTTGCATTGATCAGCTACTCTGAATGCTCCACCTCTACATAATTTCTCAAAATTACTAATTCCTTCTATCCTTTGAACATTTCTTCAACATGCTCTACTTTGTTCTTACCTTAAACAAACCTTTACTCAAAGTTCTCTTCTTGTTTTGAAAAGAATGTTTTTTCCTGAACGAAGTGCACCTTTTATACGGTGGCCTGATTTGCATCTTACTATAGAGAGCATTGATCATGGTTACACCCTTCGTTTTGGCTTGCTCCCACAGGTGTCATGCGATCATCTAACTTCAGTTGTGTACCAAACTCAACTTCAACTCTTCATCCATAGCCAAGTTTTCACTTTAGCTAGTCAGTGGAGTTGTCTTTTTTTTTTTTTTTTTGTAATTGCATCGATCCTGGTAACCTACCTTTGTTTTGGCTTGCTCCCACGGGTGTCATGCGAATATCCAACTACGAGCAGGTTCCTTTCATGACTTAACTCTTATCAGGTTGGGATTTTCCCTTGAGTTGACAGCGGAGTTTTTTTTTTTTTTTGAAGAACGCATTTGCTTGATATGAATGCATCCGCTTGATCGCATCTGCTCAGACCTTTTCCACCCTCAAATTTAGAGACTCGCAAGGTCCTCATTGTGTTGTTTTGGGCAGAAAAGACAAAACACTTAGTCAAAATTTGAAAAGAATGTTTAAACAAAGTCTTGTGATAGCGAAGGTAAAGTGGAAATTATTGCGATGAATTGTCTAAGTGTTAGGCAGAAAATGGCATATATAAAGGAATTGCACTAAGGTTACGCATCATACTCGTCATGGCAACGCAAATAAACAATGCAAATGAAAAGAAATGAAATACCACATTAAATTGATAAAGGATGATATAAATAAAAAGGCCAAGACACAAGGAAAGAATAGTCACTCAATGTATATAAAAATTGTCTAAGTATATAAAGAATTATAATTATCGCAAACACAAAAATTTTAAGCATGTACAGGAGAATACAAAGGTATAGCTATATAAAAGAATAGTAATGACCGCAAAAATTCAAAAATGTGAAGGAGAATACAAAGGTATAAGAGAATGTGGTACACCCCCAAATTTAACTTTGCAGCGGGGGCTCGTGGTGAGGAGGGCATTGCAGAGAAGCTCTTTGTGGCGCTTCTTGAAAGAACAGAGGTTGCTACAGATGTTGAGGCACCATGGGACCATGCAAATATGCGGTCAAGAAATTAAAGTACTTGTGGTTGCGTTCGACCATCTGTCTCTGATTCAGGCGAAGGGTAAAGATGTTACGTTGAATGTTTATCATCGCCTGAAGCAGCTCTGCGTTGCTCTCTCACAACTCCATAAATTTATGGTGGAAGGAAGATAATTTGTGACAAGAAGCCCCACATCTCCACAAGGGTAGCAACTATGGATGCGGTTGGGGGTGGTGTCATTGATGTCTCAGCTGCATCGATTTGGGGCTGAGCGGAAGGGCCTACTCCAAAACTGTGTGGATCATCAATATACGGCGATGTTTGAGGGGAAATGTAGGCTGAAGATTGATGGATGATGGATGTTGCTGAGGATGCAGGGTTGGAGTCGGGCGCAAGGAGGAGGTTTGTAAAATGCTCGGGAAGAGGGGAAAGGGGTTCAGTTGTTGGACTTGGTGGACAGATGACTAAGGGTAAGGGATCCTCCAAGGGTAAATTGGTTTGCAGATGCGATGCACTTCCTTGGATTATTTCCTTTCCTTTGTCATTTCGGCGTCGTTTCTTGGGTCTAGATGGTTGCGATGCATTCAGGTCGATGAGGGGTTTCTTCGGTGGAGGCTCAGGGCAATGCGGCAAATCCATGAGAAGGACTCTTAGGATTTTTGTGCTGATGAGGCCGTGGAATTCTGGCATGGGTTCTTCTTCAATGCCCGCACCCATAGATAGGCATAGGTTAGAGACCATCCATGGAAAGAACTACTGGCCCCTGACGCGGCCTACCTAACCTTTGATTTGCTTCGCAAGAAGCTAGCCCACATTGATTGGAATGCAACGCGCAATGCAGTATGCGACCATGACTCTATCCCTTGAAATAGTTTTATCATGCGACGTCGGGATGAGCCGTCTCTTCACCAAGTAGACCCAAAGGCCTGCTTTAGGCAGTTGACAGTTGGAGGCGAGGGTTTTGATACCAGTCAAAGACAACGTTCACTTGGTGCCTTGTTACATCAGTACTTTCAGCGCATCCTCCATATGCTCTTCGGTAGGATCATCAATCAATTTGTTACCTGGTGCTTCTGGGAAATTCTTCAACTGATAGAGCCGATTGATATCCTCTGCACTGATTGGCACTACCTTCCCGTCAACGATCACTGCATCTTCGGTGTCATGGAGCTGGCCGCAGTAAAAGGCCCTCACTACCGCTGAAATTACTATGGATGGGCATTGGCAGAAAGTTTCCCACCCATGCTCCACCATACTACTGATGACAAGATCTGGTAGTGGTGTCGGCGCAGGAAAGAAGCCCATTTCCATCAGTAAATCATCATTTTCCTTCTTGGTTTTTGGGCGCCTCCTGGCCAGCACAAGCTCATTGCCTTCCGCCTTTGCTTTTCCTTTTTTCTTGAGCAGACGCAAAGCGGGAGTTTTGTCTTTGAATGCGTTCCCGTTCCTTGCGCTGCTCTTGCTTTTCCTTTTCCAACTCTTCTTTTTCTTTTCTTTTTAGCTCTTTGGTGCGCTGAATGTTGGCTTTGCGATTAAACTCTTTTTTCTCCTTCTTCTACTTCTCCGCCTCCTCTTCTTTTCGTATTTCTTTTCCAAACTTCTCGGAGGCGAGTGCAATGCGCTGCTCATCCTCGAGCCTTATCTTCTATTGTTCTTCTGCCTTTGCGTTGGCAAGGCGAACCTCCTCATCATGAAGTCATCTGGCCAAATCGGCCAAGGCGATGATTTGGCGTGCCCTTGCAATTTTTTCTTCTTTCTTCTCTAATTTCCTTCTTCTTTATTTCTTCTCCTTGTATATGCATTCATGGATTGTTGGGGCTCTTATGAACCCTTTTGCCGCATTCTCCTTGGGACGCCACGTCAGTGGGGAGATGTCAGGTCTTACTTGTCGTCCGAATTGCGGAGTTGAGCCTCCAACGCAACTAATCTTGAATGCGGCCATGAGGTTTGTTGTTGCGTTGCTGGTTCAAATTGCGCTAATACTCCCACTTCCACCCTTACGGTGGTTGATTCTCTATCAAAATCCATGTTTGCTGCCCTTTTCTTCCGCTCTTCCTTTTTTCTCAAGCGCTTCTCATCTCGCCTGCGGTATTTTCTTTCACTTCTCCACTTTTCCTTCTTTTCTTTCTCCAACTGGGCAACTTCCTCTTCCTCTACCTGTTCCTCTTCAAATATTCTCTCCTCCTTCCCCACTTCTTCGGACTGCTCTGTCTGCCTTCTTGCCTCCATAACCTCTAGAACAGCCTTAATGGGTCCCTCATTGGAGTCTGTTGGGGCAGTCTCTTTAGGTTCTGAGATGGTGAGGGCCATCCTCCGTGAAGCCGAAACTAACTCCACCTTTGACAGCAAGGTTTGATTTACTACTCCTGCTTTCCATAACCCCTTGTCCTTCTCCAAATAACTCAAGATGCTCCCAAACACCTCCTTATCGTCTTTTCTCTTCTGCTCACTCTCATTTGAAGGTAATGGGAGCGGCACCTCAGGTCTTGTGGCAGGGGCACTCTTCGTGCTCGGCCCCTCTCGGTGGGTGGATGGTGTTGCAGACATAAAGGGTTTTCATCTGGGCTTTCCGACGATTCTGGGAGTTGGTTTTTAGCTGGGCGGCAAGGAAAGCCGCCTCCCGCGTGGTAACAGGGGCTTAGGAAGGGGACGATGGTTGGGAAAAAGAATGTGATGACTATCCGTCCATGAGTTCGGTGAAGGGAAAGAAGATGGTGGTGTTTTTTCTGTGGAAGAAGAGCGGTCACACGGTCGAGGTATGCAGAGGGTTTTTGGTAGGGTTTTCGCGAAGAAAATGCAAATGAACTCCAAAAGAGACTTGGGGGGGGATTTATAAGTTGTGCCTTGATAAGCCCAACGTAATCGGTAGTGCACTGGCAGGCTTTGGTAATCCAAAAAGCCTACTTCGCCCCTCCTCATTATGACGTAGTAGGAAAGGACGTCCTTTCGTCTACTATGTAATAATTCACCTGGGGAGCTAAAACAATCGTTCGATTACCTTTTCCATGAATATTTTATCATTTTTTTTAAAGGACCGATGCAATGTATATCTATTAATGCAACACATCCGTCAACACAATGCATACTTGGAGGACGGGTGCAATATATATTTATTAATGCAAGATACACTCGTCAACACAATGGATACCTAACATTGCATTGTATCACCAACATCGCAACACTTATCCCAAAACCATAATGATAAGACATTGCAGTGTTCATTTAAATCATTCATTCAATAGTAAATTAAAATCAACGCAATCAAAGACTCAAATGGAAATTAATTCAAATAGGAAAGGAAACTAATTCAATAAAGCAATAATAAAGCGGTAGTAAAGAAGTAAAGATAGTTGATATGGATGCTATTTAAAAAGGGTTTTCAATGTTATCGCAAACGCATCCCCGCAGGCAATCAGGCTTGCCTGCCCAATGTAACCTCTTGACATTGCTCCTTCCCACTTGGTCCAGGTGCTTCCGAGTTGTTGGGCAGCATACCAGGTGTTCTGTTTCTAAGTTTGGTCGCAAGCTTCCCGACTTGTACCTCCAAAGTCATGATGGAAGATGCCTGCGATTGCTTGATCGCATCGTTCTTTTCTATCTATTGCTTGAGCAATGCTTCCAAGGACGACGAATTGGATGAGGTGTTATATGAAGAGGGTTGGTTGTGCGATTGCTTGTTCTGATAATTACTCTGACCTTGACCCTGGTGGTGAAAACTTGGAGGATTTCCTCTATTCCCGGAATGATTGGTCTACATATTTCTCTGGCCTCCCTGGTCGTCGTTTCCTCCCCAACTGAAGTTGGGATGATTCCTCCAACCTAGGTTGTACATGTTGCTGAATGGGTTGTTATGGATAGAGTATACTGACTATTGATTTGACAGACAGACTTCCACTGAATGACCTCCTCTGCATTGTATACAGCTTATTGGTGCCACTTACGTTAGCGCATTGGCTTGCGCTGCACCCTGAGAGAGAGTTCCTTGATTTATACCCATTTTCTGGAGGAGCGAGGTGACTGCGGCCATCTGGGCGGCTAGTGTGGTCATTGTATCAGCTGGTATAGTGGCACTCTCTGATTTCCTTCGTTCTGGGCCTCTTCCTCCACATCTGTCATCAACCCAGTCATTCATATTTCGCGAGATAATCGATCTAGAATGACTTTTGCTTCAATATATGTTTTATCCATAAACCCTCCTACCGTAGAGGCGTCTGCAACTGCTTATGTTGCTCTGTCCAGACCATTGTAAAAAGTCCCCATGAGGACGCAATCGGGAATCCCAATATCTGGATAGTTTTTCACCAATCATCTAAAGCGCACCCATGCGGTGCTTAGAGTTCCATTTTCTATTTGCTCAAAATTTAACACTTCCCATCGTCTTCTTGTGTTGACGGCGAGAGGGAAGAATTTCTTCATGAACCTTTCAACCAACTGATCCCACAAATTTATCTCATTTGGCTTTAACGAATGAGCCCATCTCTTTGCTTCGTCTCTAAGTGTGTACGGAAAAGGATATAGTCCGATGCCTTCTGGAGTCATGCCAGAAATGGAAAATGTGTTGAACATCTCTACAAAACTGGTTAGATGTGCATGTGGGTCCTCTACTTGCAAACCTCCAAACTGACCTGCATTCTAAATATTTTGGAGCATGACAGGCTTAATTTCAAATCTAGCATTCTCCTCTACTGTATGCCTTGCGATACCTGGCGAGAAGTCGTATAAATTAGGCGTCGCATAATTCCTCATGGGAATGTTGCGGTCAGCGGCCAGAAAGACTGGGTCTTGCGGCGGCCGATTCATTCCCTTATTCCCCTCGGGCCTCTCATTATTTTTCACCATATTTGTTCGACGCCTAGTACGGTTTGACGTGCTCTTCTACAAAAAGTTCTTTCAATCTCTGGGTCAGCGTTGAATTCTGGCTCTGTTCCAGTACTCATGCACCGTCAGTCTGCTCTTTGCTTAGATAGACTCTACGCAAGAAATCTGTCCTACAAAATATCACAAAAATATTCAGCACTAAAATTGCCAATCCCCGGCAACGGTGCCAAAAACTTGTTGAATTTTTTTGAATTTTCGATGGTGGCGGACGTAAGATAATGCCGCTGCAAAGGACAGAATGATGATGTGAGATGATGATGATGCATTCGTAGTCTGCGTTCATGTAGTACATGCGTGTCACAAGTTTTCTTGCACTGGAACCAAGTATAATTCCACCGCAAGTTTCTCAGAGTGGTCTGAGGTCGAACACGGGGATTGCAATGCTAGATGTGATATTAATATGATACATACGACCGAAAAACAAAATAATAATGTGTTGTATTTAAAAAGTAAAATGCAGCAACAAAATAAAATGTGGCGACAAACAAATAAATAAACGAATAAATAAATAACTGTGAAGATGTGCAAGTGTCTGATGGAATTCGATGGCAAGTCTTATGAAATGTGTTAGAAAGAGAACGAGTTAAGGGAAAGGACATCGCAAGTTCGTCAATCCTATTGAGGATGCAACTAAGGTTCCACTTTCCCTTGGCTTACACCTCTCAGCGATCGGCCGTGTTTCCATATCTCTATGGTGAATAAGGGATGAAGATTGTGAATTCAAGGTTGTTTCCATCTCTGGAAATACTTCTTTCGAGAGGAGGATTGACAGCTTCACTATTGCTCTCACAGGTGAAGATGTCGTTAAGCATCCGTTAGCTAAACTTAGCTGATTTCTTCAACAAGGATTAATTTACTCGCTTAATCCTTCCCTCTTACCCTGGAGGATTAGTTACACATGATAAGAGAAATGGACGATGCATGTATGGTGGAGAAGAGAGAGATGAAGATGAATATGATAATGATATTAAAAGATAAAGCGTTTGTTACAGATAGTTGAATGAAAGATTATAAATGAATCACAGTTGATGAACAGAAAGTGAGAACAAATGCGGTCAACATGTCAATGTCTTGACACGGATCTCGGATGGATTTGATTTTCTTGTTGGCATGTAGGAGGAGTGAGGTGGAAAACTTCCTTCTCAGGATAGTTTCCTAGGTAGAAATGATCCCTGCACAGAGCTTCTCTTTGGGATTGTGAATGAATTTCTGGCTCTTAAGACTTCCTTTCAGACTTGTCTCTTCTTTCTTCCGGATTCTCTATGAATGTATCTTTAGACCAGCCTCCTCTCTTTTGAATTGATGTAGCTATTTATAGACCTTAGCACCTCCTTCGTCAGTGGTTTTGCTCTAAATAGTTACTTTTTTCTGCCAAGGCTTGGTAGAAACATCCGCTCTGCTCCACATTCAATTTGTCAGATCGTACAACAGAAAAGTTGTACAATTTCAGAAATTCTCGCGAATGCGTCGCTCTTTTTATCTGCGGTCAACCGTCGCATGTGGCGCAAATGCGTTGATCTTTTTGTCCACGGTCGGTCGTCGCATGTGGTGCAAATGTATTGCCCTTTTCATTCACGATCGACCGTCGCATTCGGTGCGAATGTGTTGCTCTTTTTGTGTCCTCGAGCGATCGTCGCATGCGGTGATACCTATTTCCTACAAAACAAAGACTTGGACATCCTTTTTTGCCATCGCAATGGGGTCAGCGGGTGTGTTTCCGACATTTTACAACTTTTGCATTTCTAAGCCAATTTTTATATGTTCAACGCAACTTTTTCCTTCTTTTTGCCACATATTCTAAATAAGATGGTATAAATAACTTGTATTTCTACAAGTTATCAGTTACTTATACCTAATGGAACATAAGTCTGAAGCCTTTGAAAAGTTCAAAGAGTATAACACTGAAGTTGAAAACCTATTAGGTAAAACAATTAAAAGACTACAATCTGATCGGGTGAAGAGTACATGGATTTAGAATTTAGGGACTATTTGATAGAACATGCAATTCAAACAAAACTCTCAGCATCTGGTACACCTCAGCAAAACGGTGTATAAGAAAAGAGAAATATAACCTTATTAGATATGGTTCGTTCTATAATGAGCTATACTCAATCGCCGTACTCGTTTTGGGGGCATGTAGTAGAGACTACAATTCACATCTTGAAGAATGTTCCTTCAAAAAATGTTTCTGAAACATCTTTCGAGTTATAGTGGGGGTGTAAGCCGAGTTTACATTACTTCAGAATTTGGGATTGTCTTGCACATGTGTTAGTGACAAATCCTAAGAAGTTGGAACATCGTTTAAGATTATGCCAATTTGTTGTTTAGCCTAAGGAGACAAGAGGTGGTCCATTCTATACTGGCCTCATACTCAAACTATTTATTTTTTATATACTATTATTTATAAACCATCTAAACTTATGTTGTGTTTATCTTCTTTCTCTTTGTAGTTCAATACAAAAAATGCATATAAGTAAAAAGACATGAGATTTAATACAATCGATAAGTTTTGTTGGACGATTTTTATAAGGCTTAACTAATAGGTGATATAGAAGTGTTGGATGATGTGCTCGACGAGTTTTGAGTAGAATGGGCAAGTTTTGTTGGAAGAATTGTGTATGGTTTATTTGCTTATGGATATTTGGTAAGTACTTATAGAATGGATTAGAAGTACTGACTATGGTTTGTAGATGGACAAATTCTTATCTATATTATAGAAGTGTGGTATTTCTTATAGTAGCTTTTGGAGGGGGTGGTCTCACATGTGATATAGAAGTATTGGATGATGTATACTTGATAGTGATTTTACATGAACCTTTATTATTGTATAATGCATATAAGTAAGAATTTTGAGTAAAATAGGTAAGTTTTATTGAAAGATTTGTTCAGGATTTCTTATTGGTATTTAGCGTAAGTATTAATAGAATGGAAGTACTAATTGTTATTTGTAGAGGGACAAATCATTATTAATATTATAGAAATGCTTGGTTTTTTTTTTTTTTATTGTAGTTTATAATGAAAGACTATAGTGGACATAATTTTTTTTTCTCTATCCTACCTTTTATATATAAAGTAATGAAAGGATGTATCAAAAGTTTCTCCATATCCTGACTTTTATATATATTATAGATTTAGCCTTTATTTTATTTTCCCCTTTACTTCTCCTTTCTCTTTCTTCTTAATTGTTCCCCTTTGTTTTATGTTTGTGTATGCATTTTAGCCCATATTTTATGGCTTGAACAATGTGGCTCCACACATCTTCTCATAGCCCGAGAGGCGTCCATACATAGTAGGACTATGTTGTATTGTTCATTAGAGGAAACAGTGGTACATAAGAAGTCAAATGTAACTACAGGGGCAAAACGGTAAATTGGCCTAGCTATGCTTACAAGCATCTGTGAAGGGTTATCGTACTGTTGATTGATTATATCCGATGGACATAGAAATATATCCGTGGTGAGAAGAGTGAAGTTATCGGTCTTTAGTGGAACGCCTGCCAGTTAACGGATGGTGGATCTCGTGGCTAAAGAGTTTAATCAGCTATTCACCTACTATTGGAGCTTCGAGCCATAGGCCCATAAGGTCCCCTTGGTAGCTCAATGGATTCAATTTAAGAATCAGTTTTTGGGGCAGTTTCAAATGTTCAAATTGACAAGAGGGAGTTCGATTATATATGATATGATTGACATTATGTATGAGATACATTATTTGGAAAAAAATTGATATAAATATGATTTATATCTAGTGGAGGAGAAAAGACTATGGTTCATATGTTCCATTTGATGTGATATTAAACCTTAGGTTAATGAATATAATATGATTATATTTATATTTTTTTTTTGGACAATTATAGGATAATTGTGCCGGCATTTTCATTGTAATCATGTGATAGTGGGAGGTTGCTTTTTGTTTTAGTAACTGAAGAATAAAATGAAAATCATTTTCAATTTGCAAATACATCAAACATTCACTCACGAGTAGTGGATACTACCTATCGCATTGCAAACCGAGAGCCTACAAAATAGCTCGATGTTTCTAAACGACCGTATTCACTCGTGCAGTTTACTAAACGATCACATAGGATTTGATAAGCGATCATCTAGCTTTTTCCTAAATGATCGGGCACTCGATCATTTATTAAACGATCGTCTACACGATCATGACCCTTTTACTAGACCATCATGTACCTCTTCCTAAATGATCAAGCATCGTTTATACGATAGACACCTGTATTCTCCCACTTTCTTGGTTGTGGTATACGATCTTCTTTTCCTCCTTCCCTCTACCAAATCCAATAGAGCCCACACCGAGACAATCACTTAGATAAAATTAGTAGCCGAATTTTTCCTAAGTTAATCAACCCTAGGTAGAACACTTAGTGGGAGGAGAATGGGGTATATGATACTTTATTTTATCCTCTACACGTTTCTCCCTAAAAGTTCACACCATGAGATCTACTCTTAGTTTCGAGGCACCATGGGTGTCCCCATACGAGTGGCATTTGGGTAGGTTAATACCAAGGTGAATGGGGAGAGTGTTTATAGTAAGTGGGAGTAGGACATGTGACAACACATCCTTCGGTCTCTCTCATTCGATTAAATAGAGTTTCATGCATCGCCTCGTGGCATCATGGGTGTACCCCTAAAGGATGATTGTATTGCATGATGCTTTATTTGATCTCCATAAATAGATAGGGTTTCTTTAGTTTCATGTCCCAATCGGTTTTTCCCCACGGTTGACTCATTGGGGCAGAACTCTTTAACCTAAAATGAGGGGTTATACTTACATAGAATTGTTAAGGATGTTAACAAATTCTAGACTGAACAATGGTGACTATTACTTACAGTGACAAGGAGTTTTTTCTTTCTAATGGTTGAGAATGTCTTATTTCAGTGAAGGGGCACTTGATCACCCTACGGTGACTTTTGTCCTGCCTCACTGAAACGTCATTGCAAAATAGATGTCACTTAGGGTACACTAGACTATTTTGCTAAAAGTTGATTGATTTTCTTCAAGTGGTTTAATGCAAGTAGACTAAAATAGTTTGTTTTTTTTTAACAAGTCATTAAAATGGCTACCGCAACTTTAGGTTTACTAGCCGCCGATAAGTTAACAGGAGAAAACAATGGTAGTTAGAAAAACACAATCAATACTATTATGATCATCCATGATCTTCGATTTGTCTTGATGGAGGAACGTCCTCTCATTCCACCTGCTAATGCTCCTCGAAATATTTGTAAAGCATATAAGCATTGGACAAGGGCAAACGAAAAGGCTCGAGCGTATATCTTGGCAAGCCTTAATGAAGTATTTGCCAACAAGCATGAGCCATGCTCACAGAATGTAAGATCATGGAGTCCTTGAGGCAAATGTTCAGATTGTTAGGTTTTATGTCCTAAAACTCGCAGTTCATAAAAGATAAACATATTCTAAAGTCAATAAACTTATTATTGATTCTATAAATTGTATACGTAAAAGTCTAAATCCATATAACTAAGATCCATGACAATTATATGAATACTTGAACTTTATGTAGAGACATAGAGATGGATCAAGTTCGAGTAAACATCCAAAACGTTCTATACTACATGATTAAGGTTGGATATCTTATTTTGGTAACACTATTGGATGCGGCCTTCTCTGTAGTTGTTACAAGTTGTTGTAAAGATACTACAAACGAAGTGATCCAGATTCCTTCATGTATTGACATGAGGAGTGGGGGCGTCCTATGCAATGAGTTTGCATAAGATCGAACCAAGAAATAAGTCACTCTTACTTTACAACGTTGTTTACTATATAAGATTGACTATTTCACTTAAATGATCTAGGTAACTCAATCTTAATCCTGAGTTAACTATGAACTCCTATTTATTCGGGATTATCCTTAGATCTGCATAGGTGAGGGTTGGCTCAGCAGCACCGGCTTAATGAGCCTCCCATTTCATGGGTAAGACTGGGTAGATAGCTAGGGACATAGACAAAATTCACGCCTACCCAATTTAGGAATAAGAGAAAGGTTGTTCACTTAAGTACTTAATCCAGGTCTTGAATAAGGGGCTCCACCCTCTCACTGGGCTGAGAGGGATCTGGTTTAGGGACTGGATCACAAACCAATTTTTCATTATAGGATTAGTAGGAACTCAAGGAACAAGACATAATCTCAGGGGTAAAACAAATAATTTACCTAGCCGTTATTATGAACAACCTGTGAAGGGTCGACTTACTAATTATGGGCTTTAATGAAGCTACCCCTTAATTAACGAATGAGAATTAATTCGGTATAACGAGTTTAGCCAATTAATCTCGGATTGTTGGAGCCTATGATCTGTAGGTTCATGAGGTCCCCTTACTAGCTCGTAAATGGATTAGCCTTAGAGTAGCATGATAAATTAATTTGAAACATTCAAATTAGAATTAAGGGAATTAGTAATTATATGAGATATAATATACACTTAATTTTGGAATTAAACGGAATTGGAGAATTAATTGATATTTAAATATGATTTAAATATTAAATTCATAAAGGTGGAATTTGTGTAAAATTAATTTAATATTTGATATTAAATTAATTAGAATTAATTAAATTGTTTAATTATTTATTTTATTTAGAAAATTAATTTATGAAATTAATTTTGTGAAATTAATAATAATTTCATTTTTGAAATTAAATTGATTTTGGAAATCAATTTGAAATTAGAAAATTGAAAAACACAAACTTTGGAAATGCTGGATTTGTCCACTATCATTCAAGTTGCTCACAAAACATCCACTTGACTATAGTTTCAATACTCCAAGCATGAGCTGCGTCTCATGTAGCCTTCTTCTTTGCATGAATGTCCTGCAATAAATAGATAAGATAGAAGTGAAATTGTGGCATGCAATAGCTGATAAGCTTGCTGAAGTTTTGTTGAAAACTTGTCAGGTTGAAGAAGTGTTCTTCAAGTTGCATCAGTGAGTGTCTTCTCCAAATTACCTTCATTCAAGCTTATTTTGAGTCCCACAACTCAATCTAAGGCTCGAAAAGAATAGTAGGGAAGACCTTGAGGTGGTTCACAAGAAGAATTGGAGAAGATTTGCAGCTGTATTCGAGTTTCAAGAGGTTCTACAAAGGTATGACATGAAACCCTCTTATAATTGTATGAGCATGTTTTATTTACAGCCAAAATTAATGATTTAGAATGCTTATTGATCCTTCTTGCTTCCGCTACATGCTGATATACTCCATGAACAATTGCCTACACGACTCAGGCATGACGCTCTTAAATACATCTTCAATGCCCATATGAAAGAAGGGGCATCTGTTCTAGAACACATTCTCAACATGATAATCCACTTCAACGTGGCAGAGATGAACGGGTTAAGCATCGACGAAGCTAGCCAGGTTAGCATAATACTAGAATCTTTACTTGAAAGTTTCCTTCATTTCCATAGCAATGTTATTTTGAACAAAATTGACTATAACCTAACCACCCTGCTCAATGAGCTATAGACCTTCCAATCCCTGTTGAAAAGCAAGGAGAAGAAGGATGAAGCAAATTTGCTTCTATTGGGGTTGATGATGTAAAAAGAAGAAAAATTAGTATGTAATGCAATGATGGGTGTAGTGTGAGTTAACAAGAGATGCCTTGCATCCATTACACTCAAATGCATTGCGTTGAGAGGTGTGTTGCGCGCGTATGTGTCCTTTGCCCGTCCTTAGCTAAATGCACTATGTTGAGGTATCCTCCAGAAATGTGTTAGTTAAAGGGTGTGTTGCGGGGGTGCATGCGTTGTTGCTCGTCCTCAGCAAAAATGTATTTGCGTTATTAGAAGCGCGGTGTCAATTTTTAGCATGCATCCATCTGAATCAAATTTAAAAAGATAACATCTCCACTCTTTGATTCTTTGTATAGGCAAAAATTTTTGTATTGCGTGAATTTTTAATTATTTGTATACTTTGTTAATATTCAATACAATCAAAGTAAATATTCTCTTCTCTTTGCCTGTGCCTTTTTCTTTATCATCCTTTGTCAATATTTTCGATGTTCTGATCTTTTACTTTTGCGTTATTTATTGTGCTGCCATGATGTACTATATGTTTATACTTAGAAACATTTTCCATACATTGTAAATTCTGACCAATACTTAGTTAATTATTAGTTTAGCAGTACTTTACCTTTTATCTTTCAAAGTTCTGCTTAAACCTTCTTTTTGAAATTTTTATTCTAAGTGTTTGTCTAGTCTATCCAAACAATGTAATGAGGACCTTGCTTATCTTTATATTTGGGGGTGGGGAAGGTCTGAGCAGATAAGATCAAGAATATGAGATCTTCAAAAAAATGCGTTCATTTTCATTTGTCAAAAAAAAATAATAATAAAATATTTTTAATTGCCAAACTCCAATGTCAGCGCAAGGGAGAACTTCAAAAATGTCCCAACCTGATAAGAGTTTAGTTATGAAAGGAGCCTGCTCGTAGTTGGATGTTCGTATGACACATGTAGGAGCAAGCCAAAATGAAGGTGGGTTTCAAAGAACAACGCAATATGAAAGAAAATAAATGAGTGTAAGAGACAACTCCTCTGAATACCATAAGTAAAGTTGGAATTGGCACACAACCGTAGTTAGATGTTCGCATGACACTCGTGGGAGCAAACCAAAACGAAGAGTGTAACCATGAACAACAGTCTCTAGTAAATAACGCAAAGTTTGACCACCATATATAGATATATTAAGTTGTTTTGACAAAGAATAGATAAGCATTCTATTTTGAAAGGCATCTTCGAGCAGATTTGTTATATAGAAGAATAAAGTAGGGCTTTGTTAAGAATTAGCAAGGATAGAAGGAAATTGCGTTGTTATGAAATGTGCTTAAGTGTAACATTCAGAGTAGCCAATCGACGCAAAAATATAAGAGATAAATTTGGCTTTATTGCCTTAGTAGAAGATATGCTTGAGGACAAGCATATATCTAAATTTGCGGGTGTGATAACTTGTAGAAATACAAGTTATTTATGTTGCCTTATTTAGATATTGCAGCCAAAAGAGAAGGAATATGCGTCGATTGTATGAAAATTAGCTCAGAAATTCAATAATTATGAATTATCACAATTACACCACTAACATTGTCAAGATGGTAAAAGAGGATATTTTTACTCTGTTTTGCAGGAAACCAAGTCACCGCTTGTGATCAAGGCTCAACGAGAAATTGAACAACGCATCTCTATTATATTGCGCCCGTCAATCAACAATGAAAAGACGATGAATGCAATGACGGTGCAATGCAACAGTCGATCTAGAGCTGAATTTCAACTGCATGCGATAATAAAAACAACACCGCATGCGAGCAACCGATTGAAAGATGCAGCTGAGCAACGTAAACGCGGAGGATTGTGACATGTGTACAACTAACTGTTGTGCAGATTTGACGGTCTGATTGCATATCAGAAGGAATATTTATTCCTCCATCTTCAGAATTTCTATAATAAGAAGTGGGGTCCACAAGCCAAGAGTCAAAGCTTTTCACCTATAAATACCCCCATAGAATTCAGAGAACATATACATGATACGGGTATAATTGATACGAGGGGTAATTGCTGCTGGATTATTGAGAGAAAGGCTGAGCTGAGTACTGATCGGAAGAAATTCGGGAAGAAAAGAGACAAGGCCGAGAGGTGAGTCTCAGTGTGAATCTGCTAGATCCTCATCGTGAAGCTCTGTGCTTAGATCCCTACTATCGGTTGAGCAAGCCTGAGAGGGAAGCTCATCCATCCGTTCACTTCATCCACGCCAGCAAGTAAATCTCCATCCAGATCGGCGCTAAGACGTTGGCACTTATTTGTATTTGTTTCTAACTCTATTTCATCAAGTGTATTTCATTTTCTTAATCTCTTCATTCACAAATCATGTATCAGACGCTAAATAGTTTTATTGAAATCACTTTCATTACCACTTTTCTGTCTCTTTCCGTTCCTCCACTAATCATTTTCTCCATGAAGTATTCTTAATACCTTGGTAATTAATATGGATTCAATGAGTAACTCAAATTGTGATAAAGAGATAAATGTGTTTAGCTAAGGCATGCTACACGGCATCTTCACCTGTGAGAGTAGAAGTGAAGATGTCATTTTGATCTTTCGAGAGAAGGTTAGAAGAATGCGTTAACTAAAGCGAGTAGTACTTCTAAAGATGGAAGCAACCTTGCGTTCATTACGTTCACCCCTGTTTCACCACAGAGATGTAGGAACGTGGCCAATCACCGAGAGGTGTATGCCAAGGGAAAAGCGGAATAGTACTTATACCTTTAACGCAATTAAGGAACTTGTGCTGTTTATATTAGTTATCTTTTCTGTTTCTGCTTCGTACATAAGACTTGTTACCACATTACATGATCTTTGCATAATCTTCATAGCCAGCCTTGACCTCAGTATCTGCTATCATGAAACTTGTATGTTGTATCATCTTAGCTTAGATTTACTTTATCGCAATTTACTTTAACGCAATTTATGTTATTATCGCAATTTTACCACTTTACTTTACTTTATCGCATGTTTAATTACTTGTACACAAATTCTTTTATAAATTGAAAAAAACCCTTGGTCGCATATATCACAAGCACAACGAAATAACCTAAAATAGTCTCTGTGTTCGACCTCGAATCACACCGAGAAACTTGCGGTGAAATTATACTTGGTTTCAATGCAAGGAAACTTGTGACAACGCACAACATACTACAAGAACATTCGTTAATAACACATATCTAGAAGTAGTATCACATATCATCGCATAAAATCTATGTCACAACAAGTTTATGGCATGGGCTTGCATTGCATTACAAATCCTGCGTTACGATGTGATGACATACAACTGGATCATTTCTTGAGTGAAAACCAAAAATGGTCTGTAGTATATGGATAAAAGAGGGAAACCTTATCCTGGTAAAGCTACGGATGCGGCCCGCTTTGTGGAATGGTTAAAAGTATTGTGACTTGTCACAGATGGTCTGATTCTGATCATTCGTGTTAGGGACATGCGAGCGAGGGCGTCCTATACAAAGAGTTTTTATAAGATCTGACCACGTAGTGTTAATGTCTTGTTATATAACACTGTTCATGACAGAGACTTCACTTCACTAGGATGAACATAGGTAACATGACCTCAATCCTAAGTGAGTTGGGAACTCCTGCCATTGAGAGCGGTCCTTTGATTTGTATGGGTGCGAGTGGCCAAGTCGCCGATTCAAACCTACCATTTTGGGGATTCGTCTGATTTAGGAGCTGAGAACTCAGCTGCATGAGATGGAATTCACTCCTTCCCTGAGGCAGGGGTAAGTAGATAGATGGCTCTCTTAAGGGTTGATTCCGGGGATTGAAGATGTGGCGCCACACACCTTCTCCTAGCCTGAGAGGTGCTCACACATAATTAGACTATGTTGTATTGTTCATTAAAGGAATCAGTGGTACTTAAGAAGTGAGATGAAACTACAGGGGCAAAAAGATAAATTGGCCCAGCTGTACTTACGAGCATCTGTGACGGGTCATCGTACTCATGATTGATTATATCTGATGGACACAGAAATATATCTATGGTAAGAAGAGTTCAGTTGTTGGTCTTTAGTGGAATGTCTGATAGTTAACGAATGGTGGATCTCGTGGCTAAAGAGTTTAGTTAGCTATTCACGTATCGTTGGAGCTTCGAGCCACGGGTCCATTAGGTCACCTGGGTAGCTTGGATAAAGTCGAGAACCAGTATTTGGGTTAATTTGAAATGTTCAAATTAACAATAGGAAGTTCGATTATATATGATATAATTGGACTGGTTAATTATATATGGCAAATATATGAGATACATCTTTATGGAGGAAATTAGATATAAATATGATTTATATCAAGTAGAGGAGAAAATACTATAGTAGATATGTGATATCAAACTATAGGATATAAATATAATATGATTATATTTATTACTTAATTAATTGATTAATTATATGATAATTAATCCAATTTTCACGTTTGGACATGGGTTAGTGGGCTAGGTCGGTTAATGTAATCGATGAATTAAAATGAAAAAGGTTTTCATTTTGATCGCCCCATTGTTCAATCACCCAAAAGATTTTGTGAAGCGCGCATTGGTAAAAGAAAACAATCTCTCGAGAGCCTATACGATAGTCACTTCTCCATCTAAACGATCGTCCATCTCGTGCTAAACGATCACACACTCTCGCTTACACGATCGGATAGCTTCTCTAAACGATCGTATAGTGTGTCAATTTAGCTAAACGACCATATACCTTTTCCTAAATGATCGTTCAGCAAATCCTACACGATCATGTAGCTCTTCTATGCGATAAGCACTTCTGCTATACGATAGCATTGTTTTCTCTCCCACTTGCTTATTGCTTACAAGACTTGTTTTTCCTCCGTTCTCTACCAAATTCACCAAAGCCCACCCTTTTGGTTTTCACTCCAAGAATACCCGGGGCTCATTAGTGGTTGTGTCATTCCCGTTGCAGCGTTCATGTTCGCGTTGATCATGCTGCTGTAGTCGACGTTCCTACCAGGCATTGGTAGATCTGTTGGAGGGTTCCGCTGCGTTGGGGTTCTGAAGTTTGAAGATAGTCTTCAACTGGTATGGAACTCTTTCCCTTATGATTTTGTTGTTCATAGAATGTCGTTAATTAGAGTTTATTTTCATAACTGTATGTGTTGAATGTATAATGTTATATTTCATTCACGGTGAGATCGAAGCGATCCGAATGCACTAATGGAACTCTACGTTATGAGATCCTTCAATTGGATTAAGAGCCAGGTTCTGATACTCCGATTTCATCTGTTGCAACGAAATGAAATATACATTCATGGTGGGTGCATTTCTACGCTGTTTAATTGTTAAATCTGCTGTGGATGTGTGGGATTAATGGATGTTTTCGGGATGATTAGCCTCAGTTTGATTTAAATCCTTTTACATTCGTGGTTATTTGTAAAGGCCCCTGCATTTTTGGGCATTAATAATCCTTATCGAGCCTGTATTCAAAGTCTATTTGAAGTTTTGAGTCATTCGTCGAAGTTCTAGGCAAGCGTTGCAGCCCTTCGAGGAAGGAGGTGATCTAGGGTTGATCGCATCGTGCAGAAGATGTTCTATGCGAACATCGTTGATCGCATCGTAAAGATGAAGGTGTATGCGATCGTTGTTGAACACATCGGTTAAACGATGGGAAATGCGATCAAGAGTTGGTCACATTGTGTCGATCGTTTACTTATGCTCCTATCGTCTAGTGCATACTGAACGATCGTCTACCTTCTGCGGCGTTAGCTACATGATGAAGACCTCCAAGCGGTTCAAGACCCATTTTGCCTATGAACCGGTTTGCTCAATGAAAAATGTAATAGATAGGATTTTTTCATTCCGGTTTTTTGTAAAGGCTCATCCCGGTCCATTAATCTTTTGTTTGTTACATGCGATGTATGTTTTTTATATGTCATATGATATGTAGATATAGTAAATCCCACCTTAGGTTATGCAATGGTCATGCATCATCTCTTTATTGTAATTGTTATAATTTAGAGAAGCGTGATTTTAATTATGTAAGAGTATGCTCATGCATCATATAATATAAGAGTTATATTTATGCATGCATAAAAAGCATTGGCATGCATCATCTTTATATTATAATTGTTATAGTATAAGGGTGAATGATAGCATGTTTGCTTGGTTGTTACGCGTTATATAAAAGTTATATATAGTAATGACCGGACATTGCATGAAGCATGACATATAGGTTATTTTATAAATGTTATAAACGCCTCGTTGTGTGCAATACTTTTAGTTGTTTCTTTTTAAAAGTTAAAGAGAAATTATAACTAAAATAAATAAGAAAGACATGCATGCTCCCTTAAGTTTAATTCATGGTTTTAAAATTTTTAAAACTTGGATCACATAGACCTAAGATCACGGTTCTAATAAGATTAGCATCCCTAAGGCTTTAATCTTTTAATCAGTTTAATAGGATTAAATTGGCTAATAAAAGGTTAAAGTGTAGCAAATCTATCTATAAGGGACCTTTTGTCTAAGGCGGGTTCTGTCTAGGCTAGGGTATTTAAGTTGACCGAAACGTAACACCCCTACTTGGGGACTTACTTGGAAAGGTGAATTAGATAGATTTGATACATGCATACAAGTTAAGGACAGTCCATTAAAGTGTCTAAATGTGACTACTTGAACTTGTTCATATTTCATAGACAAATGTTGTTTATGAGCAGAGTTTAAAAAAAAAAAGTTGACTTAGACTAAAATCAGTAGCCGGATTGTCTAGGTTAATGGATCCCTAGGTAGAACATTCAGTGGGAGGTACTTGGGGCATGAGATGCTTCACTTAAACCTTTCACTTTTCTCCTAAATAGACCACACCGTGAGATCTATCCTCGGCCTCACGACACCTTTGGCGTGTCTCCCCAATGGATGGTGTTTGGGTAGGTCAGTATCAAGGTGGATGGAGAGAATGTTCATAGTAAGTGGGAGTGGGAAGTGTGACAGCATATCCCTCGGTCTCCCTCGTTAGGTTAAATAAAATTACTGTGCATCGCCTCGAGGCACCTTGGGAGTGTCCCCCTAAAGGATGGCAGTTTTGTGCGTTTCTTTATTTGATCTCCTGTAAGAGGATAAGGTAACTTAGTCTCTTGTCCTAATCTGTCTTTTCCCTACAGTAAGCGCATTAGGGCGGAACTTTGACACCGAAAGCAAGGGGATACACTTACGCGGAATAGTTAAAAGTTAACGATTTTGGACCGAAAAATGGTGGCTGTTAGGTTCAGTTCCAAGAGTTGGTTCTGCCTAATGGTTGAGAATGTTTCATCCCAATGAAGGGTCAACTGATCACCCTACCGGTGGCATTTGTCCTGCCTCACTGGGGTATCATTTCAAAATAGAAGTCTATAACGTAGGTTACTTGAAACTGTTTTGCAAAACTGATTGGTTTAAAATTTTTTTAGCAAAATCTAATAAAGTTTTGTTCGTATTTTCAGCAACATTTTCAAATGGCAACAGCCACATTATCGTTATTAAGTGCCGAAAAACTTACTGGCGATAATTTTGCAACATGGAAACACATGATCACAATGTTCCTAATCATCGAGGATCTCATGTTCGCACTCACGGAGGCTTGTCCTCCTATTCCAGCTCCTAATACCGCTTGAAATGTTTGGGAGGCATACGAGCGATGGACAAGGGCGAATGAGAAGACCCGAGCCTACATCTTGGCAAGTATTTCTGAAGTCTTGGCCAAGAAACATGAGCCTATGGTCTCAGCGCGTGAGATCATGGAGTCCTTGGGGGGATGTCTGGATAACCGTCTGAACAGCTTATGCATGAGGCTCTTAAATACATATTCAACTCCAAAATGAAAGAAGGCACCTTTGTTTGTAAACATTGCTAAACACGATGGTCCACTTTAATGTGGCGGAGTTGATTGGGTCTACCATCGATGAAGGCAACCAGGTTAGCATAATCCTGTATTCTTTGCCGGAGAGCTTCTTGCACTTTGTTAGTAATGTGATTCTTAACAAAGTGAAGTATAACCTTACAACTCTCGTCAATGAGTTGTAGGCATACCAATCTTTACAGAAAAGTAAGGAAAGGCAGAAGGGTGAGGCAAATGTTGCTTCATCTTCTAGGACATTCCATAGAGGTTCGACCTCAAGAACGAAGTCTGCACCTTCTACTTCTAACTCTACAAAGGGGAAGAAAAAGAAGAGTGGTAAAGGAAAAGGGAAGGCACGTGCTAACCCACTGCCTATCGCCCCAAAGAAGCATCCACAAATTGCTAAAGGAAAGTGTTTCCATTGCAACTAAGATGGACACTAGAAGAGAAATTGTCCTCAGTATCTGAAATAGAAGAAAGCAGCCAAGGCTAAAGCCATGGCGGATAAAGGTAAATGTGATTTCCTTGTGTTTGAAACTTGTTTAGTGGAGAATGATGATTCTTCCTGGATAATTGATTCAGGCGCCACTAACCATGTTTGTTCTTCTTTTCAGGGGATTAGATCTTAGTGACAGCTAGAGGCTGGCGAGATGACGATGCGAGTAGGCACCGGGCGCGTCATCTCAACTGTGGCATTGGGAGGACTCCAGTTAGCTTTACATAATAGGTTTCTTGTTTTAAATGATGTATATATTGTTCCTAAACTAAAAAGGAACCTTATTTCTGTAAAGTGTTTATTGCAATGTAAATTATTGTCTCTGTTGATGTGAATAAAGTGTTTATTCATAAAGATGGTGTTTTTATTTGCACAGCAAATCTGGAATCGAATTTATATGTGCTAAGGTCATTAGACATTAATTCCTTCCATAATACTGAAATGTTCAGAACTTCCGTAAATCAAAACGTCGACAAATTTCTCCAAAAGAAAATGCCCATCGTCGGCATCTACGTTTAGGGCACATCAATCTCAATAGGATTGAGAGATTGGTGAAGAATGGACTTCTAAGTGAGTTAGAAGAAAATTCTTTACGAATGTGTGAATCTTGCCTTGGGGTAAGATGTCTAAACGACCTTTTACTAGAAAAGGTTATAGAGCCAAGGAGCCTCTTGAGTTAGTACATTTTGACCTTTGTGGTCCTATGAATGTGCAAGCCCGAGGTGGCTACGAGTATTTTATCAATTTTACTGATGATTACTCCAGGTACGGGTATATTTATCTTATGCAACGGAAGTCTGAATCCTTTGAAAAGTATAAAGATTTCAAGGCTGAAGTTGAAAACGCATTAGATAGATGGATTAAAACACTTCGATCGGATCGAGGTGGAGAATTTTTGGACTCCGCATTCCAGGACTATTTGATAGAACATGGAATCATTTCCCAATTCTCAGCGTCGGGTACACCTCAGCATAATGGTGTAGCGAAGAGGAGAAATAGGACCTTGTTAGACATGGTTCGCTCGATGATGAGTTACACTTCCTTACCGGACTCGTTTTGGGGTTTCGCAGTAGAGACTACGGTATATATACTCAATTGTGTTCCCTCCAAGAGTGTTGCCAGAACACCTCTGGAGTTGTGGAATGAGCATAAAGCTAGTTTACGTCACATCCGTATTTGGGGTTGCCCTGTACATGTGCTTAAGGCTAATCCCAAGAAGTTAGAACCACGGTTGAGGTTATGGCTCTTTGTAGGCTACCCCAAAGGTACACGAGGGGGTTATTTTTATGATCAGATGGAAAATAGGGTGTTTGTTTCAACAAACGCTACTTTCCTTGAGGAGGATCATATAAGGGAGCACAATCCACGAAGCAAAGTCGTGTTGCATCAACATTCCAATGAAACTACTGAAACTTCAACAAGAGTTGTTGAAGAGCCTGCTACATCAACCAGGGTTGTTGATGGGAGTTCATCCAGTAGGTCAGTTCCACCTCAAGAGTTGAAGGAACTTCCATGTAGTAGGAGGGTTGCAAACTCACCCGTTCGCTATCTGGGTTTCACGAATATCCTTGCTATGGTAGTAGATGACGACGTTGAGGATCCGTTGTCTTATAATAAGGGAATGGAGGATGTTAACCAGGATGGCGAAGTTGATGAACCATGTGTTTTACAAGAACATCATCAACGCTTCAGTAGTCTTCTTAGTGTTGTACGTAGACGATATCCTACTCATTGGGAATGATGTAGGTCTACTGACTATAGTTAAGAACTGGCTAGCGACCCAATTCCAAATGAAAGATTTGGGAGAGGCTCAATTTGTTCTAGGTATACAGATCTTTCGAGATCGTAAGAACAAAGTGTTGGCACTGTCTCAGACATCGTACATTAACAAGATGTTGCTCAAGTATTCAATGCAGGACTCGAAGAGGGGCCTACTGTCGTTCAGGCATGGAGTTACTTTGTCTAAGGAAATGTGTCCTAAGACGCCTCAAGAGGTTGAGGAGATGAGACAGATCAGTCTAACCTAGGCCAATTTAATGTTGCTGACCCGTTTACGAAGGCTCTCACGGCTACAGTGTTTGAGAGTCGCCTACGGAGCATGGCTCTACAGGATAGCCTGCGGTTGGACTAGGATAAGTGGGAGATTTTCTTGTACTAGCCTTTTATGCCCTATTTTATTGTTTTGTACTAAGTTTATTGTACACCCCACTTCTCTTTGATAAGTGGGAGATTGTTGAGGTTGATGCCCTAAAGTCTCGTGTCCTGTAGTTTGTAAACAGTATGTACGAACGCTTGTGTTGTTAATATATGATATTTACTTCACATCTTGTATTTTACTCATTTACTTGTTTTATTTGCTTTACCACAAACCAATAAACATAAAATCCCTGGTTATCTGTATCTGACTCGAGCATGTATGTGGTGACATACAAGTGGATCATGTCTTGAGTGATAACCAAAAATGGTCAGTAGTATATGGATAAAGGAGG
This sequence comes from Benincasa hispida, assembly GCF_009727055.1. NCBI lineage: Eukaryota > Viridiplantae > Streptophyta > Magnoliopsida > Cucurbitales > Cucurbitaceae > Benincasa > Benincasa hispida. The sequence goes on from NC_052357.1 coordinate 57,608,050, forward strand.
GAAACCTTATCCTGGTAACGCTATGGATGCGGCCCACTTTGTGGAATGGTCACAAGTGTTGTGACTTGTCACAGATGGTCTGATCCTGATCATTCGTGTTGGGGACATGCGATCGAGGGCGTCCTATACAAAGAGTTTGTATAAGACCTGACCACGAAGTGTTAACATCTCGTTATATAACACTGTTCATGACAGAGACTTCACTTCACTAGGATGATCGTAGGTAACATGACCTCAATACTGAGTGAGTTTGGAACTCCTGCCATTAAGGGCGGTCCTTCGATTTGTATGGGTGCGAGTGGCCAGGTCACCAATTCAAATGTACCATTTTGGGGATTCGTCTGATTTGGGAGCTGGGAATTCAGCTGCACAAGATGGAATTCACTCCTTCCCCGAGGCAGAGGTAAGTAGATAGATGGCTCCCTTAAGGGCTGATTCAGTGGCTTGAACGATGTGGTGCCACACACTTTCTCCTAGCCCGAGAGGTGTTCACACATAGTTGGACTATGTTGTATTGTTCATTAGAGGAATCAGTGGTACCTAAGGAGTGAGATGTAACTATAGGGGCAAAACGGTAATTTAGCCTAGCTGTACTTACAAGCATCTATTAAGGGTCATCATACTCATGATTGGTTATATTCGATGGACACAGAAATATATCTGTGGTAAGAAAAGTTCAATTGTTGGTCTTTAGTGGAATGTCTGACAGTTTACGGATGGTGGATCTCGTGGCTAAAGAGTTTAGTCAGCTATTCACGTACCGTTTGATCTTCGAGCCACAAGTCCATTAGGTCCCCTGGGTAGCTTGGATAAAGTCGAGAACCAGTATTTGGGTTAATTTGAAATGTTCAAATTGACAAGAGAAGCTTGATTATATATGATATAATTTGACTGGTTAATGATATATGGAAAATGTATGAGATACATTTTTATGGAGAAAATTAGATATAAATATGATTTATATCAAGTAGAGGAGAAAATACTATAGTAGATATGTGATATCAAACTGTAGGATATAAATATAATATGATTATAATTATTAATTAATTAATTGATTAATTATATGATAATTAATCCAATTTTCATGTTTGGACGTGGGTTAGTGGGCTAAGTCGATTAATGTATCAAATGAATTAAAATGATAAAGGTTTTCATTTTGATCGCCTTATCGTTCAATCGCCCAAAGGATTTCGTGAAGCACGCGTTGATGAAAGAAAACGATCGCTTGAGAGCCTATACAATAGTGGCTTCTCCATCTAAACGATCATCCATCTCGCGCTAAACGATCGCACACTCTCACTTACACGATCGGTTAAGTTCCCTAAAAGATCGTATAGTGTGCCGATTTAGCTAAACAGTCGTATACCTTTTCCTAAACGATCATTCAGCAAATCCTACACAATCGTGCAGCTTCTCTATGCGATAAGCACTTCTACTATACGATAGCGTTGTTTTCTCTCCCACTTGCTTATCGCCTATACGACTCGTTTTTCCTCCATCCTCTACCAAATTCACCAAAGCCCACCCTTTGGGTTTTCACTCTGAGAATACCTGGGGCTCATTAGTGGTGGTGTCGTCCCTGTTGCAGCATTTGTGTTCGCGTTGATCGTGCTACTGCAGCCAACGTTCCTGTCAGGCATTGGTAGATCTGTTGGAGGGTTCCGTTGCTTAGGGTTCTAAAGTTTGAAGATAGTCTTCAATTGGTATAGAACTCTTTCCCTTATGATTTGTTGTTCATAACATATTGTTAATTAGAGTTTATTTTCATAACTATATGTGTTGAATGTATAATGTTATATTTCGGTCACGGTGAGATCGAAGCGATCTGAACGCGATTATGAAACTCTGCGTTATGAGATCTTTTAGCTTCATCTTCCAAAAAGTTCCATAAAGGTTCGACCTTGCTCAAACAACACGACTGCAACTCTACACGAACACTTCGCGCTCGTCCTCAGCGATCACCTTGGTCACCAACTCCTCCGCAACACGTACGGCCTCCATGGAACCTCGATGGTGTCGAGTTAAGTAAGACACCACCAAGAAGGTTACTTTGGTATTCTCGGTGTGAGAATCCAGAGGGTGGGCTCTGTTCGGACTTGGTAGAAGGCAGACGAAGGAGGAAACACCTCAAGTAAGATGGGAATTGGAAGAGGAACTCCCTCAAGTATTTGGTAGAAAAGAAGAAAGCCAAGTAAGGTAAATATAATTTGCCTGTATTGGAAACCTGTTTAGTGGAGAATGTTGATTCTGCCTTGAATATAGACTTCAGGTCCACTAACCACGGTTGTTCTTCATTTTATGGAATTAGTTCCTATCGACAGCTAGATGCTGGTGAGATGGCGATGCGAGTTGGAATCAGGCACTTCGTCTCAGCTGTGGGAGTGGGAGGTCTCCAGATGACTTTACAAAACATATTTCTTGTTTTAAAAGATGTATTTGTAGTTCCTGATTTATAAAGGAACTTAGGTTCTATAAAGTGTTTGTTAGAACAATTATATAATATCAACTTTCTTGCAAATAAAGTGTTTATTACTAAGAATGTTGTTGATATTTGTTTTGCAAAACTGGAAAATAATTTGTATATGCTAAGGCCGTTAGCAACAAATTCCCTCCATAACAATGAGTTGCTTAAAACTGTTGTAACTCAACATAAAGTCTTAAAATTTCACTTAAAGAAAATGCCAAACTTTGGCACCTAAGACTAGGGCACATTCAGACCTCTGTGGTCCGATGAATAAAAAAGCTAGGGGAGGTTATGAATATTTCATCACCTTTATTGATGATTATTCAAGATATGGGTACATTTATTTAATGCAACATAAGTCTGAATCTTTTGAAAATTTCAAAGAATTCAAGGCTAAAGTTGAAAATGCATTAAATAGAACGATTAAAACATTTCGATCTTGTCGAGGTGGAAAGTTTATGGATTTAACATTCCAAAACTATATGATAGATCATGGAATAGTATCCCAACTCTCAGCACCTGGTACACCTCAGCAAAATGGTGTATCACAAATGAGAAATCGAACCGTATTGGACATGGTTTGGTCTATGATGAGTTACGCTTCCTTACTTGACTTGTTTTGGGGTTATGTAGTAGAGACTGCAGCATACATCCTACATTATGTTCCTTACAAGAGTGTTTCCAGAACACCTTTGGAGTTATGGAATGGTCGTAAAGCTAGTTTACGTCATTTCAGAATTTGGGTTTACCTAACACATGTGCTTGAGGCTAATCATAAGAAATCGGAACCATGTTCAAGGTTGTCTATTTGTAGGCTACCCCAATGGAACAAGAGGTGGTTACTTCTTTGATCCTAAAGAAAAAAAAGTATTTGTATCGAAAAATGCTACTTTTCCTGAAGAAGACCACATAAGGGATCACAGGCCTAGAATCTTCAACAAGAGTTATTGAAGAACCTAGTACCTCAACAAGTGTTGTTAAAGTAGGTTCATCTAGTAGGTCAAATCTGCCTCAAGTGTTTAGGAATCCTCGACGTAGTGGGAGGGTTGTGAACCCTCCTATTTGTTATATGCATTTAACTGAAATCCTGGCTATGGTAGCTAATGGCAAAGTTGAGGATCCGTTGTCTTACAAGAAGGTAATGGAGGATATTGACAGAGATGAATGGATCAAAGTGATGGATCTTGAAATGGAGTCTATATAATTCAATTCCGTATGGGATCTTGTAGATCAATCTGATGGGTTAAACCTATAGGTTGTAAATTGATCTATAAGAGAAAACGGGGTGCTGATGAGAAGGTTCAGACCTTCAAGACTAGACTGGTGGCAAAGGATTATACCCAGGTAGAGGGAATTTACTAAGAGAAGATTTTCTCATCTATTTCCATACTTAAGTCTATCTGGATCCTCCTATCCATTGCCTCATATTATGACTACAAGATTTTGCAAATGGATGTCAAGACTGCTTTTCTAAATGGCAATCTTGAGGAGACCATTTACATTGTGCAACCCAAGGGATTCATAACCCAAGGTCAAGAGTAAAAGATTTGCAAGCTTAATCGGTCCATTTGGGAGAGACTCAGTTTGTTCTGGGTATTCAGATCTTTAGAGATCGAAAGTTTATTCTGGGTATTCAGATCTTTAGAGATCGAAAGAATAAAATGCTAGCTCTGTCTCAGGTGTCGTGACAAGATGCTTGTCAAATATTTGATGCAGAACTCTAAGAAGGGCTTATTGACTTTTAGGCATGGAGTTAAGACACCTCAAGTATTGTGTTGTCACAAGTTTCCATGCGCTAAAACCAAGTATAATTCCAACGTTAGTTTCTCAAAGTAATCTGAGGTCGAACACAAGGATTGTTTTCGTTAATGTGTTACTTTTGTGATATATGTGACCGTTTTTTACAATTAATAAAGATTGTGTGTTTGTACAGGAAATTAAAGTGCGGTAAAATAAAGTTGTGCTAATAAAATAAATTGCGATGAAAATAAATCCTAAGCTAACGTGATACAAGATACAAGATACATGCTATATATGATACTAAGTTCGAGACTGAATGTGAAGCTTATACAAAGGATCGTGGTATGCGATGGCAAGTCTTTATGTATGAATCAGAATTAGAAGGGATAATTAGTAAAAACATCGCAAGTTTGTTAATTGCGTTAAAGATACAACTAAGGTTCCGCTTTCCTTTAGCGTACACCTCTCAGTGATCGGCCACGTTTCCATATCTCTATGGTGAAACAGTGATGAACGTGATGAACGTAAGGTTACTTCCATCTCTAGAAGTACTTTTCGCTTTAGTTAACACATTCTTCCAACCCTCCCTCGATAGGCGGAATAGCATTTTCACTTCTGCTCTCACAAGTGAAGATGTCGTTTAGATAGGCAGAATAAGCGATCGTTTAGATAAAATTGCGTCGATTGGAAATTGCATCGATTTTTGCTTGGTCAACTTCCAATCCTGGCTTCGATATTTTGTGACCTAGCACAGTTCCTTGTTCAACCATAAAGTGGCATTTCTCCCAATTCAGAACAAGATTAGTTTCCACACATCTCTTGAAGACTTTCTCCAGATTAGATAAACAGGAGTCATAAGCATTGCCGAAAACTGAAAAATCATCCATAAATACCTCGACTGACTCCTCCAAGAAATCTAAAAATATCGCCATCATACATCGTTGAAAAGTACCTGGTGCATTGCAGAGTCCAAACGGTATGCCACAAAATGCAAATGTGCCAAATGGGCATGTGAAGGTTGTCTTATCTTGATCCTCCGGTGCAATTGCAATTTGGTTGTACCCTGGGTAGCTGTCAAGAAAACATAAGAATTCATTCCCAGCAAGTCAGTCTAACATCTGATCAATAAAGGAGAGTGGAAAGTGGTCCTTCTTCGTGGCCAGATTTAACTTACGATAGTCCATACATATTCTCCACCCCGTAGTTGTCCTTGTGGGAATTAACCCATTCCTGTTGTTGGTGACGATTGTCCTTCCCCCTTTCTTCGAAACGCATTGCACTGGGCTCACCCAGCTGCTATCTGATATAGGGTAAATGACACCTGCATCTAGCCACTTCACTATTTCTTTCTTCACAACCTCCCTCATGGCAGGGTTTAAACGACGTTGCCTCTCTATAGATCCTGTTTTGCCTTCCTCAAGACGAATCTTATGCATGCAATACGAAGGGCTGATCCCCCGAATATCCGCCAAGGTTCATCCCAAGGCTTTTACGTTATTTTTTAGGATCTGGATAAGTGCATCCTTCTTCTCTTTACTCAGCGAGGTAGTTATAATAACCGGTAACATGTTATTCCCTCCTAACTAAGCATGTTTGAGGTGCACAGGAAACTACTTCAACTCTAACACAGGTGGTTCTTCTAAGGATGGCTTAGTGCATTGCGTTGTTCATTCAGATAACTTCATCGTTTCAAAATCTGATTCAATTTGAATTGCGGCGCAATTCTCCTCCCACATTGCACCGATTCCAAAATCTTCTTCCTTTAACTCTTCTAGGGGCTCGTGCCAAGGTTTTTCCTACAGTTCTTCAACATATTGACAATTCTCCATATCACTCGGGTATTTCAACGCATTGAGAACGTTGAACTTCACTTGCTGATCGTCAACCCTGATTGTAAGCTCCCCTTTCTGTACATCGATCAGTGCCCGCCCTATTGCAGAAAAGAGCAACCCAAGATGATAGGCACCTCTCTGTCAGCTTCATAATCTAATATGATAAAGTTAGCAGGGAAGATAAACTTATCTACTTGTACGAGTACATTTTCTATTTTGCCCTCGGGATGCGTTTTCGATCTATCGGCCAACGACAATGTAATTGTGATTGTCTTGAATTGCCGATATTTAGCTTCTTGAAGATCGACAAGGGCATTAGGTTTGTACTCGCCCCCAATCACATAGCACGTTCTCGACCTTCTTTCCCCCTATTGAGCAAGGCAATGTGAAAATCTCGGGATTTTTCATTTTGTGGGGATGTTGTTTTGAAACAGCATACTGCACTCATATATTAATGCAATTGTTTCATTTTCCCTAATCTTTCTTTTGTTAGCAAGTATATCCTTAAGGAATTTCACACAGCTCGGCATTTGTTCCAAAGCTTCTATTAAGGGAATATTGATGTGTAGTTGTCGGAGGACATCCAGGAACCTCTGAAATTGCTTACTATGATCTTTCTTCTTTAGCCTAGACGGGAAAGTTGGAGGATCCCGCCATACTTCCTGTTCAATTGGCTGCTCATTGAGGTCCTGTGCTTGTTGTGTTCTAGTAACTGGAGGTTGCGTTGATTTTGAATTTAATTCTTGTTGAGATTCATCTCTTGTAGATGTACTTACTTCTAAACCGGTAGTTCTATCATTAATGGTTGATTGGTCATCGTTTATTGTTAAATCTACTGGTCTTGTTATTGCATCTGGTATAGGTGACACGGGGACTGTTGTTTTACCACTTCTCAATGTCACTGCTTGACATTGTTCTTTACCACGTGGCCCCAATGCTCCTGAGCTACTAGGCAATGTACCAATCGTTTTATTCTTAATTTCAATCGCAAGTTATTCAACTTGCTTCTTCAGCTCTCTAAGGGAGGAAGCTTGCGATTGCTTAATTGCCTCGCTCTTTTCGATATAATGTTTCAACAACGTTTCCAGAGACGAGGTACTACAAGAGGTGTTAGAAAAGAACAATTGGTCGTAGGGTTATACATTTTGACAATCACCTGGGCTATGATCCGGATTAATGAAGCTGGAGGGTTGCCTCGAATCCCCTGATAATTGTTCTGATGATTACTCTGGCTCCCTTGGTTGTGATTCCTGTCCCAACTAAAAGTTGGGTGATTCCGCCAACCAGGGTTGTAGGTGTTGCCGAACGGTTCATTGTAGATAGGGTATACGGACTGCTGATTCCACGAGTAGACTTCCACTGAATGTCCCTCTCCACATTGAATGCAATTCATTGCGGCCATGTGTGTTAACACATTGGCTTGCGTTGAACCTTGAGAGAGATGTCTTTGCTGATTAGCCATAGTCTGAAGGAGCGAGGTCATTATGGTCACCTGGTCTACCAGGGTGCTCATTGTATCAACTGGTACAATGGCACCTTCTACTCTTTCTTGCTCCAAACTTCTTTCCTCAAACTCGGTATCTAACCATTCATCTGAATCTCGCGAAATGCGATCTAAGATGCTCTTTACTTCCATATACGACTTGTCCATTAATCCTTCTGCTACGGAAGCATCAACAACTGCTTGCGTTGGTTGATCCAAGCCATTGTAAAAATTCTCCATCATAATGCAATCGGGAATCCCGATATGTGGACAGCTCTTCACTAATTGTCTGAATCGCACCCAAGCGGTGCTCAAAGTTTCATAACCCTTCTGTTCGAAATTCAATACATCCCCCCGTCTCCTTGGGTTAACGGCTGAAGAGAAGAATCTATTCATGAACCTTTCAACCAACTGATCCCATGCGTTGATTTCGTCTGGCTCTAATGACTGAGCCCACCTTCTTGCCTCATCCCTCAAGGTGTAAGGGAAGAGATACAATCTAAGTTCTTCTGGTGTCACACCAAGTATGGAGAATGCGCTGCATATGTCTACAAAGCTAGTCAAATGAGCATGCGGGTCTTCTCCTTGTAAACCTCCGAATTTCCCCGCATTCTGGATCATTTGAAGCATGATCGGCCTTATCTCTAAACTTACATTTTCCTCAATCGTGGGTCTTGAAATTCCGGGCGAGAAGTTATAAAAATCTAGCGCCGCATAGTTCCTCATAGGGATGGTGCGGTCAGCAGCAAGAAATATGGCATCTTACATTGGCCAATTTTCCCCTTGGTTCACTTCGGGTGCCTCATTATTATCTGCCATGTTTCTACTTCGCTTAATTCGGTCTTGATGTGCTCTTGCGCAAAATATACTCTTGATCTCTGGGTCAGCTTAGAATTTTTGGATCACTCCAGTACTCATAAACCGCCAGACTGCTCTCCGCGATGAACAGCCAGTACAAAGAGATCTGTCCTGCAAAATATCACAAACATACTCAACAATAACCGTTACCAATCCCCAACAACGATGCCATAAACTTGTAACACTTAAAAATGTGGCTCTTTATACTTATTCACATTACTCGTGGATGAATGTCTTACCTACAGCATGTGGACAAATATGAATACAGATGAATGAATCATACAAGCTCATATTGCCATAAACTTGATGACATAAAGATGGAAATGGAATGTGGATGTAGTGTTATGCATTACTACTTCTAGATATGCATTGTTAACTATATGCTTGTAGTCTGCTGTGGAGTAATGCGTTGTCACAAGTTTCCTTGCACTGAAATTAAGTATAATTCCAACGCAAGTTTCTTAGAGTAATATGAGGTCAAACACAGGGATTGTTTTCATTAATATGTTACTTTTGTGATATATGCGACCGATTTTTACAATTAATAAAGATTGCGTGTTTGTACAGGAAATTAAAGTGTGGTAAAATAAAGTTGCTCTAATAAAATAAATTGCGATAAAAATAAATCCTAAGCTAACGTGATACAAGATACAAGATACATGCTATACATGATACTAAGTTCGAAACTGACCGTGAAGTTTATACAAAGGATAGTGGTATGCAATGGCAAGTCTTTATGTATGAATCAAAATTAGAAGGGATAATTAGTAAAAACATCGTAAGTTTGTTAATTGCATTAAAGATACAACTAAGGTTCCGCTTTCCCTTGGTGTACACTTCTCGGTGATCGGCCGCGTTCCCATATCTCTATGGTGAAACAGGGATGAACGTGATGAACGCAAGGTTGCTTCCATATCTGGAAGTACTTCTCGCTTTAGTTAATGCATTCTTCCAATCCTCTCTCGATAGGCGGAATAGAATCTTCACTTCTGCTCTCACAGGTGAAGATGTCGTCTAGCATGCTTTGACTAAACTCAATTATTTCCTTAACCCAATTAATTTACTTGTTCAATTATTGCTAATTATTCAAGGGATTAAGAAAACATCGTGGAGAAAATGAATTATAGACGAATGGAAATAGGCAGATAGATGATAATGGAAATGATCACAACATTTATTACTAAGATTAAGGGTCTGATACATGGTGTGAATGATAGACTAAAGAAGATGAATACAAGTGATGAATAAGAGATAGAAATAAATACATAAGAGTGTCAACGTCTTGACACAGATCTGGATGGTGGCTTTGCTTGCCAGCTTGTGGAATGGATGAAGAGAAGAGCTTCCCTCTTAGGCTTTCTCTTCTGGTAGAAATGACCTTCGTACAGAGCTTCAACAGTGGGGATTATAAGAATTCTTTGTCTGGAGACTCACCTCTCAGTTTTGTCTCTTAATTCTTCTCGAATCTACTCTGATTAGTCGCTCAACCAGTCTCTCTCTCAGATTAGTATATCAAGTCTCTATGTATTCAAGCATATTTTTCAGTGAAATTTCAGAAGCTATTTATAGGCGAGCTTGACTCTCTGACTTGTGGTCCCCACTTTATTGTTATGGAAATTCCTGAAATGGTGGAGTGAATATTTCTTCTGTTACACAATCAATCCCGTCTGAAATGCACAACGGTCAGCTATACATGCATTAGAATCCTCCGCACGTTGCTCTTTACATCTTCGATCGTTTTTCCACATGCGGTGTTATTTTTTTATTACTGCATGTGGTTGAGATTGCATTGATCGCTTAGCTCTTGATCGATTGTCGCATGCGCCGTCATTGCTTTGATCATCTATTCATTCCTGAATGATGGGCGCAATGCGACGTAGATGCGTTGTTCGGTTTATCTTCGAGCCATGAACGCATGTGGGTGACTTGATTTCTTGCAAAACAGAAATAAAACATTCCATTCTACCATCACAATGGTGTCAGTCGGTGTATTAACGACAATTTATAATTCTTGCATTTCTTAGCCAATTTTTATACAATCAACGCAACTTTCCTTCCTTTTAGCAGCAATATCTAAATAAAACAGTATAAATAACTTGTATTTCTACAAGTTATCAACCCTCTCATTGGCCTGAGAGGGGTTTCTGTTTATTGGTTGACCATAAATAGGTTGTTCATTAGGGAAGCACTGGTACTTAAGAAGTCAGAGGTAACCCAAGAATAAAATGATAATTTTACCATGTTGGATTTATGAATACTCATGAAGGACTAACTTGTTGTTATTAATCTATATTAATGGACATAGAAATATATCTGTAGCGAGAAGGGTGCAGTTGTGAGTCTTTAGTGGAGTGTACACACAGTTAATGTATATTGATTAACTTAGTTAATGATTTTAGCCAATTAATCTCATATCGTTGGAGCTTCTGATCTATAGGTTCACCAGGTTCTTTTGCTAGCTCACTAAAGGAAATTAAAGAGGAACGATTTGAATTGTTTAAATCAAATTGAGGAAATTGTATACTAATATGGTTAATATTAACTAATTATGGATGTGATCTATAATTTAAATTAAGTTGGAAAGAAACATTTGAATGAGACTCAAATAATTAATTCAAGTGAATTAGATTCATAAAGAATTAATTAATAAATAAAGATGTGTTACACATAGACATATGATGTTTATGATAATTAAATATATATACATTAAATTAGATTTCATGTATAAATAGTTATTTAACTAATGTGCTAATTAATTAAATAAGTGTTATTTAATTAATTGTGCACAAGAGAAAATTGGAAAAGGACTTGGAGAAAGGGTTGACCTTTCTCTATATAAAGTCTTCCTTATGGCCCTTTTGGGGCAAGCATTCATTGTGCAAATTTTTTTCCTAAGCTACAAAAATAAATCCTCTCTACTCTCCCAAAGGTTTTTCCTCCACACCCTCTTCTAATAGTTGGATACGATCTATCCTTCTATTAGAATCATTGAGAATAACAATTATTCTCGTGGTCGTGTTCAAGATTGTTCGAGGAGACATTCGTGTTCAAGATTATTCGAGGAGTCGTTCGTTGGAATATCGATGGGGTCGTTCTAGGAGCTGGGGAATCTACAAAGGTGAGAATGGTTCTTTCCTTTCTCTAAAGCATGCTATTTTACATGTTTATTCTACACATATTTTGTTTTAATACATTGATTTTGTTTATGTCAAAATTGATTTGCGGGATGCAAGGCGTTTACACACTTCCATTCTGGTATCGAATCCAATCACAACTATGGTCTATAGTGGCTTTCTATGTAGTTAATGAATGAAGGTTAATTTATCTAAAGAGTTTAATTAATTAATCTTAGATTATTAGAACTTATAATTTGTACGTCCATAACGATCCATTGCCAGCTGATGGCGGACCAACAAAGATCAATTATGACTAAAAGAAAAATTCGAAGTTATTATTTTTTTAGGAAAAATATTAATTTTATTGGATGCAATTAATATTTTAATTACTATAACATTTATTTAAATGAGATTCAAATTATAACTATATAATATAAAGAAATTATTTATTTGGATTACATCCATATAAATAAAAAAATTATATAATTTGAATAAGATTCAAATAAACTGAACAATGAAAGAATTAATTTATTTGAATGTAATTTAAATAATTAATTATTTAATTTGGACGAGATTTAAATTAAAGAGATACTACCAAGAAGAAAAATTTAAAGATGATTTAAATATTTAAAACCTTTTAATATGAGATATTAATTGGAAAAATATTTATTAATATTTGATATAAATAAATATTTAATTTAAAATTTTTGTAAAGGAGCCTTTATGGAACACACTCTATATCATAATCTCTACAACTATTCTACTAAGATCATAATCTATATCATAATCTCTACAACTATTCTACTAAGATCTCTCTCCCAAAAAATTCTCCAAAATTTTTAGAAAATAATCCTTTGAAAATTCTCCTTCCCTATTATCTCTCATCTTTCAAGTGCGATTTTCACGAACTAGATCATTTCCATAGTCATAGCAAGAAAGATCTCGTGGAAAGAGGAAGACTTCAAGGAGAAGACTACCGGTTGAAAGAGAATATCTTGTTGCCATTATGAGTCGAAAAAGGTATGATGCTTACTCTTTTCTTTTAGTTATTGTATTTTTAATTCTTTCAAGAAACCAAAGAACACAATCACACGCTTCTGTCGAGATTCAATCCCTTCACATATGCATCAACGTCACTAGTGGTGTCAATGACAAGCTTAGTGGGGGCTAAATGAGGCCCAACCATGACCTCTAAAGTCAAAGTTCCATTGCGAGTTTAGACGAGTAGCTCTAGAGTTAGATGCATATCGATGAGACATGCAAGCACATTGAATTTCATGTCAAACGAAGTTCAAACGAGTGCTCTACGTTGGTGACTGACTGTTTGCCACATTTTATATGCATGGGAGGCAAAGAGAAAGATGTTTAGAATGTTCTATATGTAGGATTGTATCAACAGTAGCGGAAGCACAAGGATCATCTAAGCATTCAAATTCACTAATTCTGGCATAATATAAAGCATGCTTCTGAGAGAAAATGGGTTTCAAGACATACCTCTTATAGAACTTCTTCAAAGCTCCATCTCCGCTGCAATCTTCTTCATATCTTGTCGTAGACCACCTCAAGATCTTCCCCACTATTCTCTTAGTGCTCTAGATTGAGTTGTGAAACTCAAAACAAACTTGAATCAAGGGATGAAGGAGAAAAGCTCACTGTAGCAACCTTGTTGAAGAACCATTCTTCAAACTAAATTTTCTCTCAAAATTCTGTAGATTGCATGCCCCATTTTCACTTCAATCTCTTCATTATATTGCAGATCAACATGCAAAGAGAAGAGCTGTATGACAAGACAAATATATTGCTATATGTGTGAGCTAGTTGGTGATGGATAAAAATCCGTTTTTCCATTTTGTGTTTTTGTTTTTATTTTTTCCAATTTTATTTAAAAATCAAATTTTGATTTAAAAATCTATTTGATTTTAAAAATGAAAAATTAATTAATCTCATAAATTAATTATTAAATAAAACTTAATTAATTTAATATCAAATAT
>NC_052357.1:57621543-57658675 GCF_009727055.1 Benincasa hispida
ATCATATTTAAATATATAAATTCTCCTTTTCCGTTTAATTCTAAAATTAAACATAATTATATCTCATATAATTACTAATTCCCTTAATTCTAATTTGAACGTTTCAAATTAACTTATCACGCTATTCTAGAGCTAGTCCGTTACGAGCTAGTAGGGGGACCTCGCGGACCAACAGATCATGAGCTCCAACGATTCGAGATTAATTGGCTAAACTCATTAGACCAAATTAATCCCCATTCGTTAACTAATGGATCACTCCACTAAAGTCCATAATTGCACTCCCCTCACTATAGATATATTATATCCACATGATTTAACCATAATCAGCAAGTCGACCCTTCACAGGTTGTTCGTAATAACGACTGGGTCAAAAATCTGTTTTATCCCCGAGATTACGTCTTATTCCTCAAGTTCCTACTGACCCTCTAATGAACAACTGGTTTGTGATCCAATCACCAAACCAAACTCTCTCAACCCAGTGAGAGGGTGGGGCCCCTTGTTCAAGACCTGGATTCAGTACTTAAGGTAACAACCTTTCTCCTTTTCCTAAATCGGGTAGGCGTAAACTCCGTCTTGCACCCTATGTCCCCAGCTATCTATCCGGTCTTACCCCTGAAATGGGAGTCTTATTGAGCTTGCGCTATTGAGTCAACCCTTAACTATGCAAATTTAAGGGCAATCCCGAATAAACAGGAGTTCATAGTTAGCTCAGGATTAAGATCGAGTTACCTAGGTCATCTAGGTGAAATAGTCAGTCTTAAACAGTAAACAGCGTTATAATGTAAGAGTGACTTATTTCTTTGTCCAGATCTTATGTGAACTCATTGCATAGGACGCCCCCACTCCTCATGTCATAACATGTACAAATTAGGATCACATCGTATGTAGCACTTTACAACTCTTTGTAACAACTACAGAGTAGGCCGCATCCAATGGTTGTTATCAGAATAAGGTACCCAACCTTATTCATGTACCATGGATCATTTTGACTATTTACTTGAACCCGATCCACTCTTATGTCTCCACATAAAGTTCAAGTACTCATACAATAGTCATGGGTCTTAGTTTATTGGATTTAGACTTTCATACAATTTATGAGATCAATAACAAGTATATTGATAATAGAAAATGTTTATCATTTTACAAACTGCAAGTTTTTAGGACATAAAACCCAATACTGTAGGGGGAGGGGGCGCATGGTGTCAGCTCTCCACCACTCCTAGGCCTCATAGCCTGAGTGAGTTACCCCATGGCACATATGTGTGTCATGGCATGGGCGAGCATTGTAAGGCAAACGTGTCTTAAGCATCTTCCATTGAGAATGAGATCTCATGGACAGTGTCGCCCTTTCCCATGGGCTAAATGTTCTGATATAGTACCCAACATGCAATTTTGATTATAATGGACTCGATAGGGTTCAAGTCTCGATATATCCTGATGGATGGATGTCTTTGAAGATCCAAGTTGGAAAGTTACCCATAGGTTCGTTTGCGATAGTTCTCAATCCCGACCCTTTAATGGCATCTAGAAGCATTAGTGGGGCTTGATAGTTCCTAATTGGCAGGATAGTTTTCCGAGTTGTTCCAATAAATGTTGTAATGACCCAATAAAGCTCGGTAGGCAACCATTAGGTCGTATAAGCTCGGTATGCACCAAAGTAGACCGATAAAGCTCGATAAGTATTATTATGTCCCAAAAAGCCCCAATAAGTGTCTTAATCATTTGGTACACCCCAGTAGAGTGTTTTAAGCCTACTTTTGCCCAATGAGGGGTTCAAACTCATCTCGACGAAGTTTCGAAGCAATGTAGGAGTATGATGGTCGTGTTACTAGGAACCTAGAGGATGAAGGGAGATGTGACGTTGCATTAGGAGTCACATATGAGAGAAAATAACGTACAAGCGACGTGTATGACCAAATGAAGTTTAGTTCCGCACGATTTGAGTTCAATTGAGAGATAAAGAATCTTGTCTAAGGTCTGACGAAGCTTCAAAAAGTCGAGGAAAAAGTAGTTTCTGTAATTTCTTCATTCCTTTGTATGTATTTCTCTGTTGAAGTTGTTGAAAATCAATATAGAAACTAAAGTAGATTTAAACACCAATTTTGGAGTTGAACCATGATAAATGTCTCCTCTTATATTTCTTTTATTCCATCCTTAATTTTCTGTCAAGTTTATTTGCTAGTATTATTAAAGGATATTTCACAACATGAATTTACATAAAAAAAAAAAAAAAAAAGAATCAACTTTCAAGAGTCCAAACTTAAATTTGGTTTGTAAATTGATAGTTGAATAAAAATAAATAAATAAGGTCATGTTTGGTAACTATTTTGTTTTTTATTTTTGTTTTTAAAAATTAAGCCTGTGAACACTACCTCTACCTTCAAATTTCTTCTTTTGTTATCTACTTTTCACCAACGATTTAAAAAACCAAGCCAAATTTTGGGAACTAAAAAAGGAGTTTTTGTTTTTTGAATTTGGTTGAGAATTCAATCATTGTAGTTAAGAAATATGCAAACCATTGTAAGAAATGTGAATGAAATAGGTTCAATTTTTAAAATTAAAAACAAAAATCCAAATGTTTACTAAACATGGTCCTAAAGATTTAAAAGATAATTTTGAAAGTTTATGAATTAAATAGACACATTTTAATAATATTTTATTAATTGTATAATTTACTCTTTAATAATATTTTATTAAATAGACACATTTTAATAAAATGATCATTTTTAAATATAGAAAAATAAAACAAAATATTTACAAAATATAAAAAAATTTTAAAATTATTAATATTAGACGCTATATCAACGTCTATCATTGGTAGTTCTAAAATTTTGCTATATCTTATAAATATTTTCAAAAGTTTCACCATTTGAAATAATTTTCCTTTAAAAAAATTAATTAATGTTTAAAACTTCAAACTTAATAAGAAAATGTCTTAGCAGATATTCGAATACTTGTTTGGATTGACTAGAAAAAAAAGTATATTTTTCAAAAAAGTAATTTTATTTAAGATTTTTTTATAAAAACAGTTTAAAATACACTTTGAAAGTATTTTAAAAACTATTTTGAGTGATTGTTAAACATTTTAATTTTTTGTAAATAATTTATTTTAAAAATTAAACACTTAAATGAAGTTAAATCAAACACATATAAAAACAAATATTTAGCTTAATACTTGCGAGCATTGTGTCCGTTTGCATGTAAAAAGAAAGGTTAGAAAAAGGAAAATAGAGAACTTGATGTGAAAATGAAAGTGATTTTGTATTGTAATTGTAAGAAAATAATTTATTATTATTATTATTTTTCAAAAAAAGCTTCCCAATTCAACAAAGTAAAACGTGTATAATAAGATGAAGATTTCATTACGTATTGACAGAAAAAAAAAAAAGCCAAAGATGATAGCAGTGTTTATATATATAATTGTTAAAAACTTTGACCTCGTTTGGTGACTATTTCGTTTTTTTTTGTTTTTTGTCTTTGAAAATTATGTCTATTTCCTCCTCTTTATTACAATAATTTTCATATTTTTAAGTAAAATAATTGAATTTTTAGTCAAATTCAAAAAACAAAAACTAGTTCTTAAAAGCTACTTGTTTTGTTTTCAAGATTTAGCTTGATTTTTTAAACCATTTGTAAAAAGTAGATAGTAAAATAGAAAATTTAAGATAGAAGGAATGTTATAGACTTAATTTTAAAAACGAAAACCAAGTGATTACAAAATGAATCCTAAATAAATTCACAGTCAGAATCTAAATATTGTGTATGACCACACTAAACTCAGGGTTATTTAGATAGTGGTGGTTTTGAAAGTTAATTGGGGGAAGGGGTGGTTTCCAACTTATTTAAGGAAAAGGGGTAGTTTTTTTGTCCCCATCCGAATGCGCCTCTTGAAGAGATGCACTCGGGAATATTTTATTATTTTTTTAGCCCCATACGCCGCATTTAAAAAAATAAAAAATAAATCGGTCATTCGAGAATATTTTATTATTTTTCCCCGTACGCCACATTAATACATCTGTTGAACATGATCATTTAGTAATGTAATTGTTTAGTAAATTACTGTGTGATCGTGTACAAATTACTAAACGATTGTGGACAATATGTAATTTTAGCACAAATTTATCTAAACGATCACTTAGTTAAATGTACAACACCAATTGTATTCTACCAATTTAACACAAATTTATCTAAACAAAACTAAACGATTGCGAAATAGTTAGGTAAACGATCGCTTAGTATTATCTAAACGATCGCTTCTATGCACCACATGATTTACTCGCCACATGTCGCAAGCAGAATCTATGGTGTACTCCAACTCAACCGTTGCTAAGGTTTCTGACTGCATATATAATGCCTTTGTGTCTATCTGAAATTAGACACATTCCCTCCCTTCTATGTACCACATGATCCCATAAATTTCGAAAAAACCAACCCCATGAGTTAGCACTTTCCTCTGGTACAATGGCGTATGCAACTGGATAGATGTGACCATTTGCATCTAATGAGGTAGCTATTAACAATGTTCCTTCATACATCCCATACAAATGGGTTCCGTCAATTTGAAGTAGCAGCCTGCAATGCTTGAAACCCTCGATAACAGGTCCAAACGACCATAATGCACTACTGAACATTACAATTGACGGAACCCATTTGTATGGGATGTATGAAGGAACATTGTTTATTTATCCATTAAGAACATTAAATTTTTTCTTAGGAACATTGTTCAGTAGTGCGTTATGGTCATTTGGACCTGTTATCGAGGGTTTCAAGCATTGCAGGCCTCTACTTCAAATTGACGGAACCCATTTGTGTGGGATGTATGAAGGAACATTGCTAATTGCTACCTCAGTAGATGCAAATGGTCACGTCTATCCAGTTGCATATGCCATTATATCGGAGGAAAGTACTGACTTGTGTGGGGCTGATTTTTGAGGAATTTATAGGATCATGTGATGCATGGAAGGGAGGGAATATGTCTAATTTCAGGTAGACACAAAGGCATTATATCTGCAGTCAAAAACCCTAACAACGGTTGGGTTGGAGTACACCACAGATTCTGCTGGCGACATGTAGCGAGTAAATCATGTGGTGCATAGAAGCGATCATTTAGATAATACTAAGCGATCGTTTACCTAAATGTTACACAATTGTTTACTTTTTGTTAGGTAAATTTGTGCTAAATTGTAGAATACAATTGGTGTTGTACATTTAACCAAGCAAATAAATAACAAAGCGATCGTTTAGATAAATTTATGCTAAAATGACATATTGTACACGATCGTTTAGTAATTTATACACGATCGTATAGTAATTTACTAAACGACTACTAAACGATCGTGTTCAACAGACGCATTAATGCGGCGTACGGGGAAAAATAATAAAATAATCCCGAATGACTGGTTTAATTTTTTTTTTTTTAAATGCGGCGTACAGAGGTAAAAAATAATAAAATATTCCCGAGTGCGTCTCTTCAACAGGCGCATTCGGATGGGGACAAAAAAACTATCCCTTTTCCCTAAATAAGTTAGAAACTACCCATTTTCCCCAATTAACTTTCAAAACCACCCCTATCTAAATAACCCCTAAACTCACCAGTTTTTAGTGTGTTGAATGAATTAAAAAATCCGACTCATATGAGATGTCATACACAATTGACAACCCCCTCGGGTTCCTTGATTTTCAATTCAATGCAAGGAACGAAAGATAGATGAGAGAGAAGAGGACATTGAAATTAGAACACAAAAAACAAAAACAAAAATTCTTAAAAATTTCATCGAACGGCGTTTCTACGTATTCAAACTCAAACATGATATTTAATTTTTTATAAATTAATATAGTTTTTTAAGAAACAAAAACTTATTATAATTAAAAAAAAAAAAAAGAAATATAAAAGTTGACTTCAGATCTGATCCCCAAACCCCATTTCCAACACTACAGATTTTTGTTGGGTTTTGTTGTTCTTGGTTAGAAATGGAGAAGTACGAAACTATTATGGATTTGGGTTCAGGAAGTTTTGGTGTTGCTAAACTTTGTAGGAACAAACAAACCAAGGAGCTTGTGGCCATAAAGTTCATTGAACGGGGTCCTAAGGTTAATTCAATAATTTCTTTTCTTTTTTTTTTTCCTTTGAAATCAACCTTACTTTGTTTCTCATGCTTTAATATTAATTCGTTTTGGCAGGTCGATGAGAACGTGGAAAGAGAGATTATGAACCATCGATCGCTTCGACATCCAAATGTCATTCGTTTCAAGGAGGCAAGTTTTCTTTTTACTTCAATTTTTGCTTCTCATCACTCAAAAATGCATCATTTAGATTTAGGTTAAGGTTGTTAATTTTAAAATTTGCAGGTTATTTTAACTCCAACCCATTTGGGTATGGTGATGGAATATGCCTCTGGGGGAGAACTTTTCGAAATAATTTGTAATGGGGGTCGTTTTTCAGAAGATGAGGTCTATTATCTATCTATGCTCTCTCTCTCTCTCTATCTCTTATTTACTTCTAGTTGTCTGATCATGTAACTCTAGTTATGCGATTTTGTCATTGTCATATCCGATATCTCATTCCATTCAACTTCTTTTTACCTAAATTACCATTTGTTCATATGTTTTATTTTACCAAATCTACTTATCAAATGAGCAAATTTTTAATGAATCTTGACTTTTAAATGGCTTACCAAGTCAGAGATCATTGAAATTTTTTATTTCGCATGAGCATGATTATAAAGAACACATAAACAAAAACAAAGTATAGAAACAAATAGTGATTATTTAGCACAAAAAAACGAGTCATACTAAAAGGGGTTTGATGAAATTTATGATTTTTGTTATTCGATGTTTTGGTAATATAGGAGTAGAAGGATGAAGGAAAACTTTTTTTTTTTTTTTTTTTTAGTTTTTTATAAACACTAATCTGAAGGTCGAGAGAAATAGAGAGAGACAGAGCAAAATGGAGGTTTCATGTTAGAGTTTCAACCTCACTATAATGATATTTAAATAAGCTTAAATACTACAAAATTAAGAGAGACCCAATGGACTTTTAGATATGGAAAATAGACATAAACTAAATAACATGACATGATATAAAATAGTACAACACAAGGTGCTTCCATTTCCAGCAAAAAAAGAGAGAGCTAGATGGGAGATTTTTGTTTTCGAGATTTCGAGGGGAAGATGAAGAAGATGGAAAGGAGGCCGAAGAAGTCCAAATTTTGAAAGGGAACCCAACAAGGAGGCAGTATAGAGATGTATTGGAAGAGAGAAGTATAGAAATGGATGCATCTTGAAATGCACCAAAGTATTATCCTAATCAAACGGTATTGTTGCCAATTTTTGTTATATTTTTTTATTTCTCACTACAATTTTTCTAATTTACTCATTTATCTTTATTTCTCTACTATATTTTGTATACTTAGCTTTAATCTATCTGATTCGCCGTACTAACATAAAATTTATACTATCAATTTTAAGAGTTAACAAGGTTGAATTCCATTGTCCAACATATTGTTAAAAAAAATAAAATAGACTTCACTAACTGTAATTATTTCCTTTTATTTACATTATACATTTTCTTCTATATCAAATATCTCTTTATTTCCTAGAAAAAAAAAATAACTAAAAACTTTGTTATCTCTGGATTTCATAGACTTCGCGCTTCGTAAGAATTAGTCGTGGGGCCCGACATCCAAAAAGGAAAATTTGTAGGTTTGTGATATTTGTTTAAACTCTTTGATCTTATTGATACAGGCAAGATATTTCTTCCAGCAATTGATTTCTGGAGTTAGTTATTTTCATTCATTGGTAAGATTAAAAGAATAAGCTCCACCTTATACTGTTTTTTGTTTAAAAATCGTAGACCATATTTTTGTTTGACACAATGCTTTGTGAAGGAAATATGTCATAGAGATTTGAAGCTAGACAATATTCTTTTAAATGGAAACCCAGCCCCGCGCTTGAAGATCTGTGATTTCGGCTACTCCAAGGTCTCTTTTAATATATGAGAATTTTATTTGATCATTCTAAGTTAACATGTCCTTACCTATGTCGTTGGTATCGTCAATTTGTTTTGCAGTCATCTCAGTTGTATTCAAAACCAAATATAACTGTTGATTTTACGGCATACGCAGCACCAGAAGATCTAGCGAAAGAACAATATGATGGAAAGGTACCTGAGATAATATAACTGCAATTAGATTATTACAAAGTGTACTGCCAAATTCCTTTGGCCTTGTTTTGAGATATAATCATATCTACATTATCTTCTCTTCTCTCATGTGTTTTAGTTGGCAAATGCATGATCATGTGGAGTTACTCTCTATGTTGTGTTGTTGTATTGTCAATTTGTTGTGTAGTTATACCCGTTGCATTCAACACCAGATACAAACGTTGGTTCTCCAACATACGCAGCACCAGAGGTTCTAGTAGAAGGACGGTATGATGGAAAGGTGGTTATGCACAATCCGATTACAATTACGTTATCATCGCAAAATCATATGCTAAAAATTCTTTGATTATGGTTTTGATTCATGCTAAGTCAATCATAATCGTATTTACATTGTCTTCTCTTTCGTTGTGTGTTTTAGATTGCAGACGTGTGGTCGTGTGGAGTTACTCTCTATATTATGTTGGTTGGTGCATATCCTTTCGAAGACCCGAACGAACCTAAAAACTTCCAGAAAACTATTGCGGTCAATTACTTCCCCTACTATATACTTATTTTAGTAAAGTTATCACGTTTCTCACTTTTGCTTTGTTCTTCTATAGCGAATAATGGCTGTACAGTACCAAATACCAGACTATGTTCAAATATCTCAAGATTGTCGACACCTACTCTCTTGCATCTTTGTCCGTAATCCCTCGAGGGTATTTTTCTATGACAAACTAATGTGTTTTTTCTCATTTCCTTATTTTGAGTTCTAAATACAAAATTATCTCCACTTTTTTAGTTTTGTTTGATATTTTGAATCGAAACTTCTAAAAGGGTAAAATGGTAGTGTAGGGAGTTTAATTAGCCTCCATATAATCTACCACATTGAAATCTATAAATTTAATCACAAAATACGAATTATATTTTCACTTTATCTTATACCTACATTTTTTTTTTTTGTTTTTTTTTTTTAAAGAAAAAACTAGTTAAAATTTCAGTTTGTAAAATGTAGTGAAGTAACATTATTTGCTTTCAATTTTTTAACTTCATTAAGATGTTGGGTTATATCACTTTCTCATCAATATAATTTATACAATATCGACACCATACAACAACAGAGAATATCGTTGAAAGAGATCAAGAATCACCCATGGTTCTTAAAGAACTTGCCAAGAGAACTACAAGAATCATCCCAAAGAATATATTATCAGAAGAATCATCCAACCTTCTCTTATCAAAGTGTGGAAGAAATCATGAAAAACCTGGAGGAGGCAAAAAACCCACCCCCATCATCTACAAGAATGATCGACTTTGGAGGGGGACCTGAAGAAGATGACGAGGAAGAGGAGGAAGATGAAGAATCAGAGCAAGATGAAGAAGAGGAAGATGAAGATGAAGAATCAGAGCAANATGAAGAAGAGGAAGATGCAGATGAGGAAGATGAAGATGAAGATGAAGATAAGGAAAATGCAAAAGTGAAGGAAGATGAAGATGAGGAAGATGAAGAAGTGAAGGACGATGACGAAGATGACAATTTTATATAGGAAAATTGTACTATATAGTAATATTTTTGTTTCCATTAAATTTGACAAAGATGACAATTTAATTAGAATTATGGAAAAGTGGCTATCTGCACATAGTTCTCATTTTTAAAATCCTAAAATGTCATCAATATATAAATACATACAATGCAACTAAATTTTTGCCTTTCATTTTTCGAATTACATCATTATTCCGATTTTTTTTTTCAAATCTCAATTTACCTCATTATTCCAAATTTTCTTTCTTTCTTTTTTTGTATTTTATATTTTTTTTTTTCTCATTTTCATATGTTAATATAGTGTGAACTTTTAAAGAAATCACAATATTTAAGTGATAATTCATCTTTTATTCTTAATGATTTCAGGTAAAGCATCCCTCATTTTTTTCCCGACAATTATTCCTCTTGCTCTGGCTCATCAAGGTCTAAAGATGTATTTTTATGGTAAGTAAGATGTTGGAAGCATGTGATGGACATTCTCAAATAAATAATCAATAAAAGATTATTTGAGAGGAAACAAAACATTTTTAATTGAAAGACATTTCAAACTTGGTTCACACTTTTAATCGAACTCTCTTTATGTATTCTTCTCTACACACTTGGTTGCATTTTCAATACTTTTGTATTGAATACCTATAACTAACACCTTAGTTAAACACATAAAACACCTTTAAAATCATATATTAATTTATTAATGTATCTAACTCTCTCCAATACATGACCTTACTAATTCTCATCAATTAACTCACATCTTTTAATTCATTTATAACTTATCTAATTACAACATGTTTAATTTTCAGCATCCTCCCTTAAACATGTTTTCTGAAGACTCCAAGCAAAGTTTTCAACTTATTAAACACATCAACTTTGACTGGCTTCGTGAAAATATCTACAATTTGATCTTCAGTCTTCACATATTCAACTTGAAACTCATTTCTTCAAATATAACCTCTGATAAAGTGAAATATTGTATCAATGTTCTTGCTACGATCATGGAACACCACATTCTTTGTTAGAGCAGTTGTTGACTTATTGTCAACATGGATTACAGTAGCATCATCTTGCAAATTTCCAACTATCATAAACAAATTCCTTAACCAAATTGCAAGACAAATTCCTTAGATGAAGAATAAAATAATCCATAATCAAGTGTATCTTTGAGATAACAAAGAATTCTCTTTGCCACTTTTAAATGAGTAATCGTAGGAGGTTTCATAAATCGACTCACCAATCCAACACTGAAAAGAATATCTGGTCATGTGCAAGTCAAATATCTCAAACTTCCAATTAAGCTTTTAAAATATGAAGGACCAACGACATCTCCGTCTTCATATTTGGACAGTTCTATCCCAATTTCAATCATAGTTGTGACGGCATTATAATTCATCATCTTAAACTTCTCTAGAATTTCTTTAGTATATCGTTCTTCAAAATCCAAACTGTTTGATTTTGGGTACCCCTTCAAACATAAATTTTAAACTAAAGAAAATTAACTGAAAAAGAAAATCTCTAACACCTAAACTCTGTCAAAAACTGATTCATGAAAAGAAAACTGTAAAACATGAGAAGACATATGAACTCAAATGCGGAAGCATTTTCTAGTCCCTTTGGCATTATCACGAATTCCTCTTATCAGTCGTCCGAGTATCCTTGTGCTTACCTGAAAAACATGTAAACATAAAGGATGAGTATAAATACTTAGTACGTGACCCATTACCGGGATCAGGCTATGCATTCACATGTAGTGAATGCTTGGGCTAGTGGGACAATCATACTGTAACTACTTTTGAATGGCTAACTAAGACAATAACCTATCTCGCATTAACTCACATGTCTAGTGGCCTAATGGCACACCGTCGAACATAGAAAATGAAACATGAACGTGAACGTCTAGCGGCCCGAAGGCACACCGTCAAACATGGAAAAGTAACATGAACCTGTCGGTTCAAGCATGTCTAACTGTCTAGAGGTATACCATCAAACATGGAAAAGTAACATGAACATGGACCTGTCGATTCGCACATGTCTAACGACCTGAAGGCACACCATCAAACATGAAACTGGACTTGTCGGTCCCCTAAAATAAAACATGCATCGAGACAAGACGGTATATCACCCCTATTGGTCTAGTCATGCATCACATACATAAATTTCATGAGTAATACCACAACTCAGATCATAAAATAGCATACAGATTTAAACATACACAAACTCCTCATAATATTCATATAACAAAAAAAGATATCACGACTTCCAAATATGGCTTCCAGAATCAATTAAATAACTTGATAAATCTAAATTAGGGGCCTGGTGTCACAATCGCACCTTCTTAAGGGTCTCGAAGCAATTGTGCAGCACTTGTTCTCACCCTCAAACAAGTCAGCCAATCCAAGCTCACCCGTTTTCAAATGTTTTCCTTTTCCCCAGGTAGCAGTCAAATCCCCAGGAGGTAGCTCTGCATTTGCTATTATTATAACTCATATGTTAGGTGGTTATTGTAAATATTGTACATATGTTACAGTTATTCATGTAGGAACATAAGGTTTTGGGCATGGGGACTTATGAAACTAGTAATGTGATCTCTCTAAATATTTTGTATGTAAACTTAATGTTTTTAGCCATAGAGGCATAAGTTATTCATGTAGGAACATAAGGTTTTGGGCATGGGGACTTATGAAACTAGTAATGTGATCTCTCTAAATATTTTGTATGTAAACTTAATGTTTTTAGCCATAGAGGCATAAGTTATTCATGTAGGAACATAAGGTTTTGGGCATGGGGACTTATGAAACTAGTAATGTGATCTCTCTAAATATTTTGTATGTAAACTTAATGTTTTTAGCCATAGAGGCATAAGTTATTCATGTAGGAACATAAGGTTTTGGGCATGGGGACTTATGAAACTAGTAATGTGATCTCTCTAAATATTTTGTATGTAAACTTAATGTTTTTAGCCATAGAGGCATTTGGTGTGTATAAGATTGCATGTTAGTATCAGAGTTATTTCTACTAGAGTTATTAGGCAGTAAGTGTCAGCAAAAGAGTGATAACTACTACAGTCATGTCTTTTTCTAGGCTCATAGAGTAGTTTAGGATGAGGTGTGACAGTTTGGTATCAGAGCATAAGTTGTGGGAAGGTTAAAGAGTTAGTTGATACCCATTCATATCAAAGCATGAGATTTTGGGTGAAAGAGAGAGTTCATGCATTAGATTAAGTCCCATAAATAAGTCCGTGACATGTGTACTTAATAATTAGGCAAAAATGTTGAGGAAAAGTGGCAGGCTGAGCAAGAAAACTAAGGAGAGGAATGTTGACCCTACCAGCGGAGGCCCTAAAGTTAGACAGGACCCATATCCGAAGGGGAAGAGAGTTATAGACCCAGTAAGGCAAGAGACGACTTCTACAAATGAGTCGAGTACCCCACGGGTAGATGCGAATCCCCAGGTGGAGGATCGATTATTTGATAGAATCGTTCAGAGATTGGCGGTGAGTGTAGGATCGATTTAGACCGATCTAGAAAAGAAATTCGGCATCGAGAGGCTGAAAGCTTTAGGTGCCACGACATTCGATGGAGCTACATATTCAGTAGATGCTAAGGTCTGGTTGGACTTGATTGAGAAATATTTTAATGTTATGAGATGCCTTGAAGACCTTAAGGTTGAGTTAGCGGCGTTCTTGCTATAGAAAAGGGCTGAGAAATGGTGGAAAGTGGTAGAGGCCATGAGAAGCAGTTTAGATACTATGACTTAGCCTGAGTTTAGACAAGTGTTTGAGGATAAATACTACCCTAGTGCTTTTAAAGAAGAAAAGAGGGAGGAGTTTCTTAGGCTGATTAAGGGATCGATGACAGTTGTTGAGTATGAGCAAAGATTTACAGAGTTATCTCAATATGCCTTTTCGATCATTGCGTAAGAGAAAGAGAAATGCAGGAGATTTGAGAATGGCCTAAAAAGAAAGATACGTTCATCTGTTACCTCTACAGCTAATTGGGTGAATTTCACTCAGTTAGTTGAGACCGCTATCAGAGTTGAGTAGAGCGTTTAGATATACTCTAGCTAGGTGCGGAGCAGTTCAGGACTCTAGGGGAGAGAGAGGTAAGAGTTTTAGACCCCCATTCTCTGGATAGTCAGGTATGAAGAGTTTTTGAGGCGCGATCCAGCAGGGTTCGAGTCGAAATAGGTCAAAACCTTTAATTGGATCGAGTGGTAGATTGGTAACAGGTGATGCTAGCGAGTCAGTAGCTAGTACAGGAAGGAAACAATTATACACAAAGTATGGTAAGCATCATATAGAAGTATATTATGGCGACAGGCATGTTTGTTTTCAGTGCAGAAAAGTGGGGCATTTCAAGAAAGATTGGCCCAGCTAGGTCATGGAGCATAGGGTGAACAGAGAGGTGTTACCTAGGTTGTAGACCAACCTAGAGCGACTAGAGCCAAAAGTGAGGGATCTAGCACAGCTAAGCAGAAAGAGGTAGCTGGACGACCCCAACAACAACAGCAACAGGGTATAGTATACACTCCAGATGTCGTAACTGGTATGATAAATTTATGCAATCAGTCCGCTTATATGCTATTTGATCTTGGTGCTATGCACTCATTCATATCTAGCATGTTTGCATTGCATATAGATAGAGTGCTTGAGCGTATGAATGAGGATTTTTTTTTTTTTTTATCTCTATGCCTATAGAAGATACTCTAGTTGTACATGAGTATTACATTAATTGTGAAGTAATTCTTGGAAATCAGAGTTTATGGGTTGACTTGATTCCGTTAGAGTTACTAGAGTTTGATGTTATCTTAGGCATGGATTTCCTAAGTAAACATTATGCCACTATGGATTGTTTTAAGAAAGAGATAGTGTTTAGGAAACCAAGTGAAAAAGAGATAACCCTGGTAGGAAGTAAAAGAATACTTCCAGGAAGTTTAATATCAGCAGTGAAGGCTAGGAAGCTACTGAGTAAGAGATGTGAAGCTTATTTAGCCTATGTGGCGGTTTCACAGGATAGGAAGCTGAGACTTGAGGATGTACCTGTGGTACAAGAATTCTTAGATGTGTTCTTTGAAGAGTTACCAGGCTTACCACTTGATAGGGAAGTAGAGTTTACTATTGAGTTAGTTCTAGGTACAACACCTATGTCCCAGGCACCATTTAGGATGGCAAAGATAGAACTGAAGGAATTAAAAGTTCAATTACAGGAACTTGTGGATAAGGGGTACATTAGACCCAGTGTGTCGCCTTGGGGAGCAGCATCTTATTTGTCAAGAAGAAAGACGGTACTCTCAGATTATGTATAGATTATAGACAGTTGAATAAGGTGATCATTAAGAATAAGTACCCGTTGCCTCGTATAGATGATCTCTTCGATCAGTTAAGAACACTTAGAGAGAAGCATGCTGGTTGCATAAGTGGTCTTGCATTTGTGAAGAGTGGTTGGAAGCTTTGCATGAGCCAAATCTCAAAGAAATTCCTAAGTGTCTAAACCTACAACAAGGTGCATTGTTGTGAAAGTCTTCAAGAGGAAGGCTAAATGCAAAGTTTATTTAAGGGTTAGTCTCAAAAGGAAGACTTAGGCTAGTAGCTAATATATACTTTTGTGTTCACAAGATTGACACCAGTGATAGAAGCATATCGACCCTTGAGGAACAGTTCTAAAAGTTGTGAGTGACTAAATATTTAAATTTTTTTAAAGAAACTATTTTTTAAAGAAAGATTATTCACATGCTAGCTATTTTACAAAGTAAATTCCAAATAAATCATGAGTTATGTTTTATACGCATTCTATGTATGAAAGTTTATTGAAAAACCATTTATGTGTATTTAATTACACCAAGCATGCATTAGCATCTTTAAAGACATGTTTTCTATGCGTTATGCTTTACATGCTTTAAAGAGAAAGACATTGTATGACTAGTTTTACTTGAAAATCGATACCGAAGGACATTTGAGAAGGTATTTGAGCAGTTCGATACTGAGGGACATTTTGAGAAGGTATCTGAGCAAAAGTACATAAGGCATGACGATACTTAGGTATGGCCACATTCACGTAGGTAGTTAAAGTCAGAGATTGAGCAAAAGGGTTCTCTCTTGACTAGCAGTTGACATTGGGATTTAACCATAGCAGGGTTATTCTCAACTAAGGAACAGTTTAATGTTTATGATGAAAACAACTTTATATGCTTTATGCTTGGAAAATGTTTATATTGTAGTACAAGGTTACTGTAGAAATTTATATTTCAGTTTAATCTCTTTATTGAGACTTTTGCATGAGAATCAGTTTTCTTTCTTAAGTCACTCACTGGGCTAGCAAGCTCACCCCATTTTCAAATGTTTTTATTTTCCCCATGTAGCGATCAAATCCTCAAGAGGTATCTCTGCATTTGCTCTGCCACTCAAGGACAAAGTTATTGTAACCCATCTGTTAGGTGGTTACTATAAATATTGTACACATGTTACAGTTGTTCATGTAGGGACATAAGGTTTTGGGCATGGGGACTTATGAAACTAGTAATGTAATATCTCTAAACATTTTGTGTGTAAACTTAATGTTTTTAGCCGTAGGGGCATTCGCTGTGTATGAGATAGCATGTTGGTACCAGAGTTATTTCCACTAGAGTTATTACGTAGTAAGTGTTAGTAAAAGGGTGATAACTGCTGCAGTCATATCCTTTCCTAGGCTCAGAGAGTAGTCTGAGAGGGGGTGTGACATTTTCACTCTTAATAGAGGAGCTATACTGTGGAGAAACATCAAACAGAGTTGTATAGCTGACTCCACGATGGAAGTAGAATAGGTAGTTGCTTACGAAGCGACTAAAGAAGTAGTGTGGCTATGCAAGTTCTTGACAGATTTAGATGTGGTTCCAATTATGCATCTGTCCATCACTCTGTATTGCGACAAAAACGGTGCAGTTGCCAAAACAAAGGAACCAAGAAGTCACAAACGTGAAAACACATCGAAAGAAAGTACCATCCCATTAGGGAGATAGTACACCGAGGAGAGGTGATAGCCACGAAGATAGCCCCAGAAGATAACCTTGCTGATCCTTTTACGAAGGCCCTCCCGGCTAAAGTGTTCTAGGGCCACCTGGTCGAACTAGGAGTATGAGCATCATAATATAGGGCAAGTAGGAGAATGTCAAGGGTATTTGGATTCCCAAGTTTATTGTATTTTCTCCCTATTTTTCTCAACATTGTAGACATTATATATTTGTATATTTGTATCTCACTGGAGTATTAGTCTAAGTGGGAGATTGTTGGGAATGTCCTAAACTCGTAATTCGTATATATTGTTAATATATTCTATTTATAAATAAAAGTATTATTGAGTATTTTTTAATAAATTGTTATTGATATTGCATTCTGTTATAAAAATCTATAAACGAATCCACGGCGATAAAATGAGTACTTTACCTTTATGTAGAGATATAAAAAAGGATCGAGTTTTAGTATATAGTCAAAACGGTCTATAAGTATATGGATGAGATTGGGTAACTCACCCTGGTGACACTATTGGATGCGGCCCATTTTGTATACTGATACAAATGATGTGATCGCAAATCATTCATGTGAAAACATGTGAGTAGGGGCATCCTACGCAATGAGTTTGCATAAGGTCGAACCTCAAAATAATCACTTTTCTTTATAACGACCATTTACTATTAAATCTGACTATTTTAAATTCAATGACATAGGATAACTCGATGTTAATCCTAAACTAACTATGAACTCCTGTTTATTCAGGATTATCCTTTGATCTGCATAGGTGAGAGTAGTCCAACACCAGTGCTCAATAAGCCTCCCATTTTGGGGATAAGATTGGATAAATAGCTGGGGACATAGTTCTGCAAGATGGAATTCACTCCTGTCCGATTTAGGTTTAGTAGATAGGTTGTTCTCTTAAGCGTTGATTCCTGGTCTTGAACAATGGGGCCCCGCCCTCTCATGATTGAGAGGGTCATGGTTTATAAATTGGACTATAAACCAATTGTTCAATGGAGGATTCGTGGGAGCTTAAGGAGCAAGATATATTTACATTGGTAAAATGGTAATTTCGACCTAGCTGTAAATACGAATGACCTGTGAAGGATCGACTTACTAATTATTATTTTATAGTGATGAGAGTGCAACTATCGAACTATAGTGGTGTGTCTCAATAGTTAACGAATATTGATTAATTTGGTCTAAAGAGTTTAGCCAATTAATCTCAAATCGTTGGAGCTCATGATCTATAGGTCCATAAGGTCCTTCTACTAGCTCGTAAATTAAATATTGGATTAGTGAATTCAACGAATTTGATATGTTCAAATTGAAATTGGAATTTTGAATTTGATGTGTTCTGAATTCAGTGTAGGGTTTGATTAATTATATTCGTTATAATTAACGAAATTGGAGAGTCGATTAATATTTAAATGTGATTTAAATATTAATTACATGAATTAAAATTCTTTGTAGTGAGATTGATGTTTAATTAATTTAATATTTGATATTATTAAAAAGTTAAATAAATAGTTTAATTAATTAATGTTTATTAATTTTATTTAGAAATTAATTAATTGAATTAATTTTTATGAAATTGATAAAGTATCAGTTTATTTATAAATAATAAAACTTAGTTTTTTAAATCAATTTTTAAAAGGAATTTGAAAAATAAGAAGAAATTTCAAAAGTTGAAAAACCCCACTATGGGTAGCAACTTACTCACTAATCCACTCCAATTCCACTCATAATTATGAAGAAGGAGTTGGCTTTCATGGATGCAATCTGCTTGCATGGTGAACGAGATTATAAATTGAAATTTTTGGGCTTGAATTGAGTCATGCATGCTGAAACTTCAAGCTGAAGCTTACTCCAAAAAAAAAAAAAAACTTTCTTCTTCCCTAATTCCATTACTTTCATTCGAGTACTATAAACATATTTAATGGCTTCATGTCGAAAAGAGGATGACGGTTGCCCAAACATCTCTTGGAGCAACACCATTATCTCACAGGCAGTGAGTATTACTCATGTTTCTTATTAAGTACATCGGATATACTTACTAAGATATAAGCCTTGGCTTTTTAGTTAGCTCTAACCCACCGATCATAGATATCCAGAACATTTCAATTCGCTATTGTATTGGGAATCGGAGAACATTCCTATGTCAACACAAACCTCAAATCATCCACAACTAATATCGTATTAATGTTGGATTTCCAGTTTGAATATCCTTTTTCGTTAAACTTATTGGAAGCAAGCAATTGTATAATTGAATTTGACATTGTTGAAAAATTTAAACAAATTCTATTAAACTTATGCATCTAAATCCAATTTTAGCAAAGAAATAAAGTACCCCTTTTTCGTTATTTATTTTGCAACGCTAGCTTAGTGATTCAGAATAGTTTTTATCGTGGGACAGTCAAAAAAACTTTCGTTGAAGCAAGACAATCCTGACCAAATAATATATCAGAATAACTCTTTATTCCTATAGTTCTTTTGGTTATCGTTTTCGGTCAAGATCTTTACTAACAATTAGTATTTTTTGTAAGTGTGACCCGTTATTTTCAAATCTTATAGAACGTTATAAATATGCCTCTGAGATGGAAGACAATATCCAAGACGAAACTATAAGACCTGTGAAGCTTGGGTTGTTCCAAATCCTATGTTACAACCATCCGTAGGGATCGTCGTGGTTAACGACTAGTTAGTGCCGCCTAAAAACAATAGCAGGTGCAACATATGAATCTCACAGTTCAAACTAATGGAGGAGACCGTAGAAAAATGTTGGCACATTTTCTTCACCCACTTACTATGAACTAGTTCCCTCATTCACCTTGTTATTGACCCATGCAAACACTTTCCGAATGGAGTGGTCACGGTAAAAGTGATACAAAACCGAGCAGGATCTCATGGTGTGAACTCTTAAGGACGTGAGAGCTAATAACTATATATCGAATATATTTTTAATCTTCCACTGAAGTATTCTAAATGTTTGGGTATTTATTTACTTAATCGGTTAACTTTAAACAACCTGAGTCTATATAATTTTTATCTAAGTATAACATTTATATTTGGATATAACCCTATGATGTCTAATTGTTTAAACCAGTTTTAAATCTCACACCACTCAGCAAGCTTATAAAATCAGTTAACAACGCTCATTATTTTAGTAATAATCCCCAGGTAGGAGGTGTTACATAAACCGTCAACATAAGTACCTCCAGCCTTAGACAGGTTTATGAACCGATTTGAGTTTGTAACCAAATTTTATAAGGTAACAATCTATTTTAACAGGTAAAACTAGTTGTTAACCTAAGTGAGCATGTTGTGTATTTTTGTTATGGATTTTAAAGTCTGGTTTCATTTTATAATAACTTAAAAAGTTTTAGACATGCTAAACTTCCACAACATACATCAAAGAAATTTAATATTTAATATATATTTATATTAAATAAAAGGAACCTTAAACATGCATTAACATACTTTCAATGTATGTAACTTGCTTTCTATGGTGGGATTTTAAATCTACATGGCATACTGTATGCACATACAAGATTTATTTAATTATACCATACATCACATGCATAAAAAATTAAACACATACTGATACATTTTAGTTTTTGCATTTGCAAGCAAACAAAGGCCTATGTATTACAAAAAGGGCAAGAAATAGCTCCAAACCGCTTCCAAACCACTCGAACAACTCCAAACTGGACCCAAACAGCTTGAACCAGACCAATCAAAACACTTTTGAATGTGAATTGGGTCAAGTTTGAAGAAAACCGGTCAAATCGGTCAATCATTGACAAGCTGGATCAAGAATCTTATTGTTGGACTAAAATCACACTAGGATGAACTGAATCTCGCTCCTCATTGGAAATCTTGCTCAAACACAATTCAAAATCTCGCTCAAACATGATTCAAAATCTCACTCGAAATCTAAGCAGAAGCTCACAATCTGGAAATCTGCAGCTCAACCTTCTTCATTTCTTTCTTCAATTACATCCTAATTACAACTCTAATGACTTCAAACGATTACAGACTCTTAAACACATATTAAGGCCCATCAAACAAGAGCCAATTACAAGAGCTACAACATAATTGAAAAGATTCGAATGCCAAAACACTGAAAAACCATATCAGTACACTTCATACATTTGATGAAGAACACCAACCAAACTCAAATTAACAATAGTTAAGCACTTAAATCATGCTCTAATACCAATTGAAGGAGTAATACAACATGCAACGGAAGAATTTAGAATCAATAAGTACTTAAACTACATTTAATTTGAGTTTTAAACATGCTACTCATGAAGTTTTCAAAAGAGGGTTTGATCATGACAATACCTTTGTAGTACTCTTTACATTTTCAGCAGAATCTCCACAAGTTTGAGCTAAATTCTTTAGATAGACCATCAACAAGATCTTCTCTACTATGGTCAATAAGGAATGTTGGTAGAAACACTCTAATCAAGCTGAATTGAAGATGAACTAGTGAAGGTGGAGTAGGGTTTCAGTTTTACAGCAGTAAGGATAAAGAGCTTAGTCTTCTTCCAATTTCCATACATGAAGCTTCATTATATAGCCTTAAATCATGCAATAGAAGATGGTTGCATGTAGGACAGCTTCTACTTGGTGTTGATTGAAGAGTTTATGGTGGAATTTGGTGATAATACACCATATGTGAGTTTAGTGGATTTTTCCAATTTTTGGGGGAAATCCACTAACTCAAAATTAATTTCAAATAATTCAATTTTTACTTAAATAAA
Source organism: Benincasa hispida (assembly GCF_009727055.1). Lineage (NCBI taxonomy): Eukaryota > Viridiplantae > Streptophyta > Magnoliopsida > Cucurbitales > Cucurbitaceae > Benincasa > Benincasa hispida. The sequence goes on from NC_052357.1 coordinate 57,642,975, forward strand.
ACTATTTTATTAAAATTTAGTTTTATATACTTAATTCAAAATTAATTAATTTAAATAAAACTAATTTAATTAATTTAATATCTTACTATCAAATTAATAAAATATCAATTCCACCAATTTGATTTAAAATCAATGTTTAAATCATAATTTAAATATTAATTGATTCTCCAATCTCATTTTAATTTCAATTAAATTAAATGTTTTAATTGCATCGAATACAACCAATTGATAAACCCTAAAATTGAATTTGAACATTTCAAATTCATAACCCTAAATTCAAAATTCATCCAATAAATTATTCAATTCATTATTCCAGTTTATGAGCTAGTAGAGGGACCTATTGGACCTACAGATCATGAGCTCCAACGATTTGTAATTAATTGGTTAAACTCTTTAAACCGAACTAATTATTTTTCGTTAACCATCGAGACATACCACTATAGCTCGATAGTTGCACTCTCCTAGTTGTAGATGTATTTCTGTTCATGTTAACCATAATCAGTAAGTCGAGCCTTCACAGGTTGTTTGTATTTACAGCTGGGTCAAAATTACTGTTTTACCTCTGTAAATACATTTTGTTCCTTAAGTTTCCACTGATCCTCTAATGTACAACTGATTCATAATACCACTTATGAATCATGCCCCTCTCTATCATGAGAAGGTGCAGCCCCGATTGTTCAAGACCTGGAATCAGCACTTAAGAGAACAACCTATCTGCTAACCCTAAAATGGGTAGGAGTGAATCCCATCTCGTAGGGCTATGTCCTCAGCTATTTATCCGATCTTATCCTCAAGATGGAAGTCTTATTGAGCAATGTTGTTGGACTACTCTCACCCACGTAGATCAAAGGACAATCCCAAATAAACAGGAGTTCATAACTAGCTCAGGATTAAGATCGAGATATCCTAGGTTACTTTAGTATGAAATAGTTAGTTTTAACAGTAAGCGGTCGTTATAAAGAAAAGTGACTATTTCGTGGTCCAGTCTTTATGCAAACTCATTGCATAGAATGCCTCCACTCACATGTCTCTACTTGAATAATATGTGGATCACATCATTTGTATTACCTATACAAAATGGGCTACATCCAATAGTGTTACCAGGATGAGATACCAAATTTCATCCATATACTTATAGACCATTTAGGCTATATACTATTAACTTGATCCTGTTTATGTCACTATATAAAGTTAAAGTATTCATACTATAGCCATGGATATGTTTATTTGATTTTCATAATGGAATGCAATATCAACAATTTTATCGAATACTCAATAATATTTTATCGATATATAGAATTTTAACACAAAATTTATGAACTGCAAGTTCCAGGATATTCCCAACATTATTAAATTCCCACGGAAGAATTCCAACAACATATCACATATATTATTAAACACCCACTAAAGTGTCCTACTTGTTTTTGGGTAAATCTTTACTTAGGAATGTTCTGGCTAATTAAATAACCTAAGTTTAGCTGATTTTTCCTAGTATGACTCTTATATCGGGATTAACCTATGATATCTAGATGACAAACCAATTTTATTACCTTACATCACTCACGCATCCTCATAAAACTAGGGTTATTAACTTAGATGCAAGTTTGATCTTCAGGTAGGAGGTATTCCATAAATTGTCAACTTAAGTACCCCCAACTTTAGACAAGATCTCCCGTGGTAAGTAAACAACTCTTGTTTTACCAGTAATCAACCTATTCTAACTCTTAAAAAAGGAAATTGAATTGCTCTGGTTAAACCTAGGTGAGCATGCTTCGTATCTTTTTTTATAAATTTTAAAAGTCTAGGTTATTTTATAACAATTATAAAATAAATTATAACAATTACAACACTAGAACATTCATCTATAACATGTTTCCTTGAACAAAAAAGCTTTAATATAACACTTATATTAAAACAAAGCATGCATACTATATGCATTATAACACTTTTAATATATATCAAATGCAGGCCACATGCTTATCCTATGGTGGGGTTTTATAAAAAACTATATGACATACTTTATGCACACATAATCAAGATCTGTTACTAGGGTATAATGTATGCCCTAGTTTATTGTTTTTTTGTACTTTATTTTTATTGTACATTAGGCTCCCTAAGCTTTAGGACAAGTGGGGGAATGTTGGGAATTGTATCCTAAATCTCTCTGTAATCTCGTAGTTTGTAAACTTTGCATATTCATATTGTTGTTAATACAATAAGTATTATTTGATAAGCATATACTTAATCCAATACATAACATCTGAGGTTATTTCATGTAATTTAAACAAGTATGTAGAGACATACAAGTTGATCTTGTTTAAATAATAACCTAAACGGTTCGTAGTAGATGGATAAGGTTAGGTACCTTATTCTTGTGACACTATGGATACGACCCACTTTGTAGGTGTTACAAATGTTGTAAATTGCTATGATCTAATCCTGATCATTCATGTGGAGACATGTGAGCGGGGGTATCCTATACAAAGAGTTTGTATAAGACCGGACTACAAAATGATTAGCCTCTTTATATAACGCCATTAATAATATAGACTTACATTTCGCTAGGATGACCATAGGTGACATGACTTGAATTCTGAGTGAATTGTGAACTCCTGCTTATGAAGGTAGTCCTTTGATTTGTATGGGTGAGAGTGGCCAGATTGCTAACTCAACAAACCTACCATTTTGGAAATCTCGTCTGACTGGGGAGTTGGGAACACAGCTACACAAGATGGAATTCAATCCTTCTCCGCTGTAGGTGCAAGTAGATAAATTACTCCCTTAAATGTTGATTTTGAGTCTTGAACATAGTGGCCACACCCTCTCCTAGCCCAAGAGGGACTTGGTCATAGTGAGACTATGACATATTGTTCATTAGAGGAATCGATGGTACTTAAGGAGTTAAATGTAACTACAGAGGAAAAACGGTATTTTGGCTCAGCTGTACTTACGAGCAATTTGTGAAGGGTCATCGCACTATTGATTGGTTAGATCCAATGGACACAAAAATTTATCTGTAGTGCGAAGAATGAAGCTGACAGATGTTGGATAATTTAATTAAAGAGTTTAATTAATTATCCGAGTATCGTTGGAGCTTGAATCTATAAGTCCATAACATTCGCTCTGTAGCTCAATAGGGATTTAATCTTTGGATTCATTGAAAGCGTTCAAATTAATTGAGAGAATTAATTATATATAATATGATGAATTATAATGTATTTGATACATTATGAAAGGAATTTGAATATGATTCAAAAACTAATTATATAAATGAGATTCATGTAATTAAATATAAATATAAATATGATTTATATTGAGAGGAATTAAATAATTGAATATGATCAAAATATCATTTATATCGACGAGATTCATATGAGTGGATTTAATATAAATGTGATTTATATTAAATGTCATGTATGGTTGAGAGAAAATAAAATCTATTGTTTATGTTGTATTTGATGCAATATAAAACTATAGATTATATGTTATATTTGATATAACATATAGTGTATATATATAATAAAGTAATTATTATTATTATTATTATTATTATTATTATTATTATTATTATTATTATTATTATTAATTCAATTGAAATTAATTAAAGTGAAATGACTTACAATTTCCTCCCCTCAATCTCTCAATTATTATACGTGGGATTCAAGTTGGTTGTAGATGATTCTACTTCCTAATTGGCTCAAGAGAGAAGAGTTTTCTCCAAGAGAAAAGTTCTTTGTAGAAACTTCCCTCTCTTCTTCTCCATCTCCTTTCCCTCTTATAAGGATTTAAGCAAGACCCACAACTCTTGCTTGAATCATTTATCCCGAGAGAATATAAAGGGTTCTCGAGTGGTGGTGTCCGTTCTTGAAGAAGGAGATCCGCGTGGAGAAGGAGTTCTGTTCATGGCTTGTATGAGGAAGTTCTTGAAGAAAAGGGTTCTTTAAAGGTAAGATTTTCTGAAATCCTATGTGATTTTTTTTAAGGCATGCTGTAATTTTAAGTAAATACATATCATTTTGTTGTTTTAGTGTAAAACTTTATATTCAATAAAAATGGAATTTGGAATGATCTTTACTTCTGCTCAAAGGATCTTTTCTAAAATTTCCTTCAATATAATACATCACATGCATAATACTTAAACAACACTAATGTGGACCGGTTTTGGCATCAAAAGCAAACAAACAAATAAATTATTACATAATTCAACAAATAGTTCCCTCGAACCCGCTTCGAACTCTTTGAACCAAACCGAACCGGCCAAAAACCATCGAAATGGCTCTGAAACTCCAAAAGCCAGGTTGAACCAGTCAAACCAGCTCAACCAAGTCAACTGGACTCGTCCAGACCATCTGGACCAGCTGGTCAACGTGTAAGATGAAGTCAACAGCTCGAGGCGTGGGTCGACGGGTCGCGAAGCGGGTGAACAAGGCAGGAACCAGGTCGGACACAGAGGAGGCTGACGTGCGCAGGTGAATTTCACCAAACTAGGAGGGTCAGGTGGACGGTCGGACCGTTCAGATAGCTGGCGCACACGCGTAGAACTCACCGAATCGAGTCGGACGCTACTTTGAGTCGGGTTACCGGGTCTGGAACAACAAAAATAGGTTTGCGAGCTAGCATATGGGTCTGTACTGATTTCTTCTCCAAGTTGATGTTGTCCTCCTTCCCGGAATCGAACAATTATAGCTTAAGAATAACTCTACTAACTCAAACAAATTTATATACCCTTTTCCACACATTAATGCTCATATACATGTGAGCAATTATAAATTTCAACAAGAAATTAAAGAAAACTAATGTCAAAATTGTAATGTATCCACTTTAGTCAAATTCATCACATGAACAACACCAACAAAATGCAATAAAATGTTATAAGCATGCTCTGATAGCAATTGTTGGAAACTAAAGAGAAGCATGCATAGCGAAAGTAATGATCGATATTATTCTAATTATATAAAAACAAGAATAAACATGTATAAAGGGTTAGAAATTACAAACAATAACATCAATTGTTCAATAGAGGATTAATGAGACTTAAGAAGCAAGATGTAATCTTGGAGGTAAAACAGCCTTTGACCCAACCATAATTACGAACAACTTGTGAAGGGTTGACTTACTAATTATGGTTATATCGAGTCGATAGAAATATATCTACAGTGCGAGAGTTCAACTACGATCTTTATTGGAGTGACCCAGTAGTTAAGAATATTGATTAATTTAGTTTAAAGAATATTGATTAATTTAGTTTGAAGAGTTTAGCAAATTAATCTCGGATCGTTGAAGCCCATGATATGTAGGTTCATTAGGTCCACTCTAGCTCACAAATGGATTAAACCTTAGAAAAGGATGATAGTAAATTTGAAACATTCAAATTTTTTAATTAAGAGAATTAGTAATTAAAAATATGATACAATTACCTGTTTAATTATCAAATAAACAAAATTAGAGAATTGGATAGTATTTAAATATGATTTAATATTAGTTACATGAATAGGGATTCATGATTGTGGAATTAGTGTTGAAATAATTTAATATTTGATGTTAATTTAATGTAATTAATTAAATTTCTTTAATTAGTTAGTAATAATTAATTTAAAAATTAATTTTATAATGAATTTTAAAATTTGATTTCATCTAAAAAATTGATCTTGTTCAAAAATAAATTTTAAAATCTCAAAGTGGGTTTATCCCACATTTGACTTGCAAATTCAAAAATTCCACTTAATTTCTCGAAGAGGTGGTGTCACTCTTGGATGGATTTGGAATGTATGCTTGAGTTGAACAAAATCCAACTCCAATTACTAGAAAAGAGAGGACATGCAAACTGAAATTTTCTATATTGAGAGGATGAAGAAGTGGTTCTTCTCTCTCTAGCAGAAGTTAATTCTTCTCATCTCTAAATTCCAAAAAATTCAGCTCATTTTGAATTCCACAATTCAATCTAAGATCTATAAAATAGTAGGAAAGATCAAATGGTAGTGTACAACCATTTACTGAGGAGAATCAAGCTGGATTTTGATAAGGATTGAAGAAGTCCTTCAAAGGTAAACGCTCAAAACCCTCTTTCATTTTATGAACATGTTTACTTAGATGCTAAAATTGATAAAATAGAATGCTTAATCATCTCTTTTTCTTCCACTGATTGCATACTAACTCCTTCATAGACAGCGATAGTTATCTATATAACCATAGATAGTAATCTATCATTGTCTATCGCGGCCTATCACAGACAAACTGTGATATTTTGCTATTAGTTGTAAATACTTTTAGTAGTTTTATCATTTAAAATAATTTTTCTTTATAGAGTTTGATACAGGTTGATAGCAGTCTATCAATGTTTTTTTTTTTTTTACGATTTCTATAAATAGTTTGAATTTTTTTTTTTTGTGTGTGTTTGTGAAAACTTTCTTTTATATATATATATATATAGATATGAATATGGAAGGGGATTATTATTTAAAAACAAACCATCTGTATCCTACACTATAAAAAAAAAATTTTGAATGTATTTTGAAATAGAAGTTAGAAGAATTTACAACACTGACAAATATAATTAATCAACCTGAGTTAGACACGTAGATAGGAATGTAAACAAGTATTTTATTTTCCAACGATTACCGGAAAATTTTGAATGGACACAAAAATTTCACCATTTAGAATATTATATATTATGCCACTGCAACATTATATATAAAAAATCATTCAGAGTTCATCTCAAAGCACAGCCACAACAATAACTCCCCCAAACCAAAATGGATCTTCTCCTCCCCCACATCTCCTCATCGAACCTTGCTCAACCTGCAATAATCCTCACCCTTCTCTTCTTTCTTTATGCTCTCCTCATTTTATTCCGTGGTCGTCATACGAGACTACCGCCCCAACCCGGCGGTGCTTGGCCAGTGATCGGGCACCTCCCTCTACTCACTGGGAAAGAACTCATTCACAATACCTTGGGGAAATTGGCAGACGCCTATGGACCAATCTTTATGCTAAGGTTAGGTAGCAACAAAACCTTGATTGTTAGTGGCTGGGAAGTCGCAAAGGAGTGCTTTACTACCAATGACAAAAAATTTGCATCTCGCCCCAAATTTGCTGCTGCTGAGCTTCTTGGCTATAACTATGCCATGTTTGGGACTAGCCCATATGGTTCCCATTGGAGGCATGTGCGTAAAATAGTCATGCTCGAACTCCTCGCTAACCACCGCCTCGAGAAGCTGCAACACATCCCGAGATCGGAGGTTCAGAGTTCAATTGAGACACTACATGAGTTGTGCAGATCAAATAAGAAAGCGTTAGTGGAGATGGAGACGTGGTTTGGAGATATAACATTGAACTCCATATTTAGGATGGTGGTTGGAAAACGATTCTCCACTGCTTTTGAAGAGAGTGGTGGAGAAAAGTACCATAATGCAATGAAAGATTTTTTTAACTTATTTACAGTGCTTGTTCCGTCAGATTTGTTTCCGTTTTTAAGATGGTTTGACTTCGGAGGGTACAAGAAGACCATGAAAGAGACGGCGAAGGTCATGGACGAGATGCTTCATAAATGGCTTCAAGAGCATCGAGAGAAGAGAAATTCCGATGGAGTGGGGATGGAAGAGCAAGATTTCATGCACGTCATGTTGTCTATAACTGAGGAAGAGGATTTCTCCGGCTACGATATCGATAATGTTATTAAATCTACATGTTTGGTATGTATTAAAAAAAATTAATTGGATACTCAATTTTAGTAGTTTGCCACGTGACTTTTTTTTTTTAAAAAAATTATATTTTTTCTTTTCTCATTTTTTTGGGACCATGAATATTTGTTTGGGTTTCATGGTCACCAATATCACATCACATACCTATGAAATCCTACCTCAAAAGTAATTGACAATTAATATAATAATTTATATATCTTATAACGATTATGATATTAGGATATCCTTATTTCTTTTCTATGTGGAATCTTCAACTGTGAGATGCTACCTTTTAAATGATTTTTCAAGAGAAAAAGACTATTATTAACCTATTAGATAATTTCTTTTATTTAATCTCACTTACTGAGTTGAAAATCATGTACAGGCTGTCATATTAGGTGGATATCACACCACCACGACAGAAATGGTTTGGGCACTTTCATTACTTGTCAATAATGAAGAATCACTCAAGAAAGTCCAATTTGAATTAGATGAGCAAGTTGGGAGAGAAAGAGAAGTGAGAGAATCCGACATGAACAATTTGATATATCTCCAAGCAGTTGTGAAAGAAACATTGCGTCTATACCCTGCAGCACAACTCTCAGTCCCTCATGAATCTATAGAAGATTGTACAGTAGCTGGATATCACATTCGAGCCGGCACACGCTTGTGGGTGAATCTTTATAAACTCCAAAGAGATCCATGTGTTTGGGAGAGTCCAAGAGAATTTCGTCCAGAGAGGTTTTTGACAAGTGAAAAGAATTTTGATGTAAAAGGACAAAGTCCACAATTCATACCATTCGGAGTTGGTAGAAGAATTTGTCCTGGAATTTCATTTGCCATGAAAGTTATGCACTTGTCACTTGCAAGACTACTTCATGAGTTTGAGATTGGACGACCATCTGAAGAGCCGGTTAGTATGGAAGAGGGTGTTGGATTGAACATTTCCAAAAAAATTCCACTTGAGGTTGTCATAACGCCACGTATTTCACCACAAATTTATAAATGATTTCATCATAAATTATTAAAAAAAAAATATATCACTAGTAAAGTTTGTTTTAAATGCATAAAATATTTAGATTAGACCCATGTGTATTATTTCTTTAGTGCAATAATATATACGGGGTGTATACTTTTTATATTTTGGTCTATTTTAACCAATTAAAATATGTATGCTATAATTTGCAGTAAAAATACAACATGAGTCAAATCCTTAACTTATATATATATTATCGGCAGAAGTAATATTTATTAGCTTTTTTTTTTCAAAATTTTAAATTTAAAACAAGTAATTAAATAGTTATCAATTATTATATATTTTGTTTTGTTTGATAATACATACGTATTTTTGTGGTACCTAGGATTGTTTTTGTCAATGATATCGTTTTTGAGTTTGGGATATAAATGACGAGGGTGTTAAAAATATGTCAACTTAAGTGAGAACATATTTAGGTGTACCTTCGAACCCCTCCATCTAGTTGTTTCGTGTTAATTAAAAAAAATAATACACACGTGGTTAGAATTATATGGATTTCAGTCATTCTCAAGGGATACACTTGTCTGATTTGTTTTCTTATTAAATTAAACATAATATTATGGTATTATAGGAAATTATTTCAAATGGTAAAATTGTTGAAAATATTTACAAGATATAGCAAAATTTTAGAACTATCAATGATAGACGTTGATAGACACTGATAGATTTCCATCAGTGTCTATCAATGTCACATATAGACATTGATAGAAGTCTATTAGTGTCTAACAACATCTATATAAAATTTTGTTATATTTTTTAAATATTTTGATTCATTTTTCTATATTTAAAATAGCCCATTTTGGAGAATTTTTAAAAGTAGAAAAATAAGGAAAACTATTGACATAAAATAAATTTTTTTTAATATTCTTTAATAGATGCTGATGTAAGCTGATAGAAGTCTATTATTGTCTATTAGTGATTGAAACTGGTAGAAATCTATCATTGATAGATGTTGATAGAAGCCTATTAGTGTCTATCAGTAATTTTTTTTTTACTATTTTTGTAAATAGTTTGAGATTTTTTCTATCTTTAAAAACTTGCCTAAAATCTTTAAAAATCAAATGTTTTATCAAAGGAAACCTAAACAAGTTGTTGAATATAACGATAACCTGAACGAAACATACAGAAGTTGAAAATAACAAAATGATTTCAAACATGCCTAATTCGATTAAGAAAATTGAACCAAGACCAGGTTTTAAAATTTACATTAATATATCAATATTTTCAAAAAAAAAAAAAATTGAAAAGTATTGTAAATAAAATGTGGGATGGGAGAATCGAATCTCAGACCTTGAGGTCGATAGTACAAGTACTATATCTTGAGTTACGTTCTTGTTGGCAACATTTTTAAAATATTCATGAGTCTGACGTCAACATCATTAATTAATCCGCATTTTCATTCATATGTTTGACTAGAATGTAAGAGGGTTAGATTCTACTTCTAAAAAGTCCCCAATAAAATCTACCATTTCCAGTTATTATCCGACTTTATTATTGTATACACCTAACTTTTCTTCTTTCCTTTATAAACTCAAATGGCAAATTAAATTTAGTTGGTATAGTGAAGAAAAAGACTTTAAATGAAAAGTAAAGGAAATTGGAGAGTGAAAAGTCCACTAAAATAATAATGATCGATTAAAGATTAAAATTAAAATTAAGAACGAATAGCAATAAATAATAAAAGTTGTCAAAAATAGAAAAAGGTAAAAGAAAGTTAATTTTGAAAAAGAAATAATAGTTAAAAATATATATGAATTTACATATATAAAAACAGCCGAAATGGTTTTGGGGTTGGAAAATGAAAAAATACCAAACAAAAAACGAAAATAAAAAATAAAAAAAAAACAAAAACAAAAACAAAAAACAAAACAAAACCGAGGGAGAAGGAAAGTGAGGAAGACCAAGGAGGTGAGATGAGCTGGAAGTAAGGAAATAAATTTATTATTATGTAGTACAAAATTCATAAACGGAGGAGGAAAATTTTCAAAAGGCTTAAAGTAGGAAGTGAAAATACACAATACCATTATTACAAAATAATAATGATATTAGGAAGATGAGGAATTAATTTAGTTGGATGTGATGTGAACAGACACAATAAGGTCTCAAGTTGGAAAATGTAGAAAAAAAATTAAGTTTTATATTATTTCAAGTTTTAATCTAAATTGAAGGGGTCTTTTAAATATAAAAAAATATTTAAAAATGTTAAAATTTTATAATAAAAAATTCCAAAAGTTCAAAATATTTTTGAAATTTTTTCCCTAAATGGAATGATATAAAAAAAAATTGGGTGAATATTCATGATTAATTATTATGCCTTTAGCCTAATTCGTGATTTATTAAAAAGTTTTAAGATTTGTGATGATATATCAGTTGAGAATTTTAGAAATGCATGTGCTTTATAGAGAATATGTTTTCTTTAAGAATAATATGAGAATATTTTGATTTATGAGATTTGAGATAATAGTGGTTTTCAAACCATCAGATCTATGTATCCATAGTGATTATCCATATGTTACGTGAATGTGTTTTCGTAGTATATTAGAGAGAGATACAAGACTTTGGGACCTACTTCGGCGCACATATAGGTTTTGGGTCATGTATGAAGATATTTAGCCTGTTGTGTCTATAGAGTTTACTCTGTGTCAGCATGACCAGAGATTGGGTACATAGTTAGTGAAGATTTTCTACATGATCTTACTTGTCTCTTTGCTTCTTTAGTTTCCTTTTTAAGCTTTCTGATGAGTTAACTATTTTTAAGACTATATTTTTGTGATTTATATTGATTTACAAGTATTTCATTAATATTTTTCATGCGAATAAGTCCAAATAAGCAGTTTTCCAATTGAAGTACTACTCGTTAGATTTGTTAGCTCATCACTTCTTCCTAATTTTTTCCACTAGCATCTGAGTTTTGATGAAATGCATTACAAATATAGTTTTGATGAAATGCTACTATTTTAAGCACCGGTAACCAATGAACCAAATCAATTATGTGTCATTATTAAAGGTTTTAGATTGTGTTTTAGTATGATACGTATGTTAGATATATTTAAATAGTAATATATTTAATTAAAGTATGAGCTATGTATGTGGATTAATAATTTATCACATTGGGTTATTTTATTAGATTTGATCATATTATGTGATTTAATTAATTAATACCCTAGATTCCTAATTGAGTATGGACTTAATGAGTAGAAGTAATTTCCTAGTTAATTAGTGTTTAATGAGAATCGTAATTGAACTAGTATATAAAGAGATCTTAGGCTATGGTCCTCGATATACCAAAACAATAAGCAATTAATCTTTCTTGAATCTCATCTAGAGAAAGATCTCACTTAGGGCATTCAAAGATTTGATTGAGGAAGACAATAGTCATTGAGAGCCTCGGAGTCAATTTGGAGTCATTATCAATTTGTCAATGGAATCTAGTACGTATATGTTCTTGACAATTTGGCATGAATGATTCTAGAGTTTATCTATTTAATATAGATATAAAGTGATTATGCTAACAAGTGGTATCAGATCATATTTCTGTTGGATTGTAAGTTTTATGTATTTTTCATTGGTATTGTTGATTAAATTTTGGTTTCGGTAAAGAATTTAAAGAATTAAAAAAATGGGCGACTTACTATAGCAACGTTGTAAATTTCATTGGCGGTAGGTTGGACATCTTTGCAGTCATTTTTTTTTCTTCGGCAATATGTGTTCTAGCAACCCGTGTTCTTTTCGGGGGTATTCGGCATACCAATCATCGATTATGAATGATAAATTAGTGGTGGATTTAAGTCAATTTTTTTGGTTGATTATTTTGATTTAATATGGTTTCCTAATTTTTTTTTTTTTAAATCTTAGTTTATTATTGTCAAAATTGAGGATGTTTAGTTCAACATTCTTGACAAAAGTCCACCAATATGATGAAATCCAGTGGAAAAGGTTAAAGACCGATAGAAGGAGTTAGGTCTCTTGCCGCTACAAGTTTTGCCTATCAAGACTTTCGGTCAATGACCGATGCTTGATTTTATGAAGTGGAAATGTGGATGATATGCGTTGATAAAATTGCATTATGCACTCAAGTTTCCTCAGCGGAATACAAGTGTAAATTTCTCTGAGTTTCCTGGTAAGTCCAGGGTCAAACACAAGGACATGTGAAAACAGATTGCGTTGGTAATTTTTATGAAAACCTTGCGTTAACCGAGTAAATAAATTGATTGTTGGGTTTGTTGTTTGCGTTGATGAAAAATAAATAAATGCCGCGGATTTGAGAAAAGGCAGTTGTGTGATAGATGCAATGAGTATGCGATGAACAGGTTGAGAAAATCTTTAGCTAGCATTACTTAGGATGCGTCAGACTATGCGATCATGTTACAACCATACACAACAAGTCATTTTCCAATGTAAATACGATGCTCCTAAGTCTAGGACGCATGTGTTGAATGCAAAAGTGTCAATAGAGCTTATTCCTAAGTCTCTACTCTTGTCCTATGCGATGATGCAAAATGCATGAAAGCGAGGTAACCGCATACAAACATATTCTATCTCTAGGATGCATGTGATGCGTTAATAACAAATAGTGCTCATTCCTAAGTGCCTATCTCTTGATTATGCGTTCTAACATGGCTCTCCTGAGTCTAGATTCTAACCTGACCTTCCCAAGTCTAGATCCTATCCTTAGACTGCCCTCCCGAGTATCTCTAATGGACGAATGAAGCATACATAATACAAGATAATCGCAAAGAATGAAGATTCCCTAGTTGTGCTAGCTAAATGCTTCTCAACCCATTCAACTGATTTAGCTACTCATGCGTGAATAACAGAGAGTGAATAGATATAGAGAAGGAAATTCCATTTTTATAAATGAGTTGAGTACAAAATTACAATGGAAGTTAAAGGTAGAGAGCCTGGTAGCAATTCCTTGCTGACTGAGGCTTTTACACTGAAATCTCTATAATGTTCTAAAGATGTTCCCGCTTCCGTAGGCATTAGCCCTCTCTCTATCTTTGAAGCTTCTGGCGCTCTCCCAAGCTTATCGGAACGATCTACCGGCACAAATTTCTCCTTCGCACCCGCCTTTAAATGAAAGAAAACTAAGAACAAAAGTGTGCAAACTAAGTATGAAATCTCTAACTGTTGAACCCCTTCTCTGAAGAATGCTCTTTGTATTTATAGAGCATCCATGGTGAAAGGCGGCTTCTCTCTCATGGTTTTACAGATGGGACGACTTTAATCCTGACTGATGCGTCGAATAATTGTCACTGAAAAGCTGAATGTATTTTGTGACTGTTATCGGCTGTCAACTTAATTCGGATTCGATTGTCATTAGCTTTATGTCCCATCGCGCTTAATTAGCTTTTCACCCAGATGTGCCCACCATGCTGCGCTGACCAAGTTTCGGTGATCCGTCCCGGGCGAATGTTTGCAAGCACGATCAACGCAAATCCTTGTGGTGAAGTTGCACACGACCAATGATTTCTTATGATCACAATTCTTGCATTGTGTTAATGCATATTCTGCACAAAAATATAAAAATCAACAGTTCTAATGCGATGAACCCATACGACCGCAATATTACAAAACGATGCTTAACGGACGCAAGTTAACATATTTCATCAACGCAATCCAACATTGTTTAAGAACTTAGAACTATGATAACGTGCATTTCTATCCGTTATCAATGACCGACTAGAGTTTTCGTCGAACAAAGGTATCGATCAATTACCGATTAAAGTCTTATCGACGGTTCTTGGTTTTAATTATCAGTTTTTCTTTTATTCTTTAATTCTTAACAGATGGCTTTATGAATTCAGTTTTAAATTTTATAATAATGGAAAAATTAATGTTGTCGCCAATTTTTCTTTTTTCTTTTTTTAATTGAAAAGTTATATTAATACTTAATTGATGAATATGAGTTTCTAAAACTCAATTGTGATTGATAATTTTGGACACCAGTGGTTTATATTTTAATAGTTTGATAATATTGAATTTGTCAACTATTTGGATTAATTTCTGATCGAACTTCTTGCCCGCGTTTCTATGTTTTCTTGATTAATAATTTGGTGAAATTCTTGAAAAGGGTTCTTAGTTCTTGATAAGTTTGTGAATTAAAATCTACAATTTGATTGTTTTGGTGATATTCACATGTTTATGTTTCTTTAATTGTATTATGTGTATGCAATTATTAAGTGAATTTTGGTAAAGACTATTTGCTGTTCTTCCACCTTTATTTTTGTACAATAATATTATTATATTATTGTGTCTTATATGTTAGATTGAATTGGTCAAAAATAATATTTTACCAAAGTAGCCTTTACTATCTAGATCGATTTAATTATGAAATATAAGATGTGCATATTCATTAATTTATGCAGATAATTATCAGCCCAAAGAAAGATAAGTATCTAGCCAAATTGTGGATATGTATGTGGTAATGAGTATGTGGCAATTATAAGAATTACTCATGTGAAAAATAGTTTGTCCAAAGAAAGGCTATTTTTTTACAGAGTTTATTGTCAGTACTTTGATTATTATGTTGAGAGTACCATTTACAGTTGGTATTTTTGCCCAAAGACTGGACATCAATATTGTGCTAAGTATCATATCAAAGGGGCCCATCACATATATGAAATCAGTTTGTTATATTTCAATTGTGAGCATATGTTTTGTTGTTTATTGTTTCAATTGGTCATATTGAAATATCTAAAAATCAGAGTTCAATCCCTAAGTTAAATGGATCGAACTTCAAGATTTGGATCTTGCATTGAGGACCGATAAATTTGGATCTTGCATTGAGGATCGATAAACCTACTTCTACTAAGGAACAGTCGAATATGGCTTATACAGAGAAGTGGGAACAGTAAAATCACACATGTCTGATGATCATTAAGCACTCCATTTCAGAGTCTTTTCGGGGCTCTATCCTTGAAAGTGAAAATGCCAATAAGTTCCTAGCTCAAATTGAAAATATTTTGCTAAAAAAAAGGGGGTGG
>NC_052357.1:57658695-57686424 GCF_009727055.1 Benincasa hispida
TAAAGTATAAGGGAAATATGAACATAAGGGAGTACATTATGGAAATGTCCAATCTCATAAGTAAATTAAAGGAATTTGATATCGAGATAAATTTAGGTGGCAACAGATACTCAGACGTCTTAGAACTAATACATACATAAATTTGTGCTCAATTCCGTACGGCTTCTTAGAATAGAAAACAATATTTTATTACATTCATAGACGACTACTCAAAATATGGTTAACAATCTTTGGACGTTTTCAAACCTTTCAAAGGTAAAGTTGAACTTTAACTTGGAATGGAAATTAAGGCTGTCAAATCTGATTGTGCTGGTGAATAGTATGATAAATATGATGGATCAAGTGAACAATATTCAAGGCCCTTTACCAAATACCTAGAGAAATGTGGAATCGTCCCATAATATACTAAGCGGGGTAAACCCAACATGAATGGTGTGGTAAAAAGACGAAATAGAACACTTAAGAATATAGTATGAAGTATGATTAGCCATTCTTCTTTATCATAATCTCTCTAGGGTGAGGCACTAAAGACTGCAGCATATATCCTTAAAAGGGTACCTAGTAAAGCAATAGTTAAAATCCTCTACGAACCATGGACACGAAAGAAGTCTAGTATTAGGCATCTTCACATATGGGGTTGCCAACTGAGATTAGGCCTTACAGATCTAATGACAGAAAAATGGACTCAAGATCTATTAGCTGCTATTTTGTTGGGTATTCTGAGCACTCTCGGGATTTCAAGTTTTATGATCCCACTTCTAGATCATTGTTTGAGACAAGAAATGCTAGCTTCCTTGAGGATGTTGAGTTTGGGGGGAAGGTAACATAAGGAAATTTGTCTATGAAGATGAGTTAGTTTCTTTTCCTAATGTGGTTATCGATGATGTTCAGGCTCCAATTCTTAACATCACTATTGAACCAATTATAGATCAAGACAACATTGAATTCCCCATTGTTGAATTTGATATTCAAATTCAACAATCTCAAGAAGTGCTATTAAGGAAATCTACTAGAGAGAGAAGAAGTACAATTCTAGATGATTATATTGTGTTTATTCAAGAACTTCAGGATGATGTGGGCATAATGGAAAATGATCCAATCAATTTTCAACAAGCTCTACAAAGTTTTAACTCTCAAAAGTGGATAAATGCCATGAAAGAAGAAATAAAATCCATGAACGAAAATGACATTTGGAAACTTGTTGAATTGCCATCAGGAGTAAAACTCATAGGTTTTAAATGGATATATAACACCAAAAGGGATTCACATAGCAATATCGAAAGATATAAGGCTTGTCTTGTTGCAAATTGATTTACTCAAAAGGAAGGCATTGACTACAAAGAGATCTTCTTTCCGATTTCATCGAAAGGCTCTTTCAGGGTAATCATGGCACTGGTAGCTCATTTTAATTTAGAGCTACACCAGATGGATATAAAAATTGCATTTCTCAATGGGAACATTGATGAGAAAATTTATATGGTGCAACCAAAAAAGTTTGTGTCTGGTAATTCAAAGTCTATGGTGTGTAAATTGAAGAAATCTATCTACGGTCTCAAGCAAGACTCTCGTCAATGTTACCAAAATTGCATAAAGTCATAACCTCCTTTGGTTTCGAGGTGAATATAGTGGAAGATTGTGTATATCACAAGTTCAGTAGGAGTAAATCAATCTTTCTGGTGTTATATGTTTATGACATACTCATAGCAAGTAATGGTATAGGTTTATTGTAATATCCCGAATTTTAGGAAAATTTAAGTTCATTATCTAAAATTATTGAGTTTAAATTTCCCTTTCATTTGAAAAATTGTGGTTAAATTGAAATAATTGAAAAAATTTTATTGGTTAAATTGAATTTAATTGATTAGATATTCGAACTGATTATCTTGAAAATATTGAATTTTGCATCCCTTTGACTTTGGATTTTAGGGCCAACTTAAAAAAAAATTAAAAGAGATAATTAATTTTATGTGGTTTTGAATTGATTTAAATATTTAGAAGAATTTAATTTGTATCAAATTGATGGATCTTATGTCCTTGAATTTTGGTTTTTGAAACCTAAATTAAGATAATTTGAAAAAATAATTGATTTCTAAATTTAATAGAATCTTTGGAGATTTTGGAGATATTATGATAAAATATTTTATTTATCTTTTAAAATTTGAAAAAAAAAATAATTGAGATTTTTTTTGGAAATTAAATGAGAGTGAAAAGAGATAAAAAAATTGGGGAGAAAGCAATTCGGTTTTTCAGCAATAGCTTCCACAAAATTGTCGATTTTCAGAGTTTAAACCGTTGGATCATGCTCAAATTTAGTCAGTCTGTTCGAGACATATATAGTTTCATTTTGAACAGTTGGATCGTTGTTTGAAGATCTGTTTTGTTCGTAATCACTGTTGAATAAAATCTATAAACTAGAAATTCCTCTTCTCTTCCACTCTCGCAAACCCTCCTCATCCAAGACCCTCCCGACCAGCCGCTAGCCTAAACAATTTATGTCATCCAACAACAACAACACGCTGCCTATCTATGGGTTGATTCAAGTGTGCTAAAGAAGTTCTAAGGAGATTTTGTTTTGCATTTTTTACCAAGTTGAGGTAAGTAATGTTACTACTCGAACTATCCTAGTGCCCGACGATGATAATTATGATTTATTGAGGATTATTAGTTCACGTGATATTTATGTCTGCCTTCATTGATTGAGGTTTGAAATGACTGGAGTCAAGAATTGACAAATATGATTTACTGAGGATATATTGATAGTTTGATGTTTATGTATGCCTTGTTGATATGAGAGTTTAAAAGGCTAGTTGCACATAGAGATGTTTGAATACTAGTATGATTTGAGTATATTATTTTTATTGGAGATCCTGCTGAATCTAAGGAGGATGAGATGCATACATATATTGTAAAGCTATGATGAAGAAATTTATATGTGTAGAATCATGATGATGAGATGTATATGTATGTTATAGAGCCATGTTGAGATTGTGATGTCGAGATTGTGATAGTGATTTTACTGATTAGTTAGAATGCCCACCAGTTTGTGTTTCCTTCAGAATTCACCAGTCTGTGTTTTCTTTGGGATTCACCAGTTTGTGTTTCCTTCGGGATTCACCGGTTTTTGTTTCCTTCGGGATTCACCAGATATTGTGTTTCCTTCGGGATTCACNCCAGATATTGTGTTTCCTTCGGGATTCACTAGTTTGTGTTTCCATCGGGATTCACCAGTTTATGTTTCCTTCAGGATTCACTAGATATTGTGTTTCCTTCGAGATTCATCAGTTTGTGTTTCCTTCGGGATTCACCAGTTTGTGTTTCCTTTGGGATTCACCAAATATTGTGTTTCCTTCGAGATTCACCAGATATTATGTTTCCTTTGGGATTCACCAGGTATTGTGTTTCCTTCGGGATTCACTAGGTATTGTGTTTTCTTTGGGATTCACCAGTTTGAGTTTCCTTCGGGATTCACTAGAGGTAGTGGGCATATTTAGCTACAGTAGGATAGAACTCAGTTTTTTATGTATGTATGTGTCCCATGAGGACTAGGACAGTTTATATGTTCCACCAGAGGTAAGCATCTAGAGGACATAGATGCCTAACCTGGCCCCAGTAGTGGGGTAACTTACTGAGTACTCATTCTTTCTCATGTTGTTGTTTCAGGTAAGGGTAGAGATGCATCAGCGATGGATAAGCGGAATTTGTGATCGAGTCACTGGGACTACTTTTATGCTTCCGCTCATGAGATTTAGATTTCTTTTCATGTTTTTCTTAACTTTCAATTTTGATGTTTGAAACTTACTATTAAGAATCGTTTTCAGACTTATTTATTATCATTTATGATTTATGGGTACCCTATTGTCTGTTTTTAATATTTGAATTTAATGAAGGTCTTTTGAGTTCAACTTATTTATTTAGCATTTATTTCACCATAAAAGAGTGTCGTTTTAAGTTCCATGCATACATGCATTTAGTAACGGCCTAACTTAAGTCCTGGGGGTCGGGTCATTACATTTATTGTATGACACTAAGAGATTTCTAAAAAAGAAATTTTGAGATGAAAGATCTTGGTGATGCTTCTTTTGTATTAGGAATTGAAATAGCGAGATCGTTTCAAGGTATTTTGAGATTTTCACAAACTAACTACATTAAAAAGATTTTGAGTAGATTTGGCATGAAAGATTTTGGAGGTTTTCTGTTGCTTTGGTTTCAGTCATTCGAAGAGTGTCTTCATCTGGTATGAACCCTTTCCTTGTGTTTTATCGTATTCTGAGCATGCCGATTATGAGTTTCTATGCATAATTGTTTGTATGGAATGTATATCGTTTATTTTCGGTCACTGTGAAATCGAAGCGATCTAAGCCTGCTCATGGAACTCTCGGTATGAGATCCTTCAATTGGTATCAGAGCCAGGTTACTGATACTCCGATTTCATTTGTTGCAACGAAATAACGTATACATTCATGGTGGGTGCATTTCTACATTGTTTGAAGTGTCAATACTGTTGTGGATGTGCCAAATTAATGGATGTTTTTGGGATGAGATGCCTTGGTTTGTTTAATTCCTTTTACATTTGCGGTTGTTTGTAAAAGCCCCTAGGTTTTTGGGCACGAATAATTGTAATGTCTGTATTCAAAGTGTTTGAAGTCTTGAGTCGTTCATCGAAGTTATGGGCAAAGGTTGCGGCTCTTTGAAGAAGGAGATGATCTAGGATTGATCGCATCGTGCAGAAAAGGGTCTATGCGATCGCTATCCATCGCATCATGAAGATGAAGGACTATGCAATCATGGTTGAACGAATTGGTTGAACGATGGAGTATGCGATCAAGAGTTGGTTGTATCGGGTTAACGATCGGGTACGCGATCGCTGAGTATCGTTTAATGTGCACGCGAGCTAGACGATCGTTAAGGTTAGTAAGCTTCATCGCTTAGTAACTGACTAAACGATCGCTTAGCATCGTAAGGTAAATCATTTACCAAGTTGCACGCATCGGTTAGATGATTAGACGCTCACGTATTGTTTAAAGTGCGCTAGACGATTGTTTAGGTCAGCAAGCTTCATCGCTTAGTAACTGACTAAATGATCGCTTAGTAACTAAAGGTAAATCGTTTACTTGTCGTCGCGCTACACGATTGTTTGGACGATTAGGCTTCGTAGCCTCGTTGTCGTCTATGTGATCGTTTGCTAAAGTTCCTATCGTCTAGTACGCACTGAACGATCGTCTACCTGTGGAAGTTTGCTACACGATGAAGACCTTCTGGCGGTTCAAGACCCGATTTGCCTGTGAACCGGTTTGCTCGATTAAAAATGTAATAGATAGGGTTTTTCATTCCGTTTTTTTTTTGGTTTAAAGGCTCATCCCGGTCCATTAATCTATTTGTTTAATACATGCGATGTATGTTTTATATGTCATATGGTATGCTCATATAGTAAATCCCACATTAGGTTATGCATTGATCATGCATCATCTCTTTATTATAATTGTTATAATTTAGAGAAGCGTGATTTTAATTATGTACGAGTATGCTCATGCATCATATAATATAAGAGTTATATTTATGCATGCATAAAAAGCATTGACATGCATCATTTTTATATTATAATTATTATAGTATAAGGGTGAATGATAGCATGTTTGCTTGGTTATTACGCGTTATATAAAAGTTATATAGTAATGATCGGACATTGCATGAAGCATGACACATAGGTTACTTTATAATTGTTATAAATGCCTCGTTATACGCAATGTTTTATTAGTTGTTTCTTTTTAAGAGCTAAAGAGAAATTAGAACTAAAATAAATAAGAAAGACATGCATGCTCACTTAGGTTTAATTCATGGTTTTAAAATGTTTAAAACTTGGATCACATAGACCTAAGATCATGGTTCTAATATGATTAGCAACTCTAAGGCTTTAATCTTTTAATCAGTTTAATAGGATTAAATTGGCTAATAAAAGGTTAAAGTGTAGCAAATCTATCTATAAGGGACCTTTTGTCTAACGCGGGTTCTATCTATGTTGGGGTATTTAAGTTGACGAAAACGTAACACCCCTACCTGGGAACTTACCTGAAAAGGTGAATTAGATAGATTTGATGCATGCATGCAAGTTAAGGACAGTCTATTAAAGTGTTTAAATGTGACTATTTGAACTTGTTTATATTTCATAAACAAATGTTGTTTATGATCAGGCTTTAAAAGGACCACTTAGACTAAAATCAGTAGTCGGATTGTCTAGGTTAATGAATCCCTAGGTAGAACATTCAGTGGGAGGTACTTGGGGCATAAAATGCTTCACTTAAACCTTTCACTTTTCTCCTAAAGTCTACACTGTGAGATCTATCCTCGGCCTCGCAGCACCTTTGGTGTGTCCCCCTAACGGATGGTGTTTTTGGATTTTATGTCCTAAAACTCATAGTTTGTAAATTAATAAACATATTCTATTTTGTTTTTCGATAAAGTTGTTATTGAAATTATAATCTTGAATCCAATAAACTAAGGTCCTGAGGCTATTTAATGTCGTTTGAACTTTATGTAGTGACATAAATGTGGATCAAATTCAAATATATAGCCAAAATGATCTATAATATATGAATAAGGTTAGACGTCTTATTATGGGGACACTATGGATGCGGCCCACTTCGTAGGTATTGGCTTATAGTGGAAATATTAAGCCCACTTAGATAGTGGATTCTGGGTGTTGGGTTTTTATGAATTGATTTCATGCAATTGTTGCATGGCCCTTTTCTATAAATATGGGCTTTTGAATTTGGAAAAGAAAGTTTTGCCAGTTTTGCAAAAAAATTTTCTAAAATTGGGCTGGAAAAAAAAAACCCAAACCCTACCCAAATTTCATCTTCTTTTCCATCTATTTCTCTCTCTCTCGTTTCTTCATCCACCAGGTCCCACAATTCGGTTATGAGTCCAGAGGATAGTAGGTCAACTCTAGTGGTAGTTCGAAAGAGTTTGGGTCGAGATTCAGCGAGGAAAAGTAGTTTTCGGAAGCTACAAAGGTTGTATCCTATCCTATTAATTTACTGTTTTCCCTTGTTTTGCATGCTAGTTTCATTTTAATTAAAAGCAATTAGAGTGTAATGAGATCCTAATTCCACTGCATATTTCTCGTGTTCCATTAGATGTTTGGGTAGGTCAATATAAAGGTGGATGGAGAGAATATTCATAGTAAGTGGGAGTGGGAAGTGTGACAGCATATCTCTCGGTCTCCCTCGTTAGGTTGAATAAAGTTACTACGCATCGCCTTGAGGCACCCTTGGAGTGTCCCTCTCAAAGATGGAAGTTTTGTGTGTTTCTTTATTTGATCTCCTGTAAGAGGATAAGGTTACTTAGTCTCTTGTCCTAATCTGTCTTTTCCCTATGGTAAACGCATTAGGGCAGGACTCTGGCACCGAAAACGAGGGGTTACACTTACACGAAATAGTTAAAGGTTAACAATTCTGGACCGAAAAATGGTGGCTGTTAGGTTCAGTTCCAAGAGTTGGTTCTGCCTAATGGTTGAGAATGTCTTATCCCAGTGAAAGGGTAACTGATCACCCCATTGGTGGCATTTGTCCTGACTCACTGGGCATCATTGCAAAATAGAAGTCTATAACTTAGGGTACTTGAAACTGTTTTGCAAAACTAATTGGTTTAAAAGTGATTTAGCAAAATCTAATAAAGATTTGTTTGTATTTTCAGCAACTTTTTCAAATGGCTACAGCCACCTTATCGTTGTTAATCGTCGAAAAATTAACTGGCGACAATTTTTCAACATGGAAACATATGATCACGACGATCCTAATCATCGAGGATCTCATGTTCGCTCTCATGGAGGCTTGTCCTCCTATTCCAGCTCCAAATGTCTCTCAAAATGTTCGAGAGGCATATGAACGATGAACAAGGGCGAATGAGAAGGCCCGAGCCTATATCTTGGCAAGTCTTTCTGACGTCTTGGCCAAGAAGCATGAGCCTATGTTTTCAGCCTATGAGATCATGGAGTCCCTGTGGGGGATGTTTGGACAACCGTCTGGATAGCTTATGCATGAGGCTCTTAAATACATATTCAACTCCAAAATGCAAGAAGGCACCTTTGTTCGTGAACATGTGCTAAACATGATGGTCTACTTCAATGTGGTGGAGTTGAATGGGTCTACTATCGATGAGGGCAGCCAGGTTAGCATAATCCTACATTCTTTGCTGGAGAGCTTCCTGCACTTTGTTAGCAATGTGATTCTTAACAAAGTGAAATATAACGAGTTGCAGACATACCAATCTTTACTGAAAAGTAAGGAGAGGCAGAAGGGTAAGGCAAATGTTGCTTCATCCTCAAGGATGTTCCATAGAGGTTCGACCTTAGAAATGAAGTTTGCACCTTATACTTCTAACTATGCAAAGAGGAAGAAGAAGAAGAATGGTAAGGGAAAATGGAAAGCACCTGCTAACCCACCTGTCGCACCGAAGAGGCGTCCACCAGTTGCTAGGGGAAAGTGTTTCCATTGTAACCAAGATGGACATTGGAAGAAGAATTGTCCTCAGTATCTGAAGGAGAAGAAAGCAGCCAAGGCTAAGGCCAAGGCGGATAAAGGTAAATGTTATTTACTTGTGCTCGAAACTTGTTTAGTGGAGAATGATGATCCAGCTTGGATAATTGATTCAGGCGCCACTAACCATGTTTATTCTTCTTTTCAGGGGATTAGATCTTGGCGACATATGTAATGAGAGACGATGTGAGTAGGTATCGAGCACATCTCTCCGCTGTGCAGTTGGAGACTCCAGTTGACTTTACAAATAGGTTTCTAATTTTAAATGATGTATATATTTGTTTCTGAACTAAAAAGGAACCTTTAATGTAAAGTACTTATTGCGAATGTAAATACACTGTTTCTTTTAATTTTGAGTAAAGCGTTTATTCAAAAGATTGTGTTTTTATTTGCACGGCAAATCTAGAATCGAATTTATATGTGCAAAGGACATTAGCCATTAATTCCCTCCATAATACTGAAATGTTTAGAACTGTCGTAATTCAATCAAAACATCAACGAATTTCTCCAAAAGAAAATTCCCCAATTTGGCATCTACGTTTAGGGCACATCAATCTCAAAAGGATTGAGAGAATGGTGAAAGAATGGACTTACTAAGATAAAAATATCTTCTATTCTTTGTGTGAATCTTGTCTTGAGGGTAAGATGACTAAACGACCTTTTACTGGAAAAAGTGTAGAGCCAAGGAGCCTCTTGAGTTAGTACGTTCTGACTTTTGTGGTCCTATGATAGTGCGAGCCCAAGGTGGCTAGATTATTTTATTCAGTTTTACTAAAACGTATCTAGTGTGTATGTTTATCTTTTGCAACAGAAGTCTGAATCCTTTTGAAAAGTTCAAAGAGTCAAGGCTGAAGTTGAAAATGCATGATAACATATAAAACACTTTGATCAGATCGAGGTGGAGTGTTTTTGGACTCTACATTCCAGGATTATTTTGATAAGAACATGGAATCGTTTCCCAAATCTTAGCCGCATGTACACCTCAGTAGAATGGTGTAACAGAGAGGAGAAATATGACCTTTTTACACATGGTTCGTTCGTGATGAGTTACGCTTTCTTACTGGACTCGAGGTTTCGCAATGGAGACTGCGGTGTAAATACTCAACTATGTTCCCTCTAAGAGTGTTGCAAGAACACCTCTAGAGTTGTGGACCGGGCGTAAAGCTAGTTTACATCATTTCCGCATTTGGGGATTGCCCTACACATGTGCTTGAGGCTAATCCTAAGAAGTTGGGCCATGGTCAAGGTTATGCCTCTTTTTTGGCTACCCCAAAGGGACACGAGGGGGTTATTTTTATGATCCAATGGAAAATAGGGTGTTTGTTTCAACAAACGCTACTTTCCTATAGGAGGATCATATAAGGGAGCACAGTCCACGGAGCAAAGTCTGTTTCTTGAGCTTTCTAATGAAACTACTAAAACTTCAACAAGAGTTGTTAAGAGCCTGCTACATCAACAAGAGTTGTTGATGGGAGTTCATCCAGTAGATCGTTTCCACCTCAAGAGTTGAGGGAATCTTGACGTAGTGGGAGGGTTGCGAACCCACCAATTCGTTATCTGGGTTTCATGGAAATCCTTGCTATGGTTGTAGATGGCGACGTTGAGGATCCGTTGTTTTATAAGAAGGCAATGGAGGATGTTGACCGGGATGAATGGGTCAAGGCCATGGATCTCGAGATGGAGTTGATGTACTTCAACTCAATATGGGATCTTGTAGATCAGCCTGGTGGGGTTTGCCCTATGCGTTGTAAATGGATCTACAAGTGCAAACGGGGTGTTGATGGGAAGGTGCAGACCTTCAAGGCTCGACTTGTGGCAAAGGGTTATACCTAGGTAAAGGGAGTCGACTATAAGGAAACTTTCTCGCCTCTTGCCATGTTAAAGTCGATCCGCATCCTCCTGTCCATTGCAGCTTATTATAATTATGAGATCTGGCAAATGGACGTCAAGACAACCTTTCTGAATGGAAATCTTGAGGAGACCATTTATATGGTGAAGCCCAAGGGATTCATAGCCCAAGGTTAAGAGCAAAAGGTTTGCAAACTGAATCGGTCCATTTATGGACTGAAACAAGCGTCTCGATCTTCGACCATACGATTTGATGGTACGATTAAGTCGTATGGCTTTGACTAAAACGTTGATGAACCTTGTGTCTACAAGAAGAACATCAACGCTTCAGTAGTCTTCTTAGTGTTGTATGTAGATCATATCCTACTCATTGGGAATGATGTAGGTCTCCTAATTGCAGTTAAGAACTGGCTAGCAACCCAATTCCAAATGAAATATTTGGGAGAGGCTGAGTTTATTCTAGCTATACAGATCTTTTGGGATCGTAAGAACAAAGTGCTAGGACTGTCTCAGGCATTGTACATTGAAAATATGTTACTCAAGTACTCGGTGCAAGACTCCAAGAGGGGCTTACTACCGTTCAGGCATGGTGTCACCTTGTCTAAGGAAATGTGTCCTAAGACGCATCAAGAGGTTGAGGAGATAAGATGGGTCCCATATGCATCTGCCATTGGCAGTTTGATGTACGCGATGCTTTGTACTCGTCCAGACATCTGCTACGCTGTGGGCATAGTCAGTAGGTATCAGTCTAACCCAGGCCAGGGTCACTGGACAATAGTGAAGAACATCCTCAAGTATCTTCGGAGAACGAGGGAATACATGATCGTGTATGGTTCGAGGGATTTGATCCTTACAAGATACTCGGATTCTGGCTTTTAGACTGATAAGGACTCTTGCAAGTCCACATTAGGGTCAGTCTTTACTCTTAACAGAGGAGTTGTAGTGTAGCGAAGCACTAAGTAGGGGTGCATCATCGACTCCACTATGGAGGTGGAGTACGTAGCGAATTGCAAAGCTGCTAAGAAGGGCGTCTGGCTTAGGCAGTTCTTGACAGACCTGGAAGTTAATCCAGATATGTCTAAGCCCATTACCCTCTATTGTGATAATAGTGAGGCAGTGGCAAACTCGAAGGAGCCAAGAAGTCACCGGCGCGGAAAACATATAGAGCAGAAGTATCATCTAATCTGCGAGATGGTGTATTGAGGGGATGTGATCGTCACGCAAATCGCTTCGGAGTACAATGTTGCTGACCCATTTACGAAGGCTCTCACGGCTATAGTGTTTGAGGGTCACCTACGGAGCATGGGTCTACAGGATCGCCCGCGGCTGAACTAGGGCAAGTGGGAGATTTTATTGTACTAGGCTTTTATGTCCTAGTTTATTGTTTTGTACTAAGTTTTTTGTACAACCCACTTCGCTTTAGGACAAGTGGGAGATTTTTGGGGTTGATGCCCTAAAATCTCGTGTCCTGTAGTTTGTAAATAGTATATACGAACACCAGTGATTGTTAATATATGATATTTACTTCATATCTTATTGTTTTGCTTAGTTATTTGTTTTATTTGCTTTATCACAAACCAATAAACATAAAATTCCTGGTTATCTGTATGTGACTCAAGCACTTATATGGTGACATACAAGTGGATCATGTCTTGAGTGATAACCAAAATGGTCTGTAGTATATGGATATAGGAGGGAAACCTTATCTTGGAAATGCTACGGACATGGCCCGCTTTGTGGAATGGTCACAAGTGTTGTGACTTGCCATAGATGGTCTGATCCAATACAAGCGAGCGAGCGGGGGGACATGCCAGCGGGGGCGTCCTATACAAAGAGTTTGTATAAGACTTGACCACGAAGTGTTAATGTCTTGTTATATAACACTGTTCATGACAGATACTTCACTTCACTAGGATGACCATAGGTAACATGACCTCAATCTTGAGTGAGTTAGGAACTCCTGCCATTGAAGACAGTTCTTTGATTTGTATGGGTGCGAGTGGCCAAGTCGTCGATTCAAACCTGCCATTTTGAGAATTCATCTGATTTGGGAGCTGGGAACTCAGCTACACAAGATGGAATTTACTCCTTCCCCGAGGCGGGGTAAGTAGATAGATGGCTCCCTTAAGGGCTGATTTCAGGGCTTGAACGATGTGGCACCACACATCTTCTATTGGCCCAAGAGGTGTTCACACATAGTTGGACTATGTTGTATTGTTCATTAGAGGAATCAGTGGTACTTAAGGAGTGAGATGTAACTACAGGGGAAAAACGGTAAATTGGCCCAGTTGTACTTACAAGCATCTGTGAAAGGTAATCGTACTCATGATTGGTTACATCTGATGGACACAGAAATATATCTGCGGTAAGAAGAGTTCAGTTGTTGGTCCTTAGTGCAATCACTGACAGTTAACGAATGTTGAATCTCGTGGCTAAAGAGTTTAGTCAGCTATTCACATACCATTGAAGCTTCGAGCCACAAGTCCATTAAGTCACCTGGGTAGCTTGGATAAAGTCGAGAACCAGTGTTTGGGCTAATTTGAAATGTTCAAATTGACAAGAAGAAGTTCAATTATATATGATATAATTGGACTGGTTAATTATATGTGATATAATTGGCTAAATGTATGAGATACATTATTTTGGAGGAAATTAGATATAAATATGATTTATATCAAGTAGAGGAGAAAATACTATAGTAGATATATGATATCAAACTATAGGATATAAATATAATATGATATATATTTTTATTAATTCAAATTAATTGACTTCATTTATTTGACATAATTACACGATTAATACAGTGTCAGGTTTCTTCACGTGAGAAGATGGGGCCCTGCTGAAGGTTATCCGGTAACCAGCGGTTAAGCTATGAAATCGTTTTTCCATTTTATTATTCAAATCCGTCGCATCCCCTGTATCGCTCGGCGCCCAAAAATATGAAATCGTGAGAGCCGTACCCTCGCCCCCCACCCCTGAGAGCCTATAGATAGAGCTCGGTTCGTCTAAACCGATCATTTGCCTAGTACAACGCGTTTTCTTCATAAACAATTGTTACATCTTTTCTATAATGAATCATTCAGTTTTTCACTAATATGATTGTAGCTTACGTGTAACGATAGAGGCGAATTTCCGCTAATAGCGATAGAGATGTTTCATCTCCCACATGTTGATTTGGTTCTACTATCAGATGACACGTCTTCTCCTCCATATTCTTTTTCAAACTTTGGGCACCAACCAGCCCGATCTCTTTTGGGGTTTTTTTTTACGTCAGAGGATAGCCTAATCGGGTTCTCTTTGTGGGTGTGGTTGTTTCCCCAGTGGCCGGTATTGTTCGGTGCTGGGTACGTTCGAATCGTGCTAGTTTGCAGTCAACAGACCTCGGGTGCTTGGGTAAGATTTTCGGTGGTTATTGTTAAGGTTTTCTACTGGTGCTGATTGGGTTAAGATAGTTTATATTGTGCGTCGAGAGGAAAGAGATAGTCTTCATCTGAGTATGAACCTTGGTTTTCCTGCCTATTCCTTATGGTATTTTATCTCGTATTCCGAGCAATCTCGCCTTTGAGTTTAATATGTATAACTGTTTTGTATGGAATGTATATTGGGTTTATGTTTCGGTCACTATGAAATCGAAGAGATCTAAGCCCGCTCATTGGAATCACTCGGTTGAGATATAGTCCTTGCAATTGTATCAGAGCTACGGTTACTGATACTCTGATTTCATTTGTTGCAAATGAAATAACGTATACATTCATCTGTGGGTGCATTTCTTATTGGCTTGTTTTAAGTGTTTATAATTACTTTGTTGTGATGTGCCTAGATTAATGGATGTTTTCAGGGATGAAATTGCTCAGTCTATTTAATTCCTTTACGTTTGCGGTGGTTGTTGGTAAAGGCCCTTGGCATTTTTGGCATAAATAGGTAATGCGAGTCTATATTCAAAGTGGTTTCAAGTCTTGAGTCGTTCGCCGCGAGTGTCTGGACAAAGGGTTGCGACTCTTCAAGAAAGAGATGATCTAAGGTTAATCGATCATGACATAAAAGGTTCTATGCGATCACTAGTTCATACAACATTGTGAAATGATAAAGACTTGTGATCGTGGTTGGAACCACATCGTTTTAAATAGCAAGGGAGTATGGCGACAAGATTTGGTCGTATGCGGGTTGTGACGGCCGCACAATCCAGGCCGAATGTGCTGGAAGTATGATGTTTAAATGAACACGCGAGCCTAGATTCGATCGTTTTAGTTCACATGCCAATGCATTTCATCGCTTCGTAACTGACTAAGATACAATTTTCGCCCTTAGCCATCGCAAGCGTACAATTGTTTAACCATAGTCCTCTGCACGCACTCACCGCGTTACGATGACTCAACACGTTCCGGTTATCGTTAATAGCGGATGCTAGACGAGTGCGTAGTATAGGGTGCGGGCAAAGCTTTTACATCGCTTATGTAAATGACTAAACGATCGCTATTAGTAAATCAGGTAAAATTCCATTTACTATCATATATTGCGACTAAACCCACACACTCGCACTACCTTGACGACTTAACGCCTTCTCTATCAACCGCTCGCTCAATCGGTCCTATATAGTGACATATTAATAACTTAAAAAAAGTTTCACTATATCATGCATTCTGCGTGTGTGAACAGCACTGTCAAACTACCCTCGTCTTGTAATAATTGCCCTACTCTCTCCAAGAGACCATCCAAACGAGGCGCGGTTCAGAAGACCGGTGGGCGGTTCGTGGGATGTGTAACGTGGTTGTTGGTGGGGCTTAGCGTGAGGGGTATGAGATGTCCCCAATAAGACCATCTGATAACTAGCATACGCCAGGTCTCTTCTCCATTCCCAGTTTTTTATTTGAGCCTCTTTTTATTCTCTTTGGTTTTAAAAGGCTCATCCCCCGGTCCATCTAAATCCTATCATACTTGTCTTAATACAATGTGATGTATCGTCTTCTATATGTCACTACCTCGGTTCGCCCAATAAACGTGAACTACCCCACCTTATGTTTATGATCTGATTCCATCTTATCGACTTCACCCTGTCTCTATTCATTTGTAATTCGTTATAGGGCGCCAATTCTCAAATGAAGCGCATGATCTTTAATTCATCGTCAACGAGCCTCGCTCACTCGCCAATCACTACTCATACTACAGCAGTCTATATTACTGGCACGCACCTACAAAACGCCATATTGATCATCTATCATCCATTCTACTATCTTCAATCTGTTATGACCGCTACTACCACCGAGCGGTGAATGATAACCATGCCTTCCTGCCTCTGGTTATTTACGCGCTTCATAACCTACAAACGTTTATATGTACACTCCGACGCACCATGCCGTGCATGACAGCATTTTACACATAGATTACTTTTATAAATTGTTCTATAAATGCTTTTTCGTTTTTTCAGCAAAATTTATTTTTTAATTTTGTTATTCTTCTTTAAGAGTTAAATGATGAATTAGAAAACTAAAAAAGAATAGAAAGACATGGATGCTAACTTATGGTTTAATTCATATTTAAAAATTTTTAAAACTTGGATCACATAATACATAAGATCACGTTTCCTAATATGGAATATAGCTAACCCTAATCGTTTTTAATCAGTTCTAATAGATTAATTGGGATATATAAGAGGATTAAAGTTTGTAAAGCAATTATTCTAACTATTCCGCACAACCAAGGGACTTCTCTCGTACACTTAAGATAAGCGGGATTTCTGTCTAGTGCATCAGCTGGTGGTAGAGTTATTAAAGTTTGACCAGGAAAACAGTAACACCTGCTGACCTTTGGATACTGGGAGGCTTAGCCGTTGGGAGAACGGGTGAATGTAGCGGATAGATATTGATGAAAATCCAGCAAATGGCGCAAGTTAGGACAATCCATTAAAAAGTCATGGTTTTAACATGTGTACTTAGAACTAGATTTATATTTATAACCCGTTAGTGTTATGAGTTTAAGCGCCTTTAAAACGATAATCAATGTAACTAATAAATGCAGTTGTTTGGATAATATTAATCTTAAAGTGTTAATTATGAATTCCCTTATGTATAATACTTATACAGTGGGAGCGCCTTAATTTTAGGGCATTAAAGATGCTTACCTTAAACATTTCAAATTTTCTCACTAAAGTCCACACACCGTAGATCTATCCTCAAGCCTTCCAATAGGCGTCATCTTATGGGGTGTCCTCCCACACGGATGGTGTTTGGTGTTAGGTAATATCAACGGTGGAATTGGTATGAGAATTCTCATATAAGTAAAATGGAAGCGAGGAACAGTTGCGAACACATATTGCGATATCTCACTGCCCGGTCCATCCCTCGTCTAGGCTTGAATAAAGTTACTCTGTGCATCGCCCTCAGTGCATCCCTGGGAGTGTCCTCCTGAGAATAGAGGAATTTGTGCGTGTTTTCTTATTTGTATCTCCTGTAAGAGGAATAAGGTAGCCTTAGTCTACCCCTTTGTCCCTCAATAGCGACTCATGGCTCTTATCGACCTATGGGTAGAGTCGCCATATAGGCGCGGGACACCTGACACCCAAAAATCGAGGGGTTACACTTACACTGCGAACTAGTTCAAGGTTAATGTTAATCTGTGACCGAAAATGGTGGCTTTTAGGTTTCCAGTATACCAAATTATGTTTTACTGCCTAACTGTTGTTAAGAAATGTTACTTCTATCCTAGTGAAGGGGCAACTTAGACTTTTCATATACCTACCCTCGATCAGGTCATTTGTTCCTGTAACTCACATTGAAGGCATACAGTTTAATAGAAGCTCCTAAGTAATCTTACGGGTATTGAAACTTTTTGACAAAACTAATAATGGGTTTAATAAGCTGGTTTGCAAAATATCTATAATCAAAGATTTTTGTTTCATATTTTCAGCAAAAAACATTGAGTTTCAAATGGCTAATACCAACCCTAGTGAGTGCATGATTGTTTAAGACAACCAAAAAAATTAACATAATGCCGAAAATCTATTAAGCACACATTGGGAATAACATATTGATACAACACACCCGACGATCCTAATAGAGCCACCCGTCATCGAGGAATTCTCATGTTTGCTCATCAAAGGAGGAATTATCCTGCCTACTTTCCCAGCTCCCAACATGTCGCTCCGAAAAAACTGTTCAGGAAGGCATGACGAGGCGATTGGAGCAAGACGGGAATGAGAAGGGCCTCGCAGCCCTATATCTTACGGCAAGTTTTTCCTGACGTCTTGAGCACAAAAAAGGCATGAGTCTCATGGCTCTCAGCTCCGTGAGATCACAGGAGCTCTCTGCAGGGGAGATTGGTTTCTGGCACAACACTCTGATCCGCTTATGCTGAAGCTCTTTAAAATAACATCATTCCAACTCAAACATGCAAGAGGCACCGTACTGTTACGCTCTGAACCAATCACTGCTGTACATGAGGTCCACTTCAATGCTGGCGGAGGTTGAATCGAGTGCTAACTACTTCGATTCGGAGAGCGGCCAGTGCCGACGAATCCTCTTCATCTCTTTGTCGGTGAGAAGCCTATTCCTGCACTTTTGTTGCACAATGTGATTCTTTAACCAAAGTGAAACTATAACCTTACACAATCTCCTCAACGCCGAGCTCTGCTAGACATACCACACTCTTTATAAAAATTAAGTAGAGGCAGACAGGGTGAGGCAAATTTGCTTTCATTCTCAAGACGTTTCATAAGTAGAGATCTGACCTAAGAACGACACCATTCTTACTTCTAACTCTGCAAAAGACGGAAAGAAGAAGAAGGGTGGTAAGGGAAAAAGGGAAGACATCTGCTGATACAAACTGTCTTCCGCCAAAGAGGGCCACCATTTTCTAAGGGAAAAGTGTTTCCATTGTGCAACCCAAGATGGAATTGGAAGAAGGAAACTATCACTCGGTGATCTAAAAGTGAGAAGACGAAAGTCACCAAGGCTAAGGGCAAGGCGGATTAAAGGTAATGTGATTTAACTTGTGCTCGAAACTTGTTTTAATAGAGATCGACGATCTCAGCCTGGATACATTGATTCAGGCGCCACTAACGATGTTTGTTTCTTCTTTATAATAAGGGATTAGATCTTGGCAACAGTTGGAAGGCTGGTGAAAGATGCACAGATAGGAGTTAGGCCTCGCCAACACGTCGTCTTAAGACTGTGGCAGATGGGAAAAACCTCTCAGTTGACTTTACAGAATAAGTTCTTAATTTTAATGATGTATATATTAGGTTCCTGACTAAAAAGAACCTTATTTTTAGTAAGGTGTTTATTGCAAAATGTAAAATATAACTTGTTTCTTTTAATTTGAGTAAAGTGTTTATTATAAATATGGCGTTTTTATTTGCACAAACAAATCTGGAATCGAATTATATGGTAAGCTAATCAGTATACCTTAGCCAGTGTAAGGTCGTCCTCATAATACCTAGACGAAATATTTAGTTACTATCATAACTCAACTTAAAATGCTCAAACGACTTCTCCTCCAAAGAAAATTCCAACTTTGGGCATCTTACGTTTAGGCGCACATCAAATCTCAAATATGGATCTCGGTAGAGACTTGGATAACAGAAATGACTTCTAAGTGAGTTTAGAAGAAAATTCTTTACCTGTTTGCGAATGCTAGCCCGTGAGGCGGTAAGATTGACTAAACGCGACAACTTTTTAACATGAAAAAAGTTTTAGACCAAGGAGCCTGTCAGTTAGTTGTGACACCTTCATGACACTTTGTAGGTCATGATTTGTTGCGAGCCCCTGGGCTAGGCCTATGAGTATTATTATCAGTTTTATTTGAGATTACTATCCAGGTACGGATATGGTTGATCTGTTGCAATGGAATTCTAAATCCTTTGAAAAGTTCAAGAGTTTTCAAGTCTGAATTTGAAAACGCACATATGGATAGCGACGGATTAAAGCCATCCGTGATACAGATCGAGGTGGAGAGTTTTTGTACTTCCGAATCTCCCAGAGACTATTTGATAGAACATCGCGAAATCGGTTCGCTCTACATCTTTCGTGTTCTGAAAAAAATTTGTCCGGGCTACAACCTTCAGCAGAGTGGTGTAGTTAGATGAGTAGAATACGTCGACATATAGTTACATCGGTTCGATCCAATTGATGAGTTAGCTCTATCCTTATCGGACTCGTTTTTGGAGTATTCGTAGTGGAGACTGCGGTGTAAACGATTCAATTGTGGTTCGTTCCAGAGACGTGTTACATGAACACCTCTAGAGTTTGTGGAATAGGGCGTAGCTATTTTGCGTCATTCTCCAAATTGAGGTTAGCCCTGCACTGTGGTTGAGGCTAAACTCATCCATGAAAGTTGGGAACGTAACATGTGTCGATGGTTTGATCGCTCTTTGATGGCTACCCAAAAGGTACTACGGGGGGGTTATTTATCTATGATCCACTGGAATTAGGTGTGTTTGTTTCAATACAATATGCACTGTTCTTAGAGGAGGATTCGATCACAGGGGGCCACACCACTCCACAGAAGACAACAATCGTGTTGCCGTGAGCCTCTTTCCCCAATCGAACACCTACCTCGCACAATTCTCAACACTCAAGCAGTTGTTCGAAAGACACCTACTACCACTCAACAAGAGTTCAATTCGATCAGGGAGTTCATCCCAGTAAACGTCGGTTACCACCATCAAGAAGTTGACGGGAACTATCCGCGCTCACAGTGAGGCAAGGGTTGCGAAACACGTCCACCCGTAGACAGGCCTTCGACTATCTGGGTTCAATGAAAATTCTTGCTCGTGGCTCAAGTAGATGGCGACGTTTTGGAAAGGATTCGTGGTTTTATAAGAAGGCAATGGAGGATGTTGTCCGGGATGAATGGGTAAGGCATGGATACGGATGGAGTCCAATGTACTTCAGCTCTGTACCATGGTATTTGCTAAGATAGCCTGAAGGGTTCCGCCTATAGGTTGTAAATACAATCTATAACGCGCCACAACGGGCGTGCTGAATGGGAAGTGTAACCACGGACCTTCAGGCCGACTTATGGCTAAAGTTTGTTATACTAGGCTAGAGAGTCAACTATGAGGAGCACTTTTCTCCGGCTGTTTCGCATGTTAAACTCTCGATCCGCCATCCTGTCCTTGAAGCTTATTATAATCTTGAGATCTGCTGCAAATGACGTCAAGCACACGCACCTTTTGATGGCATTCTAAGAGAGACCATTTATCCTAGTTGCAACCCATAGGGATTGGAAAGTGAGCGCGCGAGAAGGTCCAATGAGGCAAAAGATTTTGCAACTGAATCGGTCCACTTCTATGATGTAAACAGGCGTCTTGATCTTGGAAATACGTTTGATGATGCAAGTCGTATGGCTTTTTTGACCCAAAACGATAGATGAAAAGGCCTTGTGTCTACACAGAAGATATCACGCATTCAGATAGTTTTTTTAGTGGTTGTAATGTAAGATAGATATCCGTAGCTCATTGGGAATGATGTCAGGTCTACCTGACTGCAGTCTAAGAAGCTGGCTTAGCTGACTCCAATTCAAAATGACCAAGATTTGGCAGAGGATTCAGTTTTGTTCTTAACGAGTATTTCCTTATCGGATCTTTTGGGGATTCTTGTAGAAGCAAAGTGCCTCAATACAACTGTCTCAGGCAATCTGTCATTGTCCAGCCCATCGACTGCCCTACCAATACGTTCCATCCCCGATCGCCAGTGACTCCTCAAGAGGCGGCCTAGCTGCTGTCGTCAGGCTGGACCTCACTCTGTCCTAAGGAAACTCGCTGTCCTAACGCAGACGACTTAAGGGTTGAGAAAGATGAGAACGGGTCCCATTATCCGGCTATCTGTCGCTTACATCTCTGATCATAGGGTGGATCGGCTCTGTACTTGTCCAAGACATTCTGCTTATGTCTGTTCTCGGGTCATAGTCGTAGGTTTATCAAGTCTAACCCGTGATGGACCCTCAGGGCACACTGGAACTCGTCCGCAGTGAAAGCAAAAAAATCCTCAAGTATTTTCAGACGCTGAAACGAGGGGCTTAATGACTTATCGTCATGGTTACGAGGGATTATTTTGATCCTTACAGCATACACGGATTCACTGACCTTTTACGACTCTGATATAAGGAACAATGAACATATCCGAAAAGTGTCCAATATCAGAGACGCACAGTTTTACCTTAACGGAGGGAGCTGTAGTAGTGTGCGCTTGAAGCATCTTGGCAGGCGGTCGTCCAATTCGGAGGCGGAGGTGAGGGAGCGAGTGGCCTGATAGTGGAGCTTGGGAGTACGTAGGTGCCGGCTCTGCGAAGCTGGTAAAAGGAAGGCCAGTACTAGCATCAAAGCAAGTCTTGGACAGAATGCGCTATGAAAGTTGTTCCCAGATATCGTTAGGCCCATTGGTCCCGTCTCTATTGTGGATAGATAGTACGGAAGTAAGTCGGCGAACTCAAAGGAAGCCAAGGAGTCACCATGCTAAGCAGATTAGAATCACATGGAGGAGTGGAAGTGATCAATCTGTAATTTCAGCGAAGATAGGTCGCATAGTTCGAGGAGAATGTGGATTTTACGTAACACAAATCGCTATAAGAGCAACAATGTTGTGGACTCCATTTTAATGAAAGGCTCTCACGGCTAAGTGATATAGCTGCAGGGTCACCTCGAAGTAGGTCTAATCCAAGGATACGCCCCGCGGCTGAACTAAAGGGCAAGTGGAGATAATTAATTGTATTGGGTTTTTGTTATAGACCTAAAGTTTTATATGTTTGTACTAAACTTAATTCTGTAACACCCCAGTTCAGTGTTCTAGTGAAACAAGTTGGGAGAAATATAATCTGTGCGAGTTAAAGGAAGAGCTCTCAAGCTATTGGTCTTAACTAAGTAGAATCACTGACAATTAACCATGAATGGTTGAATCTCCGTGGTAAAGTGTTTATGTAACAACGGGGAGGGGCATCAGTGCAGGACTGCACATGAAGCAGAGCGATTACAGGAATGAAGTCACTATAAAATCACCGTACAATTGGAGCTTCGGCCACAAGGTCCATTAGTACCCTCGGGTAGCTTAGCTAAAATTCCGAGAACCTCAGTGTTTTGGGTTAAAATTTTGTAAAAATGTTCAATATTTGTGACTAGAGGAAGTTCACACATTTATAATGATTAATTGGACTGGTTAAATTATATATGAATATAAACATTGGCTAAATGTATTAGTATATTATTTGGAGGAAATTAGATATAAAATAAATGCATTTATTATTAATTAGACGGAGACAACTATAGTATTAGAATAATTATGATAATCCACTATGGATATATAATATAATATGATTATAATTTTTTCAATTTAAATTAAGTCAGAAAAATTATATATAATATTTGATAATTACATCCTTAAATACGCAGTGTGGGACGTGGAAGTAGCAAAAAACCTGAACTTTGAGTGCTGTTGAAGTTATGGTAACCGGCCAGGTAATTAAAAGCCTATGTATAGTCGTTTTCAATTTAAAATTATTGCGCATCGTTGGCAAATCATATTCACGCCACGCCTTGCCCAAAAAGAGTCCATATGCAAAGCACGCGAATCACTGAGAGCCTATACGATAAAAGCTCGTTTCGTTTCAACTAAACTATAGGTTAGTCGTACATGTTCTCTAAACGATCGTATACATCTTTTCTAAGGGCGAATCGTTCAGGGGATTGTTCCTAATCCGATCCGCCGTGGCTCTATATATTCGCATACCAGCATTTCCCGCTATATGATAGCAAAGTGTTCAAATCTCCACTTGCTTATACGTCATCACGATGTCCTTTCCTCACTACCGTATCTCTCTATATACAAAATCTAAAAACTCACATCAAGAAGCCCCAATTCTTGCTGAGGTTATTTGAATAGTCGGTAGGATAACACCGGGTTTCTACTTGTTTGGTGGTAGTCGTACTATTGCGTGCATTGTACATGTACGGTCGATCGTGCTAAATTGTGGCAGATGAGAGCAGAATCCAGGACAGTCGTCGGGGTTGCGTGGTAGGTTGGTGGGGAGATGTGTGACAGAGGTGTTGTCCGCTGGGCTCATTCGGGTTCAGGTCGTTCGAGAGAGTGTCTTCGATCGTTGGTAGGTGAACCCTTTTTCTTGGTGTGTTTATTGTATGGTCTGGCATGTTCGATTATGGAGTTTAATATGCATAGACTAGTTTTGTAATGGAAATGGTATACTTGTGCAATTTATTTGTTTTGGGTGTACACTGGAGATAGAAAATCAGAGTCGATCTAAAAGACCCTGACTCAGAGCGCGGGCGGAAATCCTGTTTAATCCATGCGTCTCCATTCTGTTAAGTTGCTGAAACCCAGAGAGATCCGTGCCTCAGCGCATCGACCCCCAGCTCTAGTTTTGCCAATTTGTCTGAGTTGTAATACTGTCTTCATTGATTCCCAATGAATACGAAATGGAATTTTTGAACGATCATCTTAATCTCTCGCAGCTTCATGATAAACTCTCTCATATCAATATTTTCCTTCTAAAAGCAAGAGGAGTTTTGAATATTTTTATCATCTTTATTTATGATTACTCAAGATATGGCTGTTTATTTACATTGCAACATAAGTCCGGATCCTTATAGAAAAGTTCAAAGATTCTAGGCATAAGTTAATAAATGCAGTGTAATAACACAAAAAATTAAAGATAACCTTTCGATCTGGAATCGTGGCTGAAGTAGTTTTGTGCTCTAACATTTCAGGACGATTTTGATAGAGAGCATTTGGAATTTGGTATCCAAAGCTTCTCAGACAGCATAAGATACACCTTAAAACATAATAGAGTGTACTCAAGAAAAGGTGAATACAAACCTGTATATAAGGGAGCATTGTTTATGTTATGATGAAAGTATAGATTTCTCTTAACTGATTCGGTCGCTTGCAAGGTTGTTTTGCAGTAGCGCAGCGGTAATGGTGGCAGAACGTATATTTTGACGTAGTGTTCGAGTCCATTAAGTGTTCACCGAGAAATAGCCTTGTGGAGAGTTAGTGAGATGCATAGGTCCGAGCAAAGGTGGCACGCTAGTTTATGTCATGGTTAGAGAGTCTAGGTTACCGCAATCACATGATGCTTGGAGGCAAGATCACTTTAAGAAAATCTGAACCTCGTATCAAACACAAATTCGTACAATTTAAGTAATGTGTACCTTAACTCGAAAGGACTAGGATTAAGTGATAACTTCTTGCCGTCGTGTTAAGAGTTGATGCCTTTAATACTCGTAGTGGTCCCTATACATCTTGGGTCATTGTACATGCTAATCAGCCACGAACTCGTTTTATGTTATGTGGAATAAGATATGGTGATGTTTACTCTATCAAAATTTGTTGCCATTAACCACAAACATAAACTAACATTCAGAGTTCACTCTATGTAGCTTAAACATATATGTAGTTGCATAGACCATACGAGTGGCATCATATTTAAGTTAATAACCTAAATGGTCTTTAGTGACTGGATAGCTGGATACTTCATCCTGGTGACACTACGCAGTATGGCCACTTTTGTATGTGTTAGCAATTGTCTGTAAGTGGCTACAAATGATCGGCAAATCCCAATCTATATACATAAAAGAGTTTCAGGTATGAGCAGAATGTTGAAGTGGGGATATTCTATCAAAAGTAGTTTTGTATAAACAGACCATGGAGCCAGAAGAAATAATTTAGTCTCTTATTAATTATATTGAACGGCAGTATCATAATAAGGAACACAGACTATTTGGGGACAGCTCTTACGCGCAATGACATAGATATACAAACATGAACAACGTGAATCTTGGACGTCAATATATGAACTCCTGTCTAGATGAGTGGTGGTCCTTTGATTTTATGGGTGAGAGTGGTCCAGATTCGCTCGACTCAATAAGCCTACCCATAATTTGATGAATTATTTCTGAATTAGGGCGGATTTGGGATACTACAATCACACAAGAAGGAATTCACTCTTTTCCTAAATGTCGAGGACAATAGATAACTTGCTCCTTAAGGGATGAATTTCTCTCGGGCTTAATTGTTGGCACGACAGTGGACTCTCGCTGGCTCGAGAGGGGTGTTTGATTATTAGTTGGCCTATGGATTTTGGTGTTCATTACGAGGGAGTCACTAGTAACTGTAAGAAGGTTGGATGTCACTATAGGCCGGGCAAACAATAAACTTTTGGCCCTAGCTTTTGAACTTTAATGAGCAATTTTATGAAGGGTCACTTGTATAATTCTGTCCTGACGTGGTGTATATCATCCTAACTTACGAGCAAATTCTACGCTTAATTATTCATCATACTGTTCCGTGTACGGTCAATCCGATTACCCTCAAATAGGATTCACACATGAGAATCATGTCTTTTGGGATG
The DNA here is from genome assembly GCF_009727055.1 of Benincasa hispida. NCBI lineage: Eukaryota > Viridiplantae > Streptophyta > Magnoliopsida > Cucurbitales > Cucurbitaceae > Benincasa > Benincasa hispida. Next base: position 57,684,435 of record NC_052357.1, read on the forward strand.
TGAATTTGAATTGTTCAAGTTCTAATTGAGGGAATTTAACTTATATACTGATCATCATCTACTATAATAATCACTTAGTTTGATACCACCCTATAATACTTGCATGGTAATTCTCATGCAGAGGAAATAAACTATTTGAATATGAATCTCAAACATATTAATTCATGCAATCTGAGATTCATTTATCTAAATTTAATGTAAATATGATTTATATTAAAAGCCATTAGTAGACAGATAATTAGAAATTTATAGACTATATTGTATTGATACAAACCTATTAAAAACTCATAGGTTTATATGTATATAATAAGGTATGCTTGATCTGTACCGTGTTGTATATATGTATACATAACTATAATATATAATATATATATATTTATAATTAATTAATTTATATTTATATCTATAAAATTAAGTTATTCAACATATTTGATTTTATTGTAGAGTTGGCAATTTGACTCTCCCCCTTCCCCAATTTTTCTCTTCACACCATGTTTGATTTGGGGTTAACTTAAGAGAGGTTTTAGTGTCTATTCCTTCTTCTTGTTCCTGCAAACATATGATTAGACGTAGATGGGTTTTCGGGATAAAAAAAAAACAAAATAAACAAAAAAAAACCAACACCAAGAAGAAAAAACCTTTCCATCTTATGCCTCCTAAATGTGATCCATCCCTTCCTTCTCAGTCCAAATTTATAACAGAAGCGCGGAAACACCTCTGTTTGGGTTCTCTTTCCTTCATAGAAAATCGGAGGTCGTCTAAATATAGGTGGGTAGTCCAATTAGCCTTATCCTGGATTGTCGTAAGTCGTTGGTGATTTGTCTTACCTGAAACAAGGGTTTTTTATATCGTAGGAAGGTCCCAAAAAGTAAAGGTTTCTGAATCCCTAATTATTATCACTTATTGTATGCATGTTGTATTTTTTAAAATATTAATGCATAGATCTGTTATCCTTTTCTCTGTAAAATTAGTGGTGAATCTCGTAAACTTTTGAAAATTGGGACGACCCGTTTCTTCTGCCTCAACGTGACCCTTCCCTTGGCGATCTTCACTCTTTCGATAATACCTAAGAAATAAGTATTGTGTCAATAAACGCGCTACTTTTCCTAGTACCAGAATTATCCACATAAGGGAAGCACAGCCTGTAGTAAATTGCTGTTTGAATGAAATTTTCCAGACTAAAACTACTGAGAAACTTTTAACACAGAAGGATATTGATCTGAAGAACCCACAAACCTCAAACAATTTGTTGAGAAAGTATGGGTGGATCATGCTAGTACGGGTCAAATCGCACACAAGGTATTGAGAAGCCGTCGGATCGCTAAGTATTGGGCACCGTGCATCTCGCGACCACTCGCGCTGTCCAGTGTTATAACCTGGTTTTAATAGTAAATTCATTTAGCTATGCGTAGCTAACTAGAACATATTTGAGGATTCTCATATACTCTTACAAGTGACAGATTAAATCGGACGGATATTGATCAAATGATGAGTAGGGATAAAGTTCTGGATTCTTCAATATAATTGAGTGATGTTACCTTTCATTTTGGTTTTTTTTGGGATTCCTGTAGATTAAGACTTTTAGAGGTTAAAAGTCATATAGGTTGCAAATCGGTCGTACACGAGAAAACGGGATGCTTTATGGGAATGGTTGGCGACAAGACTTCAGGCTATGACTATGTGGCAAAGGGTTTTACCCGTGCCCACACGTTGAGGAAGTCGAGCTATGAGGAGATTCACGCTGTTGCCAATTAGCTAAAAGTCTATCTGGATCCCTCCTGTCCATTGTCTCATTTACTTATGATTATGAGATTTGGCATGGACGGTCAAAGCACTGTCTTTACTGAATTGGCAAATCTTGGAGGAGAGCCATTTAATATTGGGAAGCAGCACCAAGGGCATTCATAACCTAAGGTCAAGAGCAAAATTATTTGAAAAGGCTTAATCGATTCATTTTGGGACTGAACACCAAGCCTTTCATACGCACCTT
>NC_052357.1:57686449-57720077 GCF_009727055.1 Benincasa hispida
ATTTGCTTATCGTCTACACGACGTTTTCTCCTCCGTCCTCTACCAAACTCACAAAGGCCCACTCTTTGGGTTTTTAACGTTGAGGATACCCAAGTTTCTATTGGTGTCATCTACAAATGGCATTGTTCGTGTATGTTTGGATCGTGTTGTTGTAGTCGACAGACTTGCTGGCTGCTAGTAGATCGGTAGGAGGTTTTCCGCTGCTTTGGGTTCAGTCGTTCGAAGAGTGTCTTCATCTGGTATGAACCATTTCCTTGTGTTTTATTGTATTCTGAGCATGCTGATTATGAGTTTAATATGCATAATTGTTTGTATGGAATGTATATCGTTTATATTTCGGTCACTGTGAAATCGGAGCGATCTAAGCCCATTCATGGAACTTTCGGTATGAGATCTTTGAAGATTGTGCACTATGAGATACCCCGGCCGCTAAAGGTGATAAATTTCATTTAGTTCAATGCCCCACTCAATATTGAAGTTCAGAAGTTTTGGAGATCATTGAGTATTCTGATTTCGGTTATGCAGGATGCCGAAACACTTTGCAATCCACTTAAGGCTGTTGGCTGGAGGACTTTTGTTCTGGAAAAGTGTTAAAGAAACACTTATGTCTTCTTATACCATGGTCGCAAAGTTTATAGCAGGTTATGAGGCATCCAATCATGGAATATGATTCCGAAATTTTGTCACTAGGCTGCGGATAGTGGTTGTATAGAAAGACCACTAAAATTATTTTGTGGTAATAAGTCGGCAGTAATGTATTCCAACAACAACAAAAGCAATACAAAGTCAAAGCATGTAGTTATTTACACCTCCGTCCTCTCAGCCTATCGACTTACCCCTGGGCTTATTAGCGTGGATGCTGCTCCAGGGATTTTGAAACTCGAAGATAGACGTTGCTCTCCCCTGGATTTTGTAATTCTTCAAGCAGACGTTGGAAGTCTTCCCTGGTGGCACCCACTTCAGCGGTCGTTTCCTTGGCCTCCAAAGCAAGGCGTTATTCGATATCCTGCCATGTCAAGGGGTCTCTAGACTGAGTTTTAGAGAAGGATTCAATAAGAATCGAGCACTTGTTTCTCAGATCGGTGAGAGTATCAAAGGGGGACTCCCAGGGAAGATCAACGTCTTCTATCTAGTTGGCAATTGTTGGTTCTGTGGGTGAAATAGAATCCCCACAATCTTGAGTTTGGGGCACAAAACAAGAAGTCAATTTCTTCCAAAATCCACCAGAAAGAAAATCTTCCTTATCGGAGTCAGAATGGGTCTCATCGTTTGATGCATGATCGATAAGAGAGACTTCAGAAGAAGAAGTGAGACCAAGAAAAATAGGCACGAAGATAAGTTTCTGGTTGTTAAAGAAAGAGTTCAGAATGGTCAAATTTCGATAGAACATATATTTTTGTACTGGGCCTTAGTGCCCTAGTTTATTATTTTGTACTAGTTTTTTGTACACCCCACTTGCTTTAGGACAAGTGGGAGATTGTTAGGGATGATTCCCTAAACTCTCGTGTCCTGTAGTTTGTAAACACAGTTTTGAACAAATGCTTATGATGTATAATATATGATATTTTATTCACTTTATCTATGAGCATTGGATGTTTTATTTGCTTTACCACAAACCAATAAACAAAGATCCCTAGTTGTCATTTGTAACTTAAGCATGTATGTGGAGACATACAGGTGGATCTTATCTTAAGTGATAACCAAAATGGTCTATAGTATATGGATATAGGAGGGAAACCTTATCCTGGTAACGATATGGATGTGGCCCGCTTTGTAGAATAGTTACAAGTATTATGACTTTCTACAGATGGTCTGATTCTGATCATTCATGTGGGGACATGTGAGCGAGGGCGTCCTATATAAAGAGTCTGTATAAGACTGGACCACGAAGTTTTATAGTCTCGTTATATAACGCCGTCACGAAAAAGATTTCACTTCACTAGGATGACCATAGGTAACATGACCTCAATCCCGAGTGAGTTGGGAACTCCTGCCTTTGATTTGCATGGGGTGCGAGTGGCCAGATCACCAATTCAAACTTACCACTTTGGGATTTGTTGATTTGGAGCTGGGAACTCAGCTACACAAGAGTGTGAATTCATTCCCCCCAAAGTAGGGGTAAGTAGATAGATTGCTCCCTTAAGGGCTGATCCCGGGGCTTGAACGATGTGGCACCACACACCTTCTCATGGCTTGAGAGGTGTCCACACATAGTAGAACTATGTTGTATTGTCCATTAGAAAGATCGGTGTTACTTAAGGAGTTAGATGTAATTACAGGGGAAAAACGATAAATTGGCCTAACTGTACTTACGAACATCTGTGAAGGGTTATCGTACTGTTGATTGATTATATCCAATGGACATGGAAATATATCTGTGGTAAGAAGAGTTCACCTGTCGATCTTTAGTGGAATGTTTGGCAGTTAATGGATGGTGGATCTTGTGGCTAAAGAGTTTAGTCAGCTATTAACATACCGTTGGAGCTTCAAGCCATAGACATAAGGTCCCCTTGGTAGCTCAATGGATTCAAGTTGAGAATAAATTTTTTGGTCAGTTTGAAGTGTTCAAATTGACAAAAGGGTGTTAGATTATATATGATATGATTGACTTTATGTATGAGATACATTATTTGGGGGAAAATGATATAAATATGATTTATTTCTAGTGAAGGAGAAAAGACTATGGTTCATATGCTGCATTTGATGTGATATTAAACAATAGGTTAATGAATATAATATGATTATGTTTATTATTTATTTTTGGACGATTATAGGATAATTGTGTCGACATTTTCTCCGTAACCGTGTGATAGTGGGAGGTTTCATTTAGTTTTCTTAACTGAAGAATAAAATGAAAATCGTTTTCATTTTGCAAATAGATAACGTTTTGGTGTATATTGCCTATCGCATAGCAAACCGAGAGCCTACACGATAGCTCAAAATTTCTAAATGATCGTATACATGCATGTAGCTTACTAAAAAACCGCATAGGATTTACTAATCCATCGTCTAGCTTTTTCCTAAACGATTATGCGTCCGAGCGTTTACTAAATGATAGTCAATACGACCGCGGCCTATTTACTAAACGATCATGTACTTCTTCTTAAACGATCAAACATCATCTATATGATAGACATCAACCTTCTCCCACTTGCTTGGTCGTGGTATACGATCTTCTCTTCCTCCTTCCCTCTACAAAATCCAACAGAGCCTACAACTCCTGGATTCTGACACCAAGAATATCGAGGGTTCTAAGTGGTGGTGTCCTCCCTACTGCTATGTTCGTGAGGAGTTCGTTCGTTGGTAGACGACCGGGTTTTGGTGGACGATTAATTAGATGTTCTCAGCGAGAGAAAAAGGAGGAGTCCTTGGCGAGAACGAGATTTTATGTGAAGAAGGGTTCTTCAATTGGTACGTATTTCTTGTTCTCTTGTTGTTTAAGTTTCAAAGCATGCCTATAATTTGTTGTGTTTGCATAACTAGTCTGTTAGATTGTGAATGCGTTAATTCCGTCTAATGAGTTTGGAACGATCTTGCTTCCGCTCAGAGGTACTCTTTGATAAGAGTTCCTTCAATGGGAACAAACTCTATGGTGGTAGATCCATTGACAAAAAAGTTTACTGCCTAAAGTTTTTCATGAACATGTTGCTCGCATGGATGTCAGTCACTATTTTGATTCCATGGTTTAGTGGGAGTTTGTTGTTAGGAATGTTCTTTGACCTTAATTTGTTTATTTTCTATATAGAATAAAGGTTGATGGTTTAAGTTTTATTATCTGAACTCGTTTATCATGCATGCAATTTAGCATAAAGTTTCAAGAATGATATCACTAAGAAATTTAGACCAATTGAAAACAGGCATGATCTAGATCACTTTGCATGTAGTTTCCATTCTATCCATCCATACCTTATCTATATCATTGAATGTATTGGAATTGGTGATGAAGGTTTAGTTACAAGGGTAGTAACAAAAGCCGCCTTGATCCTATGCTAATACAGGAGATAGACCAGATTGAACCAAAAGGAAATTCTATTATTGAAATAATCTGTTTATGCGCGCTTAAGGTTTATGTGATTTAATTATATCAGGCTCATAGGCATAGTCCAAGTGGGAGATTGTTAGATATATTTAAATAATAATATGTTTAATTAAAGTATGGGCTATTTATGTGGATTAATAATTTATCACATTGGGTTATTTTATTAGATTGGGTCATATTATGTGATCTAATTAATTAAGGCCTTAGATTCTTAATTGAGTATGGACTTAATGGGAGAAGTCATTTCCTAGTTAATTAGTGTTTAATGGGAACCCTAATTGAACTAGTATATAAAGAGACCTTAGGATATGGTCCCCGATATACCAAAGCAATAAGCAATCAATCTTTCTTGAATCGCATCTATTGAAAGATCGCACTTAGGGCATTTGAAGTTTTGGTTGAGGAAGACAACAGTCATTTAGAGCCATCATCAATTCGGAGTCAATTTGGAGTATTATGAATTCGTCAGTGGAATCTAGTACGTATATGTTCTTGACAATTTGGCATGAATGCTCCTAGGGTTTATCTATTCAATAGAGATATAAAGTAATTATGCTAACAACATACACTTGGGAGGTAGAATGTAAGTAGGAACTAAATGTTGGGCAGTGTTTTTAATATCTCTCATGTGTGAAAACTTCTTGTTTTCAAATGAAACTACGCCAAAATTTTATGGACTTTTTATTTAATAGAGTTTATCACTAATAATCTTACAAAGAATGATTTCGTTAGCCATTTATTTGAAAAGTGTTCTTAGAATGTGACAATGGGTTCTTAGATTAGCTAGAGTTTATTGTTAACATGTCATGTCCTAGGTTAGCTAAGGTATTCCAGGGCGATGTTTGTCACTTATTTTCACTAAGAATAAACTTTCAAATGTTAACAAGCACATTATCAAACTTCTTTGGAGCTCTATTAGTATCAAACGAGTTAGTCTAAATGCTAAAGGCAGATTAAGGAGTAAAATCATACTTTGGGATGATCTCAGAAATTGAGTGACTCACTCTATAGATGGAATTTTCTTTTTGTCTCTATCATAGTGTTTCTCACTGACGGTTTTACGTAGTGGCTAAGGACCATTTATGGTCCTGTGAGATGTAGAGATAGAAATTTTTTCTGGGATGAACTCAAAGGTTTTCATAACTTTGGATCCCACTAGTTGTTAGGAGATTTAATGTGGGGAGATGGTCATCCGAAACTTCTACCTCTAATCTTGTTAGACCCAGTATAAGGAAGTTCAACTAGTTTATTAGCTTAGCTGGTTTTAACCCCCATTTCAAAATGCCATATATACTTGGTCCAGCTTAAGGACTCCAATGGTCTTCTCTAGATTGGATCACTTCCTATACTTCCTATCTTAGAACAACAGATTTCAAGATCATTTCTCACGTATGGTTTAACATAATACACTAGATCACTTCCCTATTATACTTGAAACAAATATTCTCAGATGGGGCTCTTCAAGGCTTAAACAGTAAGAAAAATAGAAAGGAGAGAGAAGACGCTGGGATGAATTTTTCCTCTGTAATTTCACTGTGTATTTGGTAAAAGTGATATAAGGCTTAAATAGCCGTTGGAGAAGAAGAATAAAGAAATGAATGAAATATTTTTAATACAAGTGGACACTTTTGATTGGTTAAATGAAAATATTCTTTCTCACCAATTACTCTTCTAGAAGGGAGGTGATTTGGCAATGGTACAGCTGACTAGGAGGTGCCATTTGTGTATGTGTACTGCTGACTGAGCTGCTGACATGGCTTTCTCTAACATCCCCTCTCAAACAAGAGGGTACATCAAGTACGCCGAGTTTTGAATGAAGAGACTAGAAATGAGAGTGTGTGAGCGGTTTTGTGAGGTAGTCGGCAAGTTGACTAGCCGAAGGAACGTACCGAACTTCTAAGGCTCCTCAAAGAACAAGATCTCTTACAAAGTAAGCGTCAATCTCGATGTGTTTAGTTCTGGCATGAAAAACAAGATTGGTGGAAATCGCACCGACGCTTAAGTTATCGGTTTGACAGAGGATAACATCCCAAGTTCTTACATCAGTTGATAAAGCCATATAACTTCAGAGGGAGTGTATGCTAAGGCCCAGTATTCAGATTCAATACTTGATTGAGCTATAGCCGTTTACTTCTTGGATGACCAGGAAACGAGATTGTTTCCAATGAATACACAATATGCTGTAACTGATTTTCGGTTGCCGATGTTGGAAGCCCAATCTGCATCGAAGTATGTAGAGATTGATAGATCGGAGTTGGGTTGGAACAATAGGCCAAAGTGTTTAGTGGCACTGATGTACTGAAGGATACGTTTGACAGCTTGCTATTGAATATCAGTTGGTCTTTGAAGAAGTTGGCTTAAGTGATTGACGATGTATGCAATGTCAGGTTTTGTTGTGGTGAGGTACTGCAGTGCACCAATTATGCTTCTGTAGATAAAGGGATCATTGAAAGGAGTACCATTAGCAATGGATAAGTGTTTCCCAAGCACATTGGGGGATGGAGTAGGCTTGAGATTTGTGAGTTGTAATCGTTGTAGAAGATCATCCACATATTTTGCTTGATTGATGATGAGACCCGAATCAAGATAGTGTACTTGAAGACCAAGAAAGTATATGAGCTAACCCAAATCTTTTAGATCAAATGATTTTTCGAGCGACTGAATAAGATGACTGATGGTTGGAGGGTCATTGCCAGTGATGATTACATCGTCAACATACATTAGGAGAAAAATAATAGAGAAATGTTTGTTATAAATGAACAAAGAAGGATCTGACCTGGAGTTTATGAATCCCCATCGAAGAAGTTCCTTTGTTAAGGCGGCATTCTAGGCCCTTGGGACCGGTTTTAGTTCGTAGAGCGCTTTGCCAAGCTTGCATACATGGTGTGGACATCACAGATTTACGTACCCAGAGGGTTGTGCCATGTACATGTTTTCTTCTAGAGTTCCATTCAAGAAGGCATTTTCAAAGTCAAGTTGCGAAGACTCCACCCGTGAGAGGCAGCAATATTGAGAATAACTCGAGCTGTCGAAGGATTGACAACTGGACTGAAGGTTTCAAAGAAATTGATGCCTAGGCTCGGGTGAAATCTATTTGCTACAAGCCCTGCTTTGTAGCGTTGTACTGAACCATCAGAGTTTCTCTTGATTCTGAATACCCATTTGTGTCCCACAATATTCATCTCCGGTGTGGGAGGCACAAGATGCCAAGTATGATTTTGCATTAGAGCAACACATTATGATTCCGGTGTGGGAGGCACAAGATGCCAAGATGCCAAGTATGATTCCGCATTAATTTCTTGTAAAATAAGAAATTTCTTCTATAAAGTCAACTGGATCCCTCCCACTGCCATAGCTGAGACGACGTGCCCGATGCCTACTCGCATCGTCTTTTCACCAGCCTCCATCTGCCACCAGGATCTAATCCCCTGAAAAGAAGATCAAACATGATTAGTGGTGCCCGAATAATTAATCCAGGCAGAATCATCATTCTCCACTAAGTAAGTCTCCAAAACTAGTAAATCACATTTACCTTGTTTTGATTTAGCCTTGGCCGCCTTCTTCTCCGTCAACTAGCGAGGACAATTCCTCTTCCAGTATCTGTCTTGGTTGCAGTGAAAACACTTTCCCTTGTCAACCGATGTTGGACACCTATTCCGTTGGGCGATAGGTGGTGGGTTAGCAGGTGCGTTCCCCTTCCCCTTACTATCCTTCTTCTCCTTCCACTTTCCAGTGTTAAAAGTAGAAGGTGCAGACTTGGTTCTTGAGGTCGAACCTCGATGGAACTGCTTTGAAGACGAGGCAACATTTGCCTTACCTCCCCTCTTCTCCTTACTTTTCAGTAAGGATTGATATGTCTGCAACTTGTTGAGGGGAGTTGTAAGGGTATAGTCCACTTTGTTCAGAATCACATTGCTGACAAAATGTAGGAAGCTTTCCGGCAACGAATGCAAAATAATGCTAACTTGGCTACCCTTATCAATCCTAGACCCTTTCATCTCCGCCACATTGAAGTGGACCATCATGTCAAGCACATGTTCACTTTACAGAGGTGCCTTCCTTCATTTTGGAGTTGAAGATGTGTTTAAGAGCTCCATGCCTGAGCTGTCTAGACAGTTGTCCGAACATCCCCCGCAGGAACTCCATGATCTCACGCGTTGAGACCATGGGCTCATACTTACTAGCCAACATGTCATTAAGACTGGCCAAGATATAGGCTTGGGCCTTCTCGTTTGCTTTTGTCTAGTGCTCGTAAGCCTTTCGAACATTTCGAGTGGCGTTAGGAGGTGGAATAGGAGGACGCTCCTCCATAAGGACGAACATAAGATCCTTGATGATAAGTATAGCCATGATCATGTGTTTCCAACTAGCATAATTCTTACCAGTTAGCTTATTGGTGCTAAGTAGAGCAATTGTGGCTGTAGCCATTTTAAAACTATTGCTGAAAATAGAAAAAACTTTTACAAGTCTATGCAAAACCACATTTTAACACCAATTTTAGTTTTAGCAAAATAGTTTCCAAGTACCCTAAGTGATAAAGACTTCTATTTCGTAATGATGCCCAGCGAGGCAGGAAAAACGTCACCGGTGGGGTGATCAGATACCCCTTCACTGGGATGAGACACTTTCAACCATTAGGCAGAACCAACTCTTGAAACTACACCTAACAGTCACCATTTGTTTGGTCCAGAATTGTTAACCCTTAACAATTTCGCGTAAGTGTAACCCCTCGTTTTCGGCCCCAAAGTCCTGCCCTAATACGCCCACCCTAGGGGAAAAAAAAATTAGGACAAGAGACTAAGTAACCTTATCCTATATAGGAGATCAAATAAAGAAACGTGCAAAATTGCCATCCTATTAGGGGACACTCCCAGGGTGCCTCGAGGCGATGCACAGAAACTTTGTCCAACCTAACAAGAGAGACCATGGATATGTTGTTGCACGTCCTGCTCCCACTTACTATGAACATTCTCTCCATCCACCTTGATATTGACCTACCCAAACACCATCCTTTAGGGGAAACTCCCATGGTGCCACAAGGTCAAGGATAGATCTCACGGTGTGGACAATAAAGGGAGAAATGCGAGAAGTTTAAATGAAGTATAAGATACCCCAAGTACCTCCCACTGAATATTCTACCTAGGGGTTCATTAACCTAGACCATTCGGCTACTGATTTTAATCTAAGTCAGTTTAATCCACTAAAAAACAACTTTTGTCTTTGAAATTAAACAAGTTCAAGTAGTAACATTAAACTCTCTAATGAACTGTCCTTAAATTTTAATGCATGCATCAAATCTATCTAATTCACCATTCTAGATAGGTTCCCAAGTAGGGTTGTTCCAATTTCGTCACCTTAAATACCCCAGCCTAGACAAAACCCGCTTTAGATAAAAGATCCCTTATAGATAGATTTGCTACACTTTAACCTTTTATTAGTCAATTTAATCCTATTAAATTGATCAAAAGATTAAAGCCCAAGGTTGCAAATCATATTAGAATCGTGATCTTAGGTCTGTCTCAACCACATTTTAAAACACTTTTAAAACCATGATTCAAACCTAAGTTCGCATGTGCATCTATCTTATAGATTTTAGTTCTAATTTCCTTATATCCTTTATAAAAGAAACAAGTAAAACCACATTGCCACACAACTGGGTATTTATAACACTTATAAATTTAACCTATGTGTCATGCTTCATGCAATGTCCATTCATTACTATTCATAACTTTTATATACAAGTAACGAACCAAGAAAACATGCTTCATACACCCTTATACTCTAACACTTATAATATAAAAATGATGCATGTCTATGTTTTATGCATGCATAAATATAACTCTTATATTATATGATGCATAAGCATACTCTTACATAATTTAAATCATGCTTTTCTAAATCATAACACTTATAATAAAGAGATGATGCATGACCAATGCACAACCTAATGTGGGTTTTCTTCTATATGGCATACCATATGACATATAAACAAACATACATCCTATGTACATTCACAAAAAATTAATGGACTAGGATGAACCGCCTCAAAACCGAAAATAAAAAACTCTATCTTTTACATTGTCCATCGAGCAAACAAGTTCACAGGTGAATGGGGTCTTGAACTCCTTGGGCGATACTTTCCATGTATAGCCACGATCTAGTACCAAGAATTATGCGATGAAGCATGAGGTACCCAATCGTTTAGAGCACAAAACAAAAAAAAACACCGAGTTCTAAACGATCATTTAGACGACAACGTAGCTGTGAAGCACGATCATCTAGACAATCATATGAAAAGCGATTAAGTAAATGAATTACTCCTTGATCATGTAGTCAGGAACTAAGCGATGAAGCTTGCCGAGCTGCACAATCGTCTAGTGCACGTGCGTCAACCTGATTCTGACTGAGTATTCGATACTCTACGATCGCTACCCCATCATTTACACAACCCGACCAACACTTGGTCATCTTCATCCTTGAAGAACAGCAGCCCTTGCCTTGAAACTTCTTCACAAATGACTCACACACTCAAACAACTTTGAAACTAAAGACTCGATAGAAAGTTAATATGCCCAAAACGCAGGGGCCTTTACAATTAAAAAACCAAAAAACCAGAGGCTTCATCCCAGAAACTCCATTAATCCCACATCCACAAACTATTTAACACTGAATCAGAGAGCAGACATGCTTTTAACCACCGAGAATGTAAATGTTATTCTTTGCATCAATGAATTTGGAATATCGGAACCTAGCTCTGATACCAATTGAAGGAACTCTTATCAAAGAGTACCTCTAAAAAGAAGTGAGATCGTTCCAAACTCATTATGACAGAATTACCGCATTCACAATCAAACAGAATATATATCCATTTAAAAACTAATTACAGGCATGCTTTGAAATTTAAATGATAAGAGAACAAGAAATGTACCAGTTGAAGAACTTTTCTTCACCAAAAAACTCGTTCTCACCAAGGACTGCTGCTCTCGCTCTCGCCAAGCACGTCCAAGCAATCGTCCACCAAAAACCCAGACGTCTACCCACGAACGGCCTCCACACGTACACAGCAGTAGGGAGGACACCACCACTTAGAACCCTCGGTATTCTCGGTGTGAGAATCCAGGAGGTGGGGGATCTGTTGGATTTGGCAGAGGGAAGAAGGAAGAGAAGATCGTATGCTACGACCAAGCAAGTGGGAGAATAATGGGTCTATCGTATAGACGATGTTTGATTGTTTAAAAAGAGGCACATGATCGTTTAGTAAAAGGGTCGCATCATATAGATGATCATTTTGTAAACGCTCGGGCATGCGGTCGTTTAGGAAAAGGCTAGACGATCGTTAAGCAAATCCTATGCGATCGTTCAAGTTGCCCGCGTGTATACGATCGTGTAGAAAAATTGAGATATCATGTAGGCACTCGGTTTGCTATGTGATAGACAGTATACACTATACATGAGTGAATGTCCAATCTCTTGCAAAATGAAAACATTTTTTATTTTATTCTTCAGTTACGAAAACTAAATGCAACCTCTAACTATCACACGGTTACGGAGAAAATGTCGGCACAATTATCCTATAATTATGCAATTAAAAAAATAATAAACATAATCATATTATATTCATTAACCTATGGTTTAATGTCACATCATATTCAATACATTAACCATAGTCTTTTTCTCCTCCACTAGATATAAAACATATTTATATCAATTTCTTCCAAATAATGTATCTCATAGTCTTTTACGCGATGAAATAATGGTTTAGAATGCGATGGTGGAATATGCGTTGTGCATGCAAGTTTTCTTAGTAAGACCTAAGTATAAATCCCACTAAGTTTCCTGGTAAGCCCAGGGTCAAACACAGGGACTAAGGAAAACAGTATGCGATGGTAATTTTAGATCACTTTGAGGTAACAAATAAATCAATGGTTTGGTTAGTTTGTTGTTTAAGGTATAAAGTGTATGCGGCGGATTTGAGAAAAGAGTAATTACGAGACAGATACACTTAGTATGTGGAGGAATGGGTTGAGAAGGTCTTTAGCTAGCGTTTCCTGAGAATGCGTTCACGCTATGTGATCATGCTACACTCATGCGACAACAGTTCATTTTCCAATACAAATGTGGTAGCTCCTATTTTTAGAACGCATGCGATGAATGTGATAATGTCTATAGAGCTTATTCCTAAGTCTCTACCTCTTGCCTATACGATGACGAAAGATGCACACAAGGACAAGGCGACCACATACAATCATATCCTATCTCTAGGGTGCATGTGATGCGTTAATAACAAACAGAACTTATTCCTAAGCTTCTATCTCTTGATTATGCAGTTCTAATCTAATTCTTCTGAGCCTAGATTCTATCCTTAGACTACCCTCCCGAGTATCTCTAATGAACGAATGACGCATACATAATACAAGATAATCGCATAGAATGAAGATCTTAGGTTATGCTAGCTAAGTGCTTCTCAACCCATTCCACAGATTTAGCTACTCATGCGTAATGTATAGAGAGTGGACAGATATAAAGAAGCAATTTCCATTTTTTATAAATAGATTCAGAGTACAAAATGACAATGGAAAATAAGGGTAGAGAACCTGGTAGCAATATTTTGCTTCCCAAGGCTTTTACACTATTATCTCTATTCTGCCCAAAAGATGTTCTTGCTTCCACAAGAGTTGGCCCTCTCTCTGATTTCGACGCTCACTGGCACTCTTCCGAGTTCTCCGAGAGAATCTCTCAGTGTATTCTCCCTTCACTCGCTTCCACCTTCTAAGTAAAAGAAAAACTATGAATAAGGCTAACTTCTATCTATATGCTGAATTCTGTAACTTAGCGAACTCCTTCACTGAAAGTAGCCTTCAGTATTTATAGAGCTTCAGGGTGAAAAGATTCTTCTTTTTTATGATTGCACTGATGGGATGACATTAATTCTCTATCTGATGCGCCGAATATTTGTCACCAAAAAGTTGAGTGTACTTGCTATAGTAGGTCGTTAACGGCTTGTCAACTTAATTCAAAATTGACCGTCATTAGCTTTCTGTCCCATCGTGATTTATTGAGATTTCACCTAGATGCGCCCACCTTGATGCGCCGGCTCTATGCGGCCACCTTCTTGAGCATATTTTCACGAGCGCAAACGATTGCATAGCCTTGTGGTCGCAATCTCTTAATGCGCTCGGACATTAATTTCTTTGGATCCTATGTCCGCCTTGCGTTAACGCATTTTCCTACGTGAAATACATAAGTTAGCTATTTTAATGCGATGGATGCATGCGATCGCAATGTTGTGAACTTAATGCTTTTGGACGCAATATTGTGTATTTTTACCATCACAATCCTGCATTGTTTATAACTTTGCGTTGTAATAACATGCATTTCTGCCCGTTATCATGCCGCCAAAATTAAACAATGCTTGTCCTCAAGCATAAACTAAAGATTTTCTTTAGAAAGTCGACCGCCTCTTTCCTAGTTTTCTCAAGGATGCCTTATTCAAATCCTATATACCAAAATCTCCTTAATTTTTATCCAGGCCTCTTAAAATATTTCTAAAATTTAGGGACCGCAAGTTTAACCTTCAAAAAGACTTTACTAGATTCCAGGGCATTGCATGATTTATTTCATAAAAAAAACGTTTCCAATTGGGGTGTTTTGAAATGATTTTAATCTTTGCGTATTTTAGACATATATATATATATATATATATATATATATTATATATATATATATTTCTATGACCTTGCGCTGATCCAAGTGCCTAGCCTTCGTTTTGGCCTTGCCCCCACGTGTGTCATGCGGACATCCAACTACGAGCAAGACATTCTTTCTCATTCTAAACTCATGCCCATTTGGCAGCGGAGTTGTGATCATTTATTTATGCGTTGATCATGATTCCTACCTTCGTTTTGGCTTGCCCCCACAGGTGTCATGCGGAAATCCAACTATGAGTAGGATCCGCTCGCACGCTATGATGATTTTTTTTATAACCTAGAAATAGCAAGGTCGAAAATGAATACCGCACCCCCAAATTTAAAATACGGCAATGTCCTCATTGTTGAAAGGTTGAAAGAAGTCATGCGATGCTCTTAGGAAGTTTCATAAAAAGTCAGTTTGAAAGAAAGCTGGCAGACCACTAACTTCTAGAAATATTTCACGAGATGACTATCCTAAAATTAAGTTGACTCTAGCATATATGAAAAAAATAGAGGCATGCACTTCATCATTGAAATCATAATTGGCGGAGAGAAATAATGTGAGACTTACTAAATTAATCAATGCTAAATGATTGCATCGCCTAAAGAGGATGCGATGATAATATTTTTCAAAGTTAAAATGCTATGCGATAGAGGAAATGGAAATAATGAAGTCAAGGAAAGATACAATCCCCAAATTTGGGTTGTCGCCCACATTATTTGTGAATGCATTCTTCTTTGCGGTGAATTTGATTGCGGTGACGGAATAAAGTAGTTGCGTCTTTTGTAGCGCCTCCGCAATCGTTCACCTCGATCGTTGAGAGGGTCAAATAATAATAAAAAAAACAAAGCTAACAAAAATTTTCTCATTTTTCATTCTTTTTTTTCTTTTTTCTTTTTTTTTGATATAAAGATGCATAAACGATAATCGAAATAAAAGAAGAGTAGTGAGAGTTCATTAATCATTAGAAAGAAAAGGATATTCCAAAAGACTTGCGCCCCTGATGATTTTCTGTCGCATGCCAGTGCAGGGGCCACTCGATTTTTTTTCGTTCTGGATTTCTTAGGTCTACAGAGGTCTTTTCCCGATGAAAATCACCTCTCCAATATATCTTGACTCTGTGCTTGTTAATGAACGTATCGGTCCCTTCCTCATTAATTAGTTCGACCGCGCCATGCGGGAATACTTCTTTGATTATAAAAGGTCCGGACCAACGTGACTTTAATTTGTCAAGAAAGAGTCGTAGTTGTGAATTGAAAAATAAGACCATTTTTCCGACGTGGAGATTCTTCCCGCATAGCTATTTGCCATGCCAACGTTTTGCTCATTCTTTGTAAATTTTGGCATTTTCATAAGCTTGCGTTCTTCACTCATCATGCTCGACCAATTGGAGTTTCCTTGCTTCCCTTCTGCTTTTAAGTCTAAGTTTAGCTTTTTCACCGCCCACAGCGCTTTGTGCTCCAGCTCAAGTGGTAAATGACATGCCTTACCAAACACCAGCGCATACAGAGACATGCCTATAGGTGTCTTATAGGCAGTCCTATATGCCCATAGTGCATCGTCCAGCTTTGATGCCCAATCTTTTCATGAAGCCTTTACCACCTTCTCTATTATCAGCTTGATTTCCCGATTGGATACTTCAGCTTATGCCCATAGTGCATCGTCTGTGAATGGTATACGGTGGCCACTTTATGGAGGATATTATATTTGAGCAACAAATTTTTGACAATGTAATTGACAAAGTGGGAGCCTTTGTCACTTATTATGGCATGTGGAGTGCCAAACCGAATGAAAATATTTTTCTTCAGGAAATTGGAGACTACTGCAGCATCACTTGCGGCGCATGCTACCGCTTCTACCCACTTGGAAACATAGTCGACGACTAACAAAATATATTTGTGACCATTAAATGGTGGAAATGGTCCCATGAAGTCAATACCCCACACGTCGAACAATTCCAGTTCTAAAATGATGTTCATGGGCATCACATGCTTCCATGAAATATTACTCGTGCATTGGCATGGGTCACACTTCATCGTGTAGTCTCTTGCATCTTTGAATAGTGTTGGCCAATAATACCCACTTTGTAATACTTTTGCTGCTGTGCGTTGGCCTCCAAAGTGCCCTTCATATGGCGAGTCATGACACTGTGATAATATGCGTTGGTGAGCAGCATCTGGTATGCACAGGCGCAAAATCTAGTCTGACCCCCTCTTATAAAGATTCGGCTCATCTCAATAATATGATCTGCATTCATGTCTGAGCCGCCTTTTTTGGTGGTCTGTAGAATCTTCGGGAAATTGTTTGCAAACTAGAAAATTTACCACGTCCGCATACCATGGTAATTCTTCAAGCTTAAATAGTTGCTCGTCTGGGATCGTTGCGCTCACCTTTGACTGGTTACAGTCAACTTCTAGACTTTCTAATCTGGATAAATGGTCTGCAACTTAGTTCTCTGTCCCCTTGCGATCAATGATTTCCATATCGAATTCCTGGAGGAAGAGAACTCATCTAATCAATCTCGGCTTCACATCTTTCTTTGTCATAAAATATTTTATCGACGAGTGGTCAATGTGAATGAGTACTTTAGTTCCCAGCAAATAAGCTCTGAATTTTTCCAACGCAAATATCACCGCAAGCAGTTCTTTTTTTTTTTGTGGTGGTGTAGTTTGTTTGAGCAGGAGTCAAGGTTTTACTCGCATATACGATGGGGTGTAGCATTGTTTTCTTCTTCTACGCTAGCACTACTTCCAACGCATAACCGCTTGTGTCACACATTAATTTAAAGGGCTATGTCCAGTCTGGTGCGATCAACATAGGTGCGGTTGTTAATGCGATCTTCAAAATCATGAATGCGTTGAGGCATTGGTCATCGAAGTCAAACTTTCTATCTTCCTCCAGCAACGCACTCAGTGGTCGTGCAATATTTGAAAAGTCTATGACAAAATATCTATAAAATCCAGCATGTCCCAAGAAGCTCCTAACAGCCTTTACATTTGTTGGAGGTAGGAGCTTTTCAGTCGCCTCAATTTTTGCCTTGTCCACCTCCAACCTAACCTTAGAGATCTTGTGCCCAAGCACAATGCCTTCCTTCACCATGAAGTGGCATTTCTCCCAATTAAGCATGAGGTTCGTCTCTTCACATCTTTTCAATGTCTTCTCCAGGTTGTTGAGACAGACTTTGTATGTTTTCTCATACACAGAGAAGTCGTCCATGAAAATTTCTATAGAGTCTTCGAGATATTCAGAAAAGATGACCATCATACACCTTTGGAAAGTGCTCGGCGCATTGCAAAGGCCAAACAACATGCGTCGAAACGAAAATGTTCCATACGGGCAAGTGAATATGGTTTTTTCTTGATCTTCAGGAGCGATCATGATCTGGTTATAATCGGCGTATCCATCCAAGAAGCATTAGAAATCATTTCCAGCTAGACGATCTAGCATTTGGTTGATAAAAGGAAAAGGGAAATGATCCTTCTTTGTTGTCGCATTTAATTTGCGGTAGTCCATGCAAATCCGCCATCCAGTGATGGTCCTCATTGGTATCAATTCGTTATTTGCATTAAGGACTACTATCATCCCTTCTTTCTTCGGAACGCATTGCACTAGGCTGACCCACGTGCTGTCGGCTATTGGATAGATGATGTCCGCATCTAACCAGTTGATTATCTCCTTCTTTACGACCTCCTTCATCGCAGAGTTGAGTTTGCACTGATGTTCGATCGATCCTTTGTGATTCTCTTCGAGACGAATCCTATGCATGTTGTATGCAGGGCTGATCCCTCTAGTGTCTACAAGCGTCCAGCCAATTACTTTTACATACTTTCTCAGAATGCTCAGCAACGCATTTTCTTGGTCTTCATTAAGCATAGAGGAGATGTCATTTCATGTCAAAGAGTAGCAAAAATAGCAGAAGTTGATCAGGTTGAGGCAGAGATTAGAATTGATTCTAAAGCACAACCATCATAGTTCAGGTGATTCCAGTGATCAGTCATCCAGTTCTGATGGTAGACAGCCTCAACTGCAGAGGACTTTGATTGATGAGGGAGCTTTTGGTGAAGAAAGCTCAAGTAGCAGTGACCTACAGAACTATTAGCTTACACGTGACAGGCCTCAGTGGGTGAAGAAAGCTCTTATTCGAAGGAACAATGGAATGATACTATGGAAGCAGAGTTGTTCTAGTTGCAGAAGAATCAGACATGGTCATTGGTTCCAAAGCCTCCTAATCAGAAACTCATTCAGTCAAAGTGGATTTATAAAATCAAGCAGGTACAGGAGGTGACAGCAAGCCTAGGTATAAGGCTAGACTAGTAGCCAAGGGCTACACTCAAAAGCAGGGAGTTGACTTTCATGACATTTTCTCTCCGATGGTGAAGCATTCGTCCATTTGATTAATTTTATCTATTGCTATTCATTTTAATATGTTTGTTGAATAGATGGACGTCACCACAACTTTCCTCCATGGTGAATTAGAGGAAGTGATCTACATGGCTCAACCTAAGGGATACGAGGTGAAAGAAAAAGGAAACATGGTTTGTCGTCTTCACAGGTCCATCTATGGACTGAAGTAATCGCTCAGACAATGGTATATCAGGTTTGACACCTTTATTCTGAAGCAGGGGTTTCATAGGAGCTCATATGATGCCTGCGTGTATTGGAAACTATCTCAGAAAGGTACATATATTTATCTACTTCTGTATGTAGATGATATGATTCTGATGTCTAAAGATTATTCTGAAATCTGTGATCTCAAGAAACGATTGAGTAGTGAATTTGAGATGAAAGATTTAGGTGAATTGAAAAGGATCCTAGGCATGGATGTGAAAAGAGATAGAGAGAAAGATTTGTTAACCATTTCGCAGGAGAGTTATATGCATAAACTACTTAAGACGTATAATATGTCTAGTTGTAAGGCAGTTTCGACACCCTTAGCATCTCATTTTAGGATTTCTTCGTCTCAATGTGCTGTTACTGAACAAGAAAGGTTAGAGATGGCTAATATTCCCTATTGTAATGCTGTTGGAAGTATTATGTATTTGATGATTTGTACTAGGCCTAACTTGGGATATGCTATGAGTATGATAAGTAGGTTTATGTCAAATCCTGGGAAGGAACATTGGAATATAGTTAAATGGGTGCTTAGATATTTGAAAGGTAGAGCCAGTGTATCATTGTGTTTTAGCAGGAATTGTGATAAATCAACACTATTGGAAGGCTTCACAGATGTAGATTATGCTACAGACCTTGACAAAAGAAGGTCTTTATCAGGTCACATTTTTCGTTTGTTTGGTAATGTGGTCAGTTGGAAGGTTACTCTACAGTCAGTTGTTGCCTTGTCTACTACTTAGTCAGAATATATTTCAGTGGGTGAAGCTGTGAAAGAGGCAATGTGGTTGAAAAGAATAGTTTGTGAGTTGTTGTCGCAAGAGTTCATTCCTATCGTCCGTTGTGATAGCCAGAGTACTATTCATCTTGCGAAGAATTCATCTCATCACGAACAGTCTAAGCATATCGATGTAAAATTTCATTTTATCAAAGAAGTTGTGGCCTAGAAAGATGTTGAACTGGTCAAGGTTCATATAGTTGAGAATTTGTCAGATATGTTAACCAAGGTTCTTCCAGCCCATATGTTTAAATACCTATTAGATGGGTTGAATATTAAATCTGGATGATAGGAAGTTTGGAGAATAAGCTTGGCACTTAAATATTCTTGTTATGAGGGAGATTTGTAGAAAATAACAAGGTATTTAAGTGGGTTTTATTGGATTTTTTGGAAAAATTAAACGCCCAATGGCATTTTTGTGATTAATGAGCAGTGGCATTTTTGTAATATCCCTTTCTTCTCCAATATAGGGCTGGAATTCGTGTAACCTTTCTTTTGACTAGCTGAAGAGGAAAACACAGCCTCTTGAGAGAGGAGCGGTCTGAACCAAAAAGGAGGAAGTCGCAGCCTCCTGAAGCAAAAAACAATGAGGCGCGCGCAGTCGGCTTCAAGAAGAGAAAACGACGCCTGAAGCCGCCTGTGAGTAGCCATCCTTGAAGAGTTGCTTGACTGGATCTTGGGTGTCGGATCGAAGAAGAGCAGTGCCGATTCGAGTGTGGCAGTCCGGTCTGGGAAGTTCGCCGATCTGAGTAGGCGGCAGTTCGGTTTCGTCGTGGAGGCTACTTCCGGCAGCAGTGAGAGAGACGCGCGGGTCTGCGCGTGGTTCGCCAGTTAGAGGTGGGTAGCACACTGTTTTGGGCTGTTTTGCAGTGGGTTGTTCTCAGTTTTCAGAGGAAAAGTTGTGTGCGGATCTCTCGATATCAGTGGATATTGAAATTACAGATTGGTGATTTCGTTGATTATCTGTAATTTGTAAAATTTCTTTATTACTCATTAATAAATTAATTCAAGCTGGTTCTCAATGTGGATGTAGACCAAACTGGTCGAATCACTATATATCTTGATGTTCTTTACTGCTTTCGATTATTTCTTCTGATTGTTTGCATTCTGTTTGGCCATCTAAGTTAGGTTTAGAAACTCTCATAATATCATAAAAAAAAAAAATTAATGTGGGTTGTTTTTAAATAAAAGAAAATGAGCCAATTTATTTATAAATATAAAAAAATGTCACTGTCTATCCATGAAATATCGTGATAGGCATCTATCAGTGTATAGATAATATGGAGTCTATCATGAATATATGATAATATATTTGAAAATATTTTCAGCAATTTGAGTGGATTTAAATATTAAAAATTTAAAATTTCACAACCACATAATTAGAGTATCCTAGGACAGATATTTTCGGTAAAGAAATCATGTTGAAATAAAATGAAACCAAAGAAGTAGCAATGTGAACGCTCTTAATTCCTCACTGCAAACACTGCTGGGGTAAAATGGAAGAACTCGCCATCGCCGTAGCGGGAATATTCGCCGGATCAGTGTTCATTTTGTATGCTCTCTTGAGTATTGCCTCAAAATTCTGCGGTAGTAGTCGGAAGAGACAACCTCCTGAAGCCGGCGGCAGTTTGCCAGTGATAGGCCACCTCCATCTGCTAAGTGCAACAGAGCCATTTCAAACAACCTTGGCCAAAATGGCAGACACCTACGGACCAATCTTCACCTTGAAGTTAGGAATGAACACAACATGGATTGTTAGAAATTGAAAAATAGCGAGAGAGTGCTTTACTACAAACGATAAGATCTTCGCGTCTCGTCCCAAAACTGCTGCCGGGAAGTTACTGGGCTATGACTCTGCCTTGATGGGTGTGCTGCCTTACGGTCCACTCTGGCGTCATGTTCGCAAAATAGTCGCGTTTGAACTCCTCTCAAACCACCGTCTTGAGCAGCTCAGGCACATTCGAATTTCTGAAGTTCAGAGTAGTATTAAGAATTTGTATGAATTATGGGTCGATAGAAGTGAAGAAAAACTGCTGGTGGACATGACGATGTGGTTTGGAGATATAGCCCGAAATACAATCTTCAGGATGGTGGTTGGAAAGCGATTCTCGGCCACCGTCGACAAGAGTGCTAATGAAGAGTATCGGAAGGTGGTGAGCGATTACTTTGAAATGTTTGGAGCTTTCGTTCCATCCGATTCGTTACCATTTCTAAAGCGACTGGATTTGGGAGGACATGAAAAGGCGATGAAAAAGACGAAGAAGGTGCTAGATCAAGTGCTTGATAAATGGATCGAAGAGCACCGAAATAAGAGGAATTTTGATCATGAAGTTGAGATAGAAGCGAATGACTTTATGGATGTGATGCTCTCTGCTCTTAAAGATGAGGATCAACTTTCTAACTACGATCATTATACAATCACCAAAGCTACATGTTTGGATGCATATTTAAATTATATAATTTTCTTATTAATTTGAATAGGAGACTAAATAAATACAAAATTTAAATTGATCGAGTACCGTAAAAATTTAGGTACAATAGTTATAATTTAACATTTAAAATTACTATATAGTGTTGAAGATCTTACATATGATTGAAAAATCAAGGTACCTCACATTTTTTATAAGATAGATAACTTACTCCTCCAGTTAGCAATTAATTTTGAGTCGAAACCTATATATACCGAATTATCTAACCTAGAGTTTTAGCATAAAATTTTGAATGAAGCACTCTACTACATCAACATATCCAATACTTTTCGCACACATTAATTTTTGTCTCAACTTAATGTAGGCGCTAATATTGGGTGCGTCTAATACTACTTCGATAATAATGCAATGGGCTATTTCTTTACTCCTCAACAATCAAGAAAAACTCAAGAAAGTCCAACAAGAATTAGACGAACACATCGAAAGATAAAGAAAAGTGGAAGAGTCAGATGTGAAAAATCTATTATGAATAATTTTTGTTAAAACTCACAAATCACAAGTCTATATTTCTGAAATTTTATCAAATTTGTGTTTAATAGACGTTCGAAATTGTAAATATGTTTTGTTGGTTTCTAATTTGTTTAATTTTATGCCTAATAAATTCCTTAAACTTTAGAAGTGTGTATTAGATAACAAAATTTGAAATAATTAGTCTAGTAGGTTATTTGACTTATTTGAAAACACTAAAATTGATGGATTTATTACAAATCAAAATGATAGGCCTTCAAGTATGTAGAAATATCAAGAAAGAAAGAATAGGGAAGAGGTGGTTGAATCGGTTAAGAATGAATTCCAAGTCTGTTTGGAGAAATGGAGGTTTAAAAGAAGAAAGAAACGGAAAGAGAGGATAGCGAAGTCTGAATATCAAGAGTGAGGAAGGGGAGCTCTCGAGAGTGGGAGTTCGGTAGTCTCTGTCGTGGTGAAGTCATCGTAGTATGTCATGCATCGTCTACTTCTATTAAGTAATCGTGTAGCAGTGCTCAGCGATCGTGTAACATCTAGTAGGCGATCATATACCAATTGGTAAGTGATCGTGTAGTACCTTGTAAGCGATCGCGAGGTGTTTTGTGGGCGATCGTCTAGTGTTACTCAGCATCGTGTTGAGACTTTAAGTGATCGTATAGAGTTTTGTAAATGATCGTTTGAAGTTGTCAAGCAATCGTCTTGTAACAACCCAAATTTGTAAGCATACACTACAGGAAATTAAATGTCAAATGTTAAGTAGGACGAAATTTTATTTAAAGGGGTGGTAAATATACCTAACCCTAATTTAGAAAACAGGAAAACAAATAAAATATATAATTAAAAATGAAAAATATATAAATTTAATAGGAAAATTAGGTGGAAATTTAGAATTGGAAAAAAATAATAAATTTATTAATTATCCAAAAATAATGAATAAGGGGGCAGAATCAGGGAGGATTAATTAGAAGTTGGACGCTAGCTAATTCGGGAGACAAAGGGCAGTAGATATCTTTTTGTTTGGGCATTGCTCATTGAAAGAATTAGAGGTGAATTAATTATACGATTAAAACTTGAAAAAGTTTAATAGTGGAGAGAAACCTGGAGAAAGCGAGATTAGAGAGAAATAGTGGAGAGAAATATTGGAGAGCAAAGTTGGAGAGAAAAGATGGAGAGAAAGAAGGAGAGAGCGAGATTCTCAGCGAGAAAGTGGGAGACAGAGAGAGCCACGAGAATAAAACCAGCGAGAATGGAGAGAGCGAGATTCTCAGCGAGAAAGTGGGAGAGAGCGAGAGCCACGAGAATAAAACCAACGAGAGAGAGAGCAATGAGAGCTAAACCAGCGAGAAAGCTGGAGAGAGCGAGATTCTGAGAACAGAGAGAGCGAGATTTGGACAGAAGCATGGATTATGCGTTGAATTTGGCCACGATCTTATAGATTATACATGGAGAACCTAAAATTGAATACAAACAAAGGTTGAAGACGTAAGGGCAAACGTTAGCCAAAATTAGGTGTCTTATTAAGAGAAATTCTTAAACCCTTATTTTAAAGAAGTCATTTGTAGGATGAGTTGTCACATAGAGAAGAGCTGGAAACGGCTATAAATATGAGGCTTTGGGCTGGAAGTTAAATACGTTCTCAAACAAAACTCAGTAGTAAAAATCGTGTGGAAAGGGTGAAATAATTCTGTTAGTTAGAAGGAGGAAACGCGAGGGAAGTTCTGCCCAAATTCCTTCTGGTTTAAGAGGGAAAGCTCTACTGATCAAACCATAAGGAATAATAAGGAATAACTAGGATTGCAGTCAAAGTAAGTAGTTTATCTCACCCTCTCTTTAAGTGTTTCATGGTAGTGTATCTTTAATATGCTGCATAATTATGTTATTGTTATGTTGCATTACATGTTTAAAATATGTTTATCGACAAGGGACCCCAAGTATTATGTTTGTTCACCACGATGAAATAAGATTATGTTTTAATTAGATAAAGGTTATGCTTCTAGGGCTAGCAGGGTATGTATAGTTGCACCCCTCTAGACCCAATTCTATGTCAAGTTTATGCTAAGGACTAACAGGGTATGTATGGTTGCACCCCTCTAGTCCAATCATACGTTTATGTTAATGTTTGATGTTGGATGCGACTCTAGCCCTACTGACTACATGACCCGCTAATCATCAGATGGGTTAGTTTCCGCCTAAGTCCTCATCTTCCTATCAGGGCGGAGAAATTTACGTTAGAAGCATAACCGACCACCACATGTTATTATATGTTTTCGGTCCCAATCATATGTTTTGAAGACATGCTGCATGTGATTGTACATTTTGTCACTACCTTATGTGAGAACTACTTACAGGGTATATTATATACTCATCCTATTTTTACAGACTTTGTAGGTAAGGACACGGCGTAGGTGGAAGAACTGGACGTCGCTCAAATGGCCAACCATCAAACTCACTATTATAGGCATATGCATTTTTGTATCACTACGTTGATGTTTTATGGATCCTGGTGTTTTGTAAAATAAACTTTTTTGTATAGTTTTCTACCTAATTAATAAAATCTTAGATATGTTCTTTTGAGATTTTTGCCAAAACTCATTTCATGATAGAAAAGTCTAAGTATGCATGTCGTAGCGGTCGGACCATAATATGTAAGGATCCGGTCGTTACACATCTAGTCTTTGTTTATCTCTTATCGGTTAATAAAGAGTTTGTTCATCGTTTAGTTGCTATTCCGGAAGTTTATTCCAACTCGTTACATTAATAAAAAATTTCCAGAATCAGTATCCTAACAAATTGGTATCAAAGCAATCATCTGGGCAAGCATGGTTCAGAAACGTTTTGAGGAGAAACTGAAATTACTAGAACAAGAGATCTTGGGATTCAAAGTCAAAATACATAAATTGCCAACTATAGGGAGAAGTTGGCATCGTTAGCAAAGAGCATTAAGAGTTTGGGATTGCAGGCAGAGAAACATCAACAAATGTTCATTTCCTATGTTACAGAAATGGCCAAAGAAAAAGCAAAGGTGACGAAAGAGGTAGAAGGATCAAATGCCAATAAGAAGTGTGGAACAAATATTCGGTGAAAGCATCCGGTGAAGAAGCAAATGGCGACCGGAGTGAATTCAATAAAGTAGAAATGCCGATGTTTAGTGGAAGCGATCCAGATGCATGGTTATATACAGAGCAGACCGCTATTTTCAAGTTCATAAATTGACTGAATCAGAGAAGATGACGGTGGTGGTTGTGAATTTCAACGACATCGCATTAGACTGGTACCGGTCGGAGGTAGACAGAGAGTCATTCGAAGATTGGGAAGATTGAAGAAAAGAATGTTAGCTCGATTTCGATCCTTAAGAGAGAGATCAATCGGTGGAAGATTCTTGGCTAATAAATAAGAAACAACTGTGGAAGCATATTAATCTGTGGAGTATGCTCATTTCTTGCCATTGAAACACCCTTTAAATGCTGGTATTGAAGTAGATACATTTTGTAGAGAAATGATTAAACTGCACAGGGTGTCGAAATCCATTGTCATGGACCAAGACAATGAGTTTGTGAATCACTTTTGGCAAGAGTTGTTCCGACTGTCGGGTACCAAACTCCATCATAGCTCAGTTTCTCATCCTCAGTCGGATGGTCAGACAGAGGTGGTGAATCACAACGTGGAAATGATTTCGAGGTGCTGCTGTGGTGAGCTACAGAAAGAATGGATTAACTGGCGGCCTTGGGCGGAATATTGGAATAAATCCATGCATAATGCTCCTACTGGCTTGGCCCGTTTTCAGATTGTGTATAAACGAAAACCTCCAGTGTTGATTTACTATGGTAATGATTGTACGGTCAATGTGACTTTGGGCCAACAAATGCAAGAGAGAGATGCTACATTGCTCGTGCTTAGGAAGCACTTGAGTGTGGCTCCAGATAAAGTGAGGAAGTTTGCTGACAAGAAGCTACGGGATGTTAGACTGCAAGTTGATGATTGGGTATGATTGAAGTTGTGACCTTATTGCCAAATTTCAATTCAGCAAAAGCGGAATGTGAAATTATCTCCCAAGTATTATGGAACACATCAGGTGGTGGACAGAATGGGATCAGTAGCTTACAATTTGAACCTTCAGACAACAGTGTCGATCCGTTTAGTGTTTCATGTGACATAGCTAAGGAAATGGGTTGGACAACTAGAACTTTACCTTGAGGACAAGATAAAGGTGGAGGGGGGAGGTAATGATAGGCCTCCAAGTATGTGGCAATATCAAGAAACAAATAATAGGGGAGAGGTGGTTGAATCGGTTAAGAACGAATTCCAATTCTGTTGGGAGAAGTGAAGGTTTAAAAGAAGAAAGAAACAGAAAGAAAGGATAGCGAAGTCTGAATATCAAGAGTGAGGAAGGGGAGATCTCGAGAGTGGGAGTTCGGTAGTCTTTGTCGCGAGAAGTCATCGTAGTGTGTCATGCATCTTCTAGTTCTACTAAGTGATCATGTAGCAGAGCTCAGCGATCGTGTAGCATTTGGTAGACGATAGTATAGCATTTGGTAAGCGATCGTGTAATTTTTTGTAAGCGATCATGTAGTACCTTGTAAGCGATCGCGGGATGTTTTGTGGGTGATCGTCTAGTGTTACTCAGCGATCGTGTAGAGACTTTAAACGATCGTATAGAGTTTTGTAAATGATCGTTTGGAGTTGTTAAGCGATTGTCTAGTCTCTGTTTGTATCTTATCGTTTAATAAAGAGTTTGTTCATCATTTAGTTGCTATTCCGGAAGTTTGTACCAATTGATTACATTAATAAAAATTTTCAAGAATCAGTATCCTAACACAAAAGTTTATTTTATGTTAAGTAGAACACTAAACTATCAATTTTGTATCCAGTAAGCTTGTTGAATTTTAATAATGTCATAAATGTTGAAAATATATTAGGACAAAATTTAAAGCTTTAAGTATTAGGGAGAATAACTGCCTCCCATGTACAAGCTCAGTCAGAAGGTGCCAAGTTAAAGGAAGGAGTCAAACCTCTCTTACACGTTGTTAGTCTAAGATTTAGTTTACTGCTCATGTATTGGTCCAGCTGTATATTTGTTATAAATCCGTTCCTATTATTTTGGTTTGTTATTTTTCTCAAATTGTCGATTGTGTGTATAAAAGGCAGGTTCGGCCATGTGAATGAAACACAGTGAAAAATACAAGTTCCTTATTCTCTCAAGCTTGTCTTGATCTCAAACCTTATCTTAGTATCAAAGCTTGTTGATGGCAAACGAACATCCATGGGAAATGTGAGAGTTTCTGAACCTAACTTAGATGGCCAAACAAAACGCAAACAATCAGCAGAAATAAATCGAAAACAGTGAAAAATGCCAAGATATATAGTGGTCGACCAGTTTGGTCTACATCCACTTTGAGAACCAGCTTGAATTAATTTATTAATGAGCAATAAAGGAATTTACAAATTACAGATAATCAACGAAATCACCAATCTGTAATTTCAATATCAACTGATACCGAGAGAGACCCGCACACGACATCGCCTCTGAAAACTGAGAACAACCCACTGTTAAACAGCCCTAAAACAGTGTGCTACTCGCCTCTGACCAGCGGCCCACCAAAACTAGATCTGCAAGCAAACTCACGCGCTAAAACGGAACTGACTGGCACACCCATGCGCTAAACTAGAGCTGACCAGCGCACCCACGTGCTAAACCGGATCTGATCGGCTACTGCTCCCACTGTTCAGCCAAGCGGCTCTAGGACCGGCCGCTGCACTTCCACGAAGCCGACACCCAACAATCTTGCCGAACACCCACGCCTCCACCGCGGACGCTCGCCCACGTCAGAACTCGACACCCATGGACAGCAGCAGACGGATTGTTTCAGACGGCTTTCGGCTCTCCCTTTCAGATGGCTACCGATCTATCTTTCAGTCCCAAGTCGGCCCTTCTCTCAATTTTTTCTTCAGCTAATAAGACAAAATGAAAAAAACCCTAATTTTGGAGAAGATAGGGATAATTACAATTTTGCCACTGTTCAATAATTACAATAATGCCATTGGGCCTTTAAATTTCCAAAAAAATCCAATAAAAACCACTTAAAAAACTTGTTATTTTCTACAGGAAATTCACTTGGTAGCACTACATCTACCAAATTTAACTCACAATCGTTCAATCAACTACTCAACCAGATTATGTGTTACGCTTGATCGGAGCAACATTATGTTGTGGAAAACTCTTACACTACCGATCTTTCGAGGTTACAAGTTGGAAGGACATTTGTCTGGTGCGAAGAAGTGACCAATGATGTATGTTCAACCCACCATTAACATAGACCAAGGTGATGTTGCAAGTGGATCCCAATCAGATTAGTCGGCTGAGGGATCCTCGAGCACCACTGCGATAAGCACCATAATTCCAATGTATGAAGCTTGGGTTACGGTGGATTAGTTATTGCTGGGATGACTGTATAATTCTATGACGTGAGAGGTTGCAGTTCAACTCATGGATTTTTACTCCGCTCAAGAGCTCGAGCAAGCCATTCAAGATCTGTTCGGAGTTCAATCGAGAGTAGAGGAAGATTACCTCCAATAAGTGTTTCAGCAAACTAAGAAAGGTAACTCTAAAATGAGTGGTTATCTAAGGATGATGAAAATTCACTCCGACAATCTAGAACAGGCTAGTAGCCAAGTGCCTACCCACACATTGATCTCGTAGGTAATATTAGGTCTGGATAAGGAATACAACCTAGTTGTGGTGGTGATTCAAGGGAAGCAAAATATTTCTTGGCAAGACATGTAGTCCGAGTTGCTGAGCTATGAGAAACGATTAGAACACAAATATTTCTGGGCAAGACATGTAGTCTGAGTTGCTGAGCTATGAGAAACGATTAGAACATTAGAACACGCAAAAAGCCACAGGAGCCTTCAACAATAATGCCTATGTCAATTTAGCATTTAATAGAAACTCGGGAGAAAATAGGGGTCAATGGACATAACAATACTAGCAGAGGAAGGGGAAAGTTTGGTCACTTTTTGTTTGTATGGTACAATAAATACAACAAGGAGTTTGTTCAAAATCATAATCACCCAAAGAAAGGCGATGGATTACCTTCTACAAACAACCCACCCTCTACAATCATAGCTTCTCAAAACAACATCCCTTTTCTGGCCATACCTGAGACAGTCACAGATTAGAGTTGGTACATGGATAGCGATGCCACCAATCATGTCATGTAAACTATAACAATCTAGCCAATCCAATAGAATATAGAGGTGCGAAGTTAATTACCGAGTGAAATGGTGAAAAATTAAAAATTTCTTATGCTGGAAACTTCTATTTAAGTACTAGTGAATCTCATTTGAGAGTTACCTTTCCTGTCAGCGTGTCTAAACTTGTACAAGATAATGCTGTTTATATTGAGCTTCATGATGACTGTTGTCTTGCAAAGGACAAAGGTACGAGCAAAACAATCTTGAGAAGAACACTTAAGGATGGGCTTTAATAGTTGGATTGTGTAGTGGTTCATGCAGTTACCATTTCCAGCTGTGGCATATGTGGGAAGAGACGTGTCTAGAACAACAACAATATGTTAACAACACTTGTGATTGAAACAATTGTGAGGTCTACTACGGAAGCAGGATCATTCCCAATTTTCAACATTACACATAATTAAAAGTTAAAGAACAAAAATTACACATTTTAATAAAAGTTATAACATGCCTTAAAGAGGGATTCAAGGAAGAGAAAACAAGTTACCCCTAAAGAACAAGATCTTCTCGAAATTATTGAACTGATCACGAATTCTTCTCGTACTGGAATCCCAAATAGAACAAAGTACCAAGAGGTCACCACCACAAGTGAACCTCATGTGTTCTCCTTGGGGGTAGGGTGAGAATTTAGGAGTTGTGGGCTCTGAATTATTTTGGGAGAGAAGTAGAGAGTTATTGAGAGAGATGAGAACCTTTTTTTTTTTTTTTTGCAGAGAGACAAATTTTTGTTGGGAGGGCATTCCTTTAATCTTCTATGAAAAATATGAAGTAATCGTGAAAACTAAACAAACCACACATTTACACGTTTGATTAACAGAAAAGAGGGAAAGGGAGTTACAACTCCCTCATAAATTATTTTTAAAAACCAAAATAATTTAATAAATAATTTTACAAATTGTTTAATATATATATGATAACCACCTTATCATATAATTTATATTAAATTATTTGTTATATCAAATATAATACATAACCTATGGTTTTTGTATTGTATCAAATAAGTATAACCTATAATTTAAAATTTCTCTTAATAATGCATGGTATTTAAAATCAATCCTATTCATATTAAAATTAATTATATGTACCTCAACCATACAATTAATATTTGAATCAAAATCAAATATTTAATTCCATTCAAAATAAATTTTATATTATAATGTTTCAAATACAGTATTCAATTATATCACATGTAATTAATTTCCTCAATTAATTTGAACAATTTAATTTCCAAAATTAATTCTCAATGAGCTGTAGAGGGGACCCTATGGACCTATAGATTGAAGCTTCAATGGTACTCAGATAATTGATTGAACTCCTTTAAATAAATCCTTCCACTAAAGACTGATAGTTGTACTCTTCGCACTAAAGATATATTTATGTGTCAATTGGATATAACCAGTCAACAGTGTGATGATCCTTCACAAATTACTCGTAAGTACAACTGAGTGAAAATTACCCTTTTGACCTTGTAGTTACATCTAACTAAGTAACACTGATCCCTCTAATGAATAATAAGTCATAGTCCAACTATGACCAAACACCTCTCGGGCCAAGAGAGGGTGTTGCGCCACATTGTTCAAGCCTTAAAATGAACTCTTAAAGAAGTAATTTATCTACTTAGCCCGACATCTGAGAAGAAGTGAATTCCGTCTTGTTAGAATAAGAAAACATACAGCGGAGGAAAACGGATCATTAAGCATTGTAATTCATTAATTTTGGCTTTAAATTAAGCATGCTCATAAACTAATAAGAGGGTTTCATGAAATACCTTTGAATAAACACTTGATTCTTGAATCTCATCTGCAATCTCCATGAAATCAATTCGTGAACCACCTCGAGGCCACTATTTATAGGACATGGAATGATGTATGTTATAACATAGAATTCAATGGATGGTGTATGTTACAATAAGAAATTCAATGGGAGGTTTATAATATTTGATAACCTAGGTAGGTTATAGATATCTAGACTAAATAATTTATTATAATATATATTATATTTATAATTAAAAGCACATAAATGTATAAAAAAATTAACAGTATTGAGATAAAACTGAATTTTGTAACAAATATTCAAACAGCTATTAGGGAAAAAATTGGGAAGGGTTGTTTGTTTAAATGAAAAAATACAATGAACTTAATAATTACTTTTGTAGCTCCCGAAACGTTTTTCTTCATTGAATCTCGACCTAAACTGTTCCGAACCACCATTAGAGTTCCACCCGATCTTACCCCTGAAATGGGAGGCTTATTGGGCCAGCGATGATGAGCTACTCTCACCTATGCAGGTCTAAGGATAATTCTATGGGAACTGGAGTTCATAGCTAGCTCAGGATTAAGATTAAGTTACCTAGGTTATCAATTAACAAAATAGTCAGTTTTATACATAAAACGGCATTTAGAACGTAAAAAGTGACTATTTCATGGTTTAGTCTTATGCAAACTCATTGGATAGGATGTCCTCACTTACATACATCTATATGAATGATTTAGGATCACATCGTTTGTACTAACTACAAAGTGGGCCACATCCATAGTGTCCCGAGAATAAGGCGCCCAACCTTATTCATATACTATAGACCATTTTGGCTATATATTTGAACTTGATCCACATTTATGTCACTACATAAAGTTCAAACTACATTAAATAGCCTCAGGACCTTAGTTTATTGGATTCAAGAATACAATTTCAATAAGAGTTTTATCGAAAAACAAAACAGAATATGTTTATTAATTTATAAACTACCAGTTTTAGGACATAAAATCCAACAAACTCCCACTTGGACTAAAACTCCTAGTGGAGTATCACAATGTTGAATTTAAGTGAGAAACATATGAGTACAATAAACATATGAATACAATAAACTAGGGCATATACCCAAAAGTTCTCCCACTTGTCCTAGTTTATAAACTTCGTAGACCTAGACTTTGTAGGTGACCTTCAAACACTTTAGTCATGAGGCCCTTTGTAAAAGGATCAGCAATGTTTTGCTCAGAAGATATCTAGGTCCTACCAAACAATCTCCACGATGTACAATGTCCCAGATCAGATGGTATTTGCACTCAATATGCTTGTTGCGCTTGTGGCTTCTTGGTTCTCTGAAATTTGCAACTGTACCACTATTATCACAATATAGGGTGATAGGCAGATGCATATTTAGAACGACTTCCAAATCTGTCAAGAATTTTCTCAACCATACTGCTTTCTTTGCTGCTTCACAAGTAGGTACGTATTCAGCTTCCATTATGGAGTCCACAATATAGTTTTGCTTCACACTTCTCCACACTACTGCTCCTCCATTCTGAATGAACACTGATCTCGATGTAGATTTTCTTGCATCTTTATCGGTTTGAAAATCAGAGTCAGTGTATCCAGTAAGGATCAAATCCTTAGTACCATACACGAGCATGTAGTTCCTCATTCTCCTAAGATACTTGAGGATATTTTTAACGGCAGTCCAATGATCATATCCAGGATTGGACTGATACCTACTGACTATTCCTACGGCGTAGCATATGTCAGGTCTAGTACATAACATTACATACATCAGGCTCCCTACTATGGAAGCATAGAGAATGTGTCTCATATCCTCAACCTCTTGTGGTGTCTTAGGACATTGATCCTTTGACAAATGAATTCCATATTTGTAAGGTAACAGACCTCTTTTGGAATTATGCATCTTATACCTAGGCAACATTTTGTCTATATATGTTGTTTGAGACATAGCTAGTGTTCTGTTCTTGCAGTTTCGAATAATCTGAATCCCGAGAATATACTGCGCATTTCCTAAATCTTTCATTTGGAACTGCGTTGCTAGCCAATTCTTGATGTCAGTTAGGTAACCTACTTCATTCCCAATGAGTAGAATATCGTCAACATAAAAACTAAGAACGCTATAGTAGAATTGACGATCTTCTTGTAAACACAAGGCTCGTCAAAATTCTGTTCAAAGCCATAAGTTTTGATCGTAGTATCAAATCTTATATTCCAAGATCTAGAAGCTTCTTTCAACCCATAAATGGATTTTTTAAGCTCACAAACCTTTTGTTCTTGACCCTGTGCAATAAACCCCTCTAGTTGAGTCATATAGATACTCTCTTCAAGATCGCCGTTTAGAAAGGCTGTCTTGACATCCATTTGCCAAATTTTATAGTCATAAAAGGTGGCAATGGATAAGAGTATTCTAATTGACTTAAGCATGGCAACGGGAGAGAAAGTTTCTTCATAGTCCACTCACTCTCTCTCGGTATAACCCTTTGCCACAAGTCGAGCCTTAAAATTCTGTACTTTACTAGCTTGGTCTTGTTT
>NC_052357.1:57720177-57730906 GCF_009727055.1 Benincasa hispida
TTTAGTTTATGCCAAACTCATTGGATAGGATGCCCTCACTCACATACACTATATGAATGATTTAGGATCACATCGTTTGTAACTAACTTACAAAGTGGGCCACTATTCCATAGTGTCTCGAGAAATAAGGCGCCCAACTTTATTCAATTACTATAGACCATAACCATGAAATAGTCACTTTTTACGTTCTAAATGTCGTTTTATGTATAAAACTGACTATTTTGTTAATTGATAACCTAGGTAACTTAATCTTAATCCTGAGCTAACTATGAACTCCAGTTCCCATAGAATTATCCTTAGACCTGCATAGGTGAGAGCAGCTCATCATCCCTGGCCCAATAAGCCTCCCATTTCAGGGGTAAGATTGGGTGGAACTCTAGTGGTGGTTCGGAACAATTTAGGTCGAGATTCAATGAAGAAAAACGTTTCGGGAGCTACAAAGGTAATTATTAAGTTCATTGTTTTTCCTACTTTTTGCATGCTATTTTCCTTTAAATTAAAAGCAATTAGAGTGTAATTAGGTCCTTATTCCACTACGTATGTCTCGTGTTCCATCATATTTGTCACCGAAAAGTTGAGTGTACTTGCTACAGTAATTCGTTAACGGCTTGTCAACTTAATTCGGAATCGACTATCTTTAGCTTTCTGTCCCATCATGATTCATTAAGCTTTTCACCCAGATACGCCCACACCCAAAGACGCGCCGACTCTATGCGGCAACCTTCTTGAGCAGATAATCGTGAGTGTAAATGATCGCATAGCCTTGCATTAACACAATCTCTTGATGCGCTCGATCGTTGATTTTGTTGGATCGTATTTTCCGCCTTGTGTCAACGTATATTCTGGACAAAAATACACAAGTTAGCTATTTTAATTCGATGGACGCATGCGACTGCAATATTGTGAACTTAATGCTTTTTGGATGCAATCTTGTATATTTTTATCATCGCAATCTTGCATTGTTTTATAACTTAGCATTGTAATAACGTGCATTTCTGCCCATTATCACACCCCTAAATTTAAACAATTCTTGTCCTCAAGCATAAGCTAAAGATTTCTTTTAGAAAGTTGACCGCTTTCTCTTTTCCCAGATTTCTCAAGGATGCCTTATTCAAATCTCATACACCAAAATTTCATTAATTCTTATCGAGGTCTCTTCGTAAAATATTTCTAAAATTTAGGTACTGCAAATTTAACCTTCAAAAAGACTTTACTACATTCCAAAACATCGCATGATTTATTTCAAAAAAACTTTTTCACTATGGTGTTAAATAATTTTTTTTTATCCTTGCGTATTTTAGACATTATTATTATTATTATTATTATTTTCTTCTGACCTTGCACTAATCCAAGTGCCTCGCCTTTGTTTTGGCTTGCCCCCACGTGTGTCATGCAGACATCCAACTATGAGCAAGGCACTCTTTCTCATACTAAACTCATGCCCATTTAGCAGCAGAGTTGCGGTCATTTTTTATGCGTTGATCATGATTCCTACCTTCCTTTTGGCTTGCCCCCACATGTGTCATGTGCACATCCAACTATGAGTAGGATCCGATCACATCGTTATGATTTTTTCTTTTGTAAGGCTAAAAATAGCAAGGTCAAAACTAAATACCACACCCCCAAATTTAAAATGCGGCAATGTTCTCATTACCAAAAGATTGAAAGAAGTCATGCGATATTCTTAGGAAGTTTCGTAAAGGGTCAATTTGAAAGAAAGCTAGGAGACCACTAACTTCTAGAAATATTTCATAAGGTGACTGTCCTAAAATTAAGTTGACTTTAGCATATATGAAAAAATGTAGGCATGCGTTTCATCATTGAAATCATAATTGGCAAAGAGAAATCATGTGGTGACTTACTAAATTGATCAATGTTAAAATGATTGCGGCAACAAAAGATGATACGGTGATAAAATTTTCAAAATTAAAATGCGATGCGATAGTGCAAAATTTGGAATAAAGTCAAGGAAAGATATAACCTCCAAATTTGCGTTGTCGCATGCATTATTTGTTGACGCATCCTGCTTTGTTGCGATCTACTTGTTTTTTATTGTGATGACGAAATAAAGTAGTTGCGCCTTTGTGTAGCGCCTCCACAATCATTCACCTCGATCGTTACAAAAAAAAAAATCATTGAGAGGGTCAAATGATAACCAAAGTTAACAAACTTTTTCTCTCTTTTTTTATTTTTTTTTTATTTTTTTTAAGCAATCAGATAGTGAAATGATAATACTAAAAGGGAGTAGAGATAAGTTTATGAATTCAGGATTTCAACGGATACTTCACAAAACTTGCGTCCTGTGTCTCTGATGAATTAGAATCGCATGATAGCATAGGGATTGCCCACTTCTTTCTCATTCATAGTTTCTCAGGTCCATGGAGGCGACCTTGTGATGTCAGTCTTCTCCGCGATATACTTTCACTCGTTGCCTATTAACTTTGAATATGTTCGTCCCGTAGTCATTGGATAACTCGACCGCGCCATGTGGGAATACGTCTCTGACTATGAAGGGTCCGGACCAACGTGACTTTAATTTCCCAAGGAAGAGTCGTAGCCGTGAATTAAATAGTAAGATCTTTTGCCCGAATTGGAGGTTCTTGTCGCATAATTGTTTGTCGTGCCAGCACTTTGCCCGCTCTTTGTAGATGTTTTCGTTCTCGTATGTGTTAATTCTCCATTCCTCCAGCTCGACCAATTGCAGTTTTCTTGCTTCTCCTGCTGCCTTTAAGTCGAAATTAAGCTTTTTCACTGCCCACAGCGCCTTGTGCTCCAGCTCTAGTGGTAAATGACATGCTTTACCAAACACCAACGCATACGGAGACATGCCTATCGGTGTTTTGTAAGCAGTCCTGTATGCCCAAAGCGCATCGTCCAACTTTGTTGCCCAATCTTTTCGCAAAGGCCTTTCTACCTTCTCCAGTATCAGCTTGATCTCCCGGTTGGACACTTCGGCGTAATCATTCGTCTGTGGATGGTATGCGATAGCCACTTAATGGAAGATATTATATTTGTGCAGTAATTTTTTTGTGATTGACAAAGTGGGATCCTTCATCACTTATTATGGCACGTCGAGTGCCAAAACGAGTGAAAATATTTTTCTTCAGGAATTTGTAGACTACTACCGCATTGTTTGCAGCGCATGCTACTGCCTCTACCCACTTGGACACGTAGTCGATGACTAACAAAATATAGTTTTGACTATTCGATGGTGGGAATGGTCCCATGAAATCAATGCCCCAGACGTCGAACAACTCCAGTTCTAAAATGGTGTTCATAGGCATCGCATGTTTCCATGAAATATTACCCGTGCGTTGTCACTGGTCACACTTCATCGCGTAGTCTATTTCATCCTGAAACAGTGTTGGCCAATAATACCCACTTTGTAATACTTTGGTTGTTGTGCTCTGGCCTCTAAAGTGTCCGCCATATGGTGAGTCATGACATTGCGATAATATGCATTGATGAGCAACATCCAGTACACACAGGTGCAAAATCTGATCTGACCCCCTTTTATAAAGATTTGGCTCATCCCAAAAATAATATCTACATTCATGCCTGAGCCACTTCTTTTGTTGGTTAGAATAATCTTCGAGAAATTGCTCGCAAATAGATAATTTACCATGTCTGCGTACCAAGGCAATTCTTCAATCTAAAATAGCTGCTCGCCTGGGAACATTGCGCTCACTTCTAACTGATTGAGGTCAATCTCTGTATTTTCTAATCCGGATAAATGATCCGCAACTTGGTTCTCTGTCCCCTTGTGATCAATTATTTCCATATCGAATTCCTGGAGAAGAGAACCCATCTGATCAAACTCGGCTTCGCGTCCTTCTTTGTCATCAAATATTTTATCGTTGAGTGGTCAGTGTGGATGAATACTTTTGTTCCCAACAAATATGCTCTGATCTCCAACGTAAATATTACCCCAAGCAACTCTTTTTCTGTGGTGGTGTAGTTTGTTTGAGCAGGATTCAAAGTCTTACTCGCATATGCGATGGGATGCAGTATTGTTTTTCTCTCCTGCGCTAGCACTGCTCTCATCGCACACCCGCTCACGTCGCACATTAATTCAAAGGGAAATGTCCAATCTGGTGCCATCAAAATGGGCGTAGTCATTAATGCGTTCTTCAAAATCATGAATGTGTTGTAGCAATTGTCATCAAAGTCAAATTTTCTATTGACAAAACGTACTCAGCGGTCGTGCTATCTTTGAAAAGTCC
The DNA here is from genome assembly GCF_009727055.1 of Benincasa hispida. Taxonomy (NCBI): domain Eukaryota; kingdom Viridiplantae; phylum Streptophyta; class Magnoliopsida; order Cucurbitales; family Cucurbitaceae; genus Benincasa; species Benincasa hispida. Next base: position 57,724,401 of record NC_052357.1, read on the forward strand.
TTGACAAAACGTCTATAAATCTGGCATGTCCCAAGAAACTCCTGATAGCCTTTACACTTGTTGAAGGTGGGAGCTTTTCAATTGCTTCAATTTTTGTCTTGTCCACCTCCAACCCATCTCTAGATACCTTATGCCCCAACACAATGCCCTCCTTCACCATAAAATGGCATTTCTCCTAATTAAGTATGAGATTCGTCTCCTCACATGTTTTCAATATCTTCTCCAAGTTAGCAAGACAGACTTCATATGTGTGCCCATATACAGAGAAGTCGTCCATGAATATTTCTACAAAGTCTTCAATATATTCTGAAAAGATGGCCATCATACACCTTTGGAAAGTACTCGGCACAATGCAAAGGTTGAACGACATGCGGTGAAAAGAAAATGTTCCATACGGGCAGGTGAATGTGGTCTTTTCTTGATTTTCGGGAGTAGTCATGAACTGATTATAACCAGTATACGCATCCAAGAAGCAGTAAAAGTCATTTCAAGCCAGACGATCCAACAATTGGTCAATAAAAGGTAAAGAGAAATGATCTTTCTTCGTTACCGCATTCAGTTTGTGGTAGTCCATGCAAATACAGCATCCAGTGACGGTTCTTTGTAGTATCAGCTCGTTATATGCGTTTGGGACTACCGTCATCCCTTCTTTCTTCGACACGCACAACATGGGGCTAACCCACGTTTTGTCTGCTATTGGATGGATGATGCCCGCGTCTAACCACTTGATTATCTTCTTCTTTATAACCTCCTTCATCACAGGGTTGAGTCTGCACTGATTTTCGATCGATCCTTTATGGTTTTCTTCGAGACGAATTTTATACATACAGTATGCAGGGCTAATTCCTCGAATGTCTGCGAGTGTCCAACCAATTTCTTTTAAATATTTTTCTCAGAATGCTCAGCAGTGCATTTTATTGGTTTTCATTAAATGTAGAAGAAATGATTATCGGTAGCTTCTCATTCGACCCCAGAAACGCATACTTTAGGTGGTTAGGAAGGGTCCTCATCTTCTTTTTCATCTTTAGGATTCTTTTCTTCATTCAAACTCTATTCATCGTCGGATTCATTAAGGTCTTCTTCATTAGGATATTTCATGGCACAGATAATGTCGAACTCGAGCTTCTGTCCATTCACGCTCAAAGTGATCTCTCTTTTGTGCACATCAATCTGGGCACAACCAGTTGATAAAAATGGTTGCCCCAAGATGATGGGCACATCTTTGTCTGCTTCGTAGTCCAAGATGATGAAGTCTGCGGGCAATATAAATTTGTCGATTGTAACTAACACGTCCTTCACCTTCCCCTCTCGACGCACCAGAGATCTATCGGCTAATTGGAGAGTCACTATCGTGGGCGCAAGTTGCCTCACATTCAGCTGCTTGAAAATTGATAGAGGCATCAAGTTGATGCTGGCTCCAATAAAAATTTGGTCGACTTCGGTCAGCGAGAAATAATAGTCGGTGATGACCGGTGGAAAATATGGTCAAGTACCTAAGCATGACTAGCGGGATAAATAAAATGGTTGATGTGCACATTGGCGAGAATTGAGGTCATAGGAAGGTTTCCATAGGTGATTGTATTGATTGATGATATGATATGCATGCCACGTGTAGCATTTTGGAATAAAGGTTAATCATTGCATGAATAAATCCATGATCATGCATGGGTACACTGTGATTATTATTATGTGATTGATTTCCCAACAATGATGATTTTCAAAATGATTTTCATCTTAAAAAGAACCACTCACTGGGCTTAGTAGCTCACACTCTTCAAAATGTTTTCTTAATCCCCCGCCCCCCCCAGGTAGCGGAAGATATGGAGTTCCAGGGTGCTGCTAAGGTCAAAGTCTGCCACGTGCCCCAATTACACTTCCGAAGAGTTTTTACGGTTGTCATTGTAAACTTTGTTGTTAGGTCCTTAAGTTGTATAAACGTTATATCATTGTCGTAATAAAAGATGGGCCTACTTAATTCGTTATAGTTTATCTCCTTGACTTAATCATTCCGCTGTGTATAAGTTATAGTATGGTATCAGAGTTATTCCGCAAGAATTATTAGGCAGTAAGTGTCAGCTCAAGGGTTGATAACTGCTGCAGTCGCATCCCTCTTCAAGGCTGAGAAGGTGGTCTGGGGGCGGGGTGTGACAATATATTTCCAGGTTGTGGATAGACGTTGCTTGGTTTTGAAGCACAATTTCGTTCTTTTCAATATATTTCTTGAACAAACATTCCAAAGAGGAAGACTGTGGCGCCTGCGAACTGTTGGCTTGATTACTCATCTGACTGTTGTTTCGCAGGAAAAATCCAGGTGGCCCTTCCTTTTGAGCCAGTGATTGAAAACTCTGTTGTTGATTTTTCCACGCAAAGTTAGGGAGATTTCTGCACCCATGGTTGTAAGTCTGTCTCTTATACACATCTAGATGTGTATAAGAGACAGGTAAGTGTCAGCTCAAGGGTTGATAACTGCTGCAGTTGCATCCCTCTTCCAGGCTGAGAAGGTGGTCTGGGGGCGGGGTGTGACAGAGTGGTATCAGAGCATAGGTATACGTAAAACCTGGGAGGAGGTTGAGTATAAAGTTTAAGTTGATACGTGTATTAAAACATAAGTTTTGGGACAATTGTGGAATTAGTTTATACCAGTTTAGTATCCAGTATAGGGAAAGGTTAAAAAGTTAGCTGATACCATAGTGGTATCAGAACATAGGTGTAACTTGGGGAAGGTTTGAGCTAAGTTTAGTACTAGAATATATGTTTCTGGGAAAGTTAAAGGTTAGTTGATACTAGTTTGGTATTAAAGTATATGGTCTTAAAAAAAACATGAGGGTTGAGTTTAGTAAAACCAGAGGGAAGTGTGAAAAGAGAAACCTAAAAATTAGTCGAAGTGGGACTAAGAGGAATGGTATCTGTGGCATGACCTAGCAGGCAACCGGAGCTGGAACTCACAACGCTACCTGAAGACCTACGGAGGAAGGTAAGTATGAAATTAAGTTATTCTTATTTAGTAATTGAGATAGAAATGTTTATGTTGTAAATAATTTGGTTCAACATCAAGCTTAGAGATGGCTAGGTGAGGTATTGTTGGACAAACTGAGAAAGTTGATATTAGAGTAGCGCAGTGGAAGCGTGGTAATAGACGAGGGTATAGGAGGTTATAATAGTGGTTGTTATGAAACGTAAACCAGAGTTAGTTCGAGTAAATTTCGAGGACGAAATTTCTTAAGGGGGAAGTAATTGTGAAACCCGGATCTCCATTTTCCTACTTAAGTAAGTGATTAAGGGGTTAATTAGGAGAAAGTTAAATCCTATGTTATGTAAATAATCTAATAATTTTACAATTTTCATAATAACTGTAATAATTGTCACCTACTGTGGATCAACAATTAGTAAAAATGAATGTAAACTATAGTGGTTAGGTATTATAGTTATGATAATCATATTTGATCCTGGAGTACGAGTAGAGAGGACCCTAAAAGGATAGAAAGAAGAGAAAACTTTGAAGACTTAAATCCTGAATAGTGAGGAAAGAATTGAAGAACTGAGGAAAATATAGAAAATTATTTGGGAAAATTCATGTGGAAGTTGCACAAAGATAAACCATATTCATAGTAGCTAACGAGATGGGAAAGAATGAGAGTGGAGAGAGTGACAGCAGCGAGAGTGGAGGCAGCGAGAGAATGGGAGAGAGCGAGCTTGGCTGAGCAAGAGACTGGGAGAGAGCAAAGTTGGAGAGAAAGGGTGGAGAGAAAGAAGGAGAGAGCGACGCTGGCGAGATTGAAAAGAGCGATGCTGGCGAGATTGGAGAGAGCGATATCCTTAGCGAGAAACCTGGAGAGAGCGACACTACCAAGATCCAAGCTAGCAAGAAGGCTGGAGAGAGCGAGATCCTTAGCGAGAGTGGAGAAAGCGAGAGTTTGAGCGAGAAAGTTGGAGAGAGCGAGAGTGGAGAAAGCTAGATTGCGAATGAGAAAGTGGGAGAGAGCGAGACCAGTGAGAAAGTGGGAGAGAGCGAGAGCGGAGAGAGCGAGAGTAGCCTAAACGCCTCATTCGAACGTCATGCCCACGTGATCGAAGGAAACCACCTGTGCATCGAACGGCCAGGCATTTATGTGTTGAACTTGGCCACGATCTTATAGATTATGCATTGAAAACCCTAAAGTGAATACAAACAAAGCTTGAAGACGTAAGAGAAAACGTCAATTAAAATTTAGGTGTCCGATTAAGAGGAATTCTTAACTCCTAATAAATTGTGTTGGATGCGTTTGGGAAGAACACATTGAACTAAGGTGAAGTCAGCATACGTTGATAAAGGGAGGATTAGACATTTGGTCATGCAGCCAAGTAGGTGGTGTCAACACCATAGGAGGTTTGGATGCCTATAAATAGAGACGTTGGGATTTCATTTTCAAATCACAAATCATAAAATTCGTAAAAAGATGGGGAGAATAGAGTGCATTGGACAGTGAGGGTGAAGGAGAATGCATCAATTTGAGATGAGAAGATCTCCAAATCTACTCGAGCATTTGATGTAATTCAAAAGACATCTGAAATATAAGAGAGTTTAGTTTTCACGGTGAGGCTGCTGGAGAATAAGCTCTAAGGAATTGGGCTGGAGAATGAGAAAAGGACAGAGGGGTCGAGCTATCGGGTAAGCTGAGCCAGTCTTGATGTTTGGATGATTCCGGCTAAACCATGAAGAGTTATGAGCTAAGATTTTACGGTAAGGTTCTTGAGACATTTTAGAATAGTTTTGTAGAAGGAAGTATCTTAAAGTAAGTTTTATACATATGAGTAATCTAAGCTGTAAGTTGGATCTGGATTCTAGGGGTAAAAAGGGAGCCCGAGGTAGAAAAGGGAACTATTAGAAACGCTCCTTAGCAACTAAGGTGAGTGTTATAGTTTTGATAGTTAGCATATGTCGTGAGTGTTATAGATTTGATAATTAACACATAGTGTAGGTGTTATAGCATTATAGTTTTGATATATCATGAGCGTTATGTTGCTTTGATAAATAAAGTGTGTTTATACAATGTTGATAGTAAATGCATATTATGAGTATTCACTTAGCTTTATACTCTGATATTGGAATATATGCATCTGTGGATACAAGCTATATGCTTTGGTAATATGATGTTGCTATGATATTATTTGTGTGCGACTATGGAAACTACGATTATGCCCGGGATGTTGTTAGCATGCTTAAGCAAGGTGCTTGGCGGGAAAAATTGGTCGGCTTCGGTCGGCGGGAAAAAATAGTCGGTGACGACCGGCGGAAAATATGGTAAAGTACCTAAGCATGACTAGTGGGATAAATAAAATGGTCGATGTGCACATTGACGGGAATTGGGGTCATAGGAAGGTTTCCATAGGTGATTGTATTGATTGATGATATGATATGCATGCCACGTGTAGCATTTTGGAATAAAGGTTAATCATTGCATGAATAAATCCATGATCATGCATGGGTACACTGTGATATTTTATGTGATTGATTTCCCAACAATGATGATTTTCAAAAATGATTTTCATCTTAAAAAGAACCACTCACTGGGCTTTAGTAGCTCACACTCTTCAAAATGTTTCCTTAATCCCCCGCCCCCCCCAGTTAGCGGAAGATATGGAGTTCCAGGTGCTGCTGAAGGTCAAAGTCTGCCACGTGCCCAATTACACTTCGAAGAGTTTTTTACGGTTGTCATTGTAAACTTTGTTGTTAGGTCCTTAAGTTGTATAAACGTTATATCATTGTCGTAATAAAGGTGGGCCTACTTAATTCGTAATAGTTTATCTCCTTGACTTATCATTCCGCTGTGTATAAGTTTATGTATGGTATCAAAGAGTTATTCCGCAAGAATTATTAGGCAGTAAGTGTCAGCTCAAGGGTTGATAACTGCTGCAGTCGCATCCCTCTTCAAGGCTGAGAAGTGGTCTGGGGCGGGGTGTGACAATATATTCTCAGGTTGTGGATAGACGTTGCTTGGTTTTGAAGCACAATTTCGTTCTTTCAATATATTTCTTGAACAAACATTCCAAGAGGGAAGACTGGTGGCGCCTGCGAACTGTTGGCTTGATTACTCATCTGACTGTTTGTTTCGCAGGAAAAATCCAGGTGGCCCTTTCCTTTTGAGCCAGTGATTGAAACTCTGTTGTTGATTTTTCCACGCAAAGTTGGGGTGGTTCCTCCACCAGGGTTGTAATGTTAGAAAACGGGTTATTCTTCACAAAGTAGATTGACTATGGATTTTGCGGGCATTCTCCACTGCAATGTCCTTCACCGGAAGTAACACACCTTGCAGTAATCTGGTTGATTGCGCTCACTTGCCCATTATGTGTTCTGGGCTGTTGATTGCGATTCCCTGTATCAAGTTCATCATCGTAGTCATTCTGACTCTGAAGAGATGCGATAAGCATATATGTTCACGTCACTATCTTTTATTCTCTGACTAATTGTTGATTGCGATTCCCTGTATCAAGTTCATCATCGTAGTCATCTGACTCTGAAGAGAGCG